>NC_090928.1:243848435-244151466 GCF_040938575.1 Ambystoma mexicanum | reverse complement strand
TTTTTATTTGCATTTGGTTCAAAATTCATGACAATTCATGTAGAACCTTTACAAAGTTTAAAATCTTACAGATAATCATTTAATCAATCAATACAGTTTAGAAAATAACTCTAATTCATTTTCAATGTACTTACAGAATTTTGCCACTTCATATGTTAGGGGTTTATATGATCCCTGCATCATTCTGGACCACAAAACTTCAAGGCAGTCCTCGAATTCAATTTCCACAAATTTCCTCAATTTAAGTGTCCTAAAGTTCTTAAAATGCGGACAGTACAGTATAAGATGTTTCAATGTTTCATAAGATTCGTTACATTCAGCAAATCGACATCCCACATAATTATTTGATTTATTCATTTCCCAGTTGTTAGTTCTTTCCCTAGTATGGTATAGGTTTAGTCTAAAACGGATATATGCCTTTCGGATATTTTCACATGGGAATAACAAGACATGATCGTAACGTGGAATGCGCTGTTTTACATGTGTACCATATTCTTTATATAGCCCATAGGTCTTAATTGAATCAATTGTTATACACCAATCCATTTCAAAGAGTTTTTTCTTAGCAAAACCAGGACGATATTGAATATCCTCAACAGTAATATTTGCATTATCCAAGATTTGTTGCATTTTCAATTGATAGTTAGAAAAAGATTTTGGAGTTTGAGAACCCAACATTTTGTTTAGATCAATGTACAATGAATTAATTGGAGGATAATGAATCTTGACATAGTTGGACAGCTGTCTCCATTTCCAACGAGATGATAGTGCAACCAGCCCCAATTCATGCCGAATAATGGCATTTGGAATTGACATAGGGAGAAACATTGCAGATTTCAAAAGAGAGCCCTGTAAGCTGTCCAGCGCGCTTGCCATGTCACATAGACAAATATCTAATGTATACAATAAAACACTCTCAATTTTTAATGTCATAAAATCTATTAGCGGGATTAAAGAGAATTTGCAATATTGGCTATAGATCCTTTTCATTTGGGACAATAGTGGTCGTGTTTTGTTTCTAATTATAATTGACCAAGTGTTAATGGAGTTGAGGGCTGATAAATGATACCCTAAGTAGAGAGCATTGTTCACACGACAAATTTGTGTGTTCAACATTTGCCATCTAAAATTCCCTCCTTTTCATTTAACTCCAAAGGTCATAATGGCAGTTTTCGCTGGGTTCGGTGTCAAATTATTAGCTTTTGCAAAAGTCTCAAATAATGAGAGTTTAGTTTGAAGTCCTACCGGAGTAGGGTCAAACAAGATGATATCATCAGCGAATGCAATCCATTTCAGATGAATACTCCCCACTTTAACCGAAAACAAATTCCCTTTTTCCCAATTTTCACCCATATCAGAAAGATATAAGTTAAATAAGGTGGCCGCCAGATTACAACCCTGTTTTACACCAATTTTTGTACATATGGGGGGGAGTAGTCCCACCTTCCGGAGAGATTCTTATTCTATAGGAAGTATTTGTGTGCAACTTAATGATCCAGTACATCAGCACAGTTGGAATCCCTATTTTCAACATTTTCTTCCACAATAAATTGCGGACCACCGTATCAAAAGCTGAACTCATATCGATCATTGCTATATAAACAGGATTGGAATTTTTTTCTTTTACTCCCGAGATGACATGCGACATGATAAAAGCATATAAGGTTGTACTCATGCTCTTCCTAAATCCAGTTTGATATTTCGAGTACAAGTCGTTCGCCACAATTACTTTCTCCAATTCGTTTAAGAGAAGGATAGAGAAAATCTTAGCCTCAGTATCAATTAAAGATATTGGACGATAATTTTCCGGGAGAGATGGATCACCCTTTTTAAATATGGGTACAATGTTAGCAGTTAACCATGAGGGTGGAATTTCCCCAGACCTAATGATAGATTTGAACTTATGGTTACGCCACTGAGTGGTGGCGTGGCAAAACGCAGAGCCTAGACCCACGTTGTTGTGGCTTTCACAACTGGCCAATCAGGGGACGTGGGTGGAGTGGGGTGTGTGGACCAGGAAACGGTGTTGGGAGGCCAAAGGGACACACATAGCGTGCAGGTGAACAAAAATCAGAATAAAATGCAACAAAAAAGGAGCACAGAGTTGGGCCTCCAGGAGTTAGCGTTTACCTCGATGCCACGGACCTAAATGGTAGAGGTGGCATGGTGAAATGTAGGGCCTACACCTGCGTTGTTGTGGCTTTCACAACTGGCCAATCAGTGGGTGGGGGTGGAGCAAAAGTGGGCTGGGTGGACAAGGAAATGGGGTCGGGAGGCCAAAGGGACGATCGCAGAGCGTAAGGTAACAAAAGTCAGAAATAAATTCAACATAAAAAGGAGCTTAGAATTGGGCCTCAAGGAGTTAGCGCTTTCATCGATGCCAGGGACCTAAATGGCCTTTTTTCATGAGGGAAGTTTTGAGTGGTGAACTCCAGGAAGTAGTGTGTGTTCGTGTGATGGACTTTAGATGTGCTCAAGTGCAGGTTTCAAGTATGGAGTCCAATTTGCGGTGGCTGTGGCCCATGAACCCTGAGGCTGCCAGATAAGTCCCTCTGTACTCATTTGTCAACCTCAGATGAGTAGGACTCAAACCTATGACCAGCAGAAAACACATAGATACCAGCAGTGAGCACTTAAACCGCTGAGCTATATTACAATCTAGTTCTCGTTAAATATGCATACCGCAGCCTTTGGTAATGCATTGGCTCTCGGGGTTACATTTCTTATTAGTATGTACTATTACAGTGCTTAGAAGCAAGAGGAATACATCATTGTCCACTACTGAAAATGAAAATAATAGTGTCATATTTTGTTTGAAAAAGAACTGGAGGGGATAGGAGAGTGTGGTCGGGAGATATACTAATAAATGTTTCTTTTTAACTGCACAATTGATTAAACAGCACGCAGTGTCACAACAGGATAGCTCAGAGAATTAAGAGCTCAGATCGAACATGTGCCAGCCCGCAATTTCCAATTTCCTATTTCAGCAGGGCTGAATCAGACCTTCATCCTTCTGAGGTTGAAAATGTAAGACCTAGTACATTTTGTAACAATACCACCTATTCTTTACAGCGCTTAGAAGCAGGAGAATTAAGGACAGACAAGAATCACTATACATAACAATATGATATAAACCCAAAAATTTGACCTGTATACTGGAAAATCTAGGCCACAATAACATAAAAATGGGGAGTATTGTTGCACACAATGATAGGTCTCAGGAACATAAAACAATAAAGTTGACCCCAAATACGAATCTCAGGGCCTGGGGCATCCAGTCTGTCTGGCCTATATATAGAAACCAAAACACTAATTTCAAGCTGCACCTTTGCAAATATAGCACATTCGAGAAAGCCAAACTTCACAGCGTGATTTCCAAAAATAGAGAGGGCTCTAAACACCTGCTTTATTTTCGTGCACTCACTACTTCTGCAATCCTTGACCAGGGGTCGCAGAGGCAGTGACAAAGGTCACAGGGGGACGCCTCATGGCTCGCAGCTGCTGCACTTGGCAACCCCCAAATTATGTCCATGTCTAGCTCTGTGCTTTCTGATCAGTATTTTGAAAGGTAATGTCTAAATGTATGGTATATACCAGGAAAACGAGCTTGTAATATAATAAAATTGTCTTACCTAAGTGGGCTTTGAGCTACTTGACTTCTAACCAGTATGTATGTCCTTACATTTGTTGCTTGCACTGAATTCCTGTTAAAACAAGAATTGGCAAAGCCAGCGGTTTTGGCTCTTAGATAGGCACTTTCCACACACTGGTAAAATATGCCCAATTGCTAGCATCCTTTGGCAACTGTTTCCATCTTACGGCCAGGTAGTATCATCAGGCAGTGCCCGAAAAATGTGAATCCAATGCCTACACAAAAGTCGAAAATATTGGCGTTGTTAATGCTTTGCTTATTTTAACTTGTCAATGACAGTTGGAAGGGCATTATCTATTGTATCAGTACGTTTGTATTTTCTGGCAGGCTCTGAGAAAAGCATGACAGGCAGAATGAAATCATATGTTTGTATAGTTAAATCGCAGCCCTCTGTCAAGAAACCACAACCCTCCACAAATGACAAGCCCTGACTTAGGGCATGTGAACTCCGGTTACCACAGCAACCACGTTCTCCCACGAAACGTCTCCTGTGTTGGTATTCCCCAGAGTTGCATTCAAAACTCCTTTCATGTGGCTTACATTCTCCCAAATGGCGCTGCATTGTTTTGCGATTTTCCAACGTTTTGTTGTGCTGATCAGTACTGTGGTGTGTCAATAATAAACTCCCCCACCCCCCTATCGGAACCTTATTTTCAAATGTCACTTTAGAAACCATCGGAGCTGCGTGATTTGAGAGACAAAAAAAATTCACGCAAAGCCTAATGTCACAAAATGGCTTCTCAGAGCGTGGGGATACACAAGGGGAATAAAAAGAATAGACATATATAACTAGGTCAGAGGCCATAGCCCATGCACACACTAGGGGAATAAAACTGCTGCAACAAATCACCATGTCCGAGATTGGCAAATGGTTGGCTGATATTATGTATCATAATGTGTGTGTGAGGAATGCTATCCGGACAAGTGTTAGAGGTTTCTAAATAATATATAGCTAGACGAAGGCTATTACACTGCAGAAAAGGAACCAGTTACCAATCTTTCAGTGTTTTCGTTGGATTTACAAACATCCCCCAGAGGATGTGAAACATTTTTAATGGAATTTTGCCTAATTAAAAAATGCAGGCAATAAAGTGTCTATCGGAATACAATATTAACGCAATTGAACCCAAGCAGGGGGACATTACCAGTCGGGTAATGCACCGGGGCCGACAGGCTTTAACATAGTCCGGGGGCCATTACCCGACCAGTTATGCCCCCCCTCTGAGGGTCCTACTGCTATTAGGGCCCCGGCACGTTGTACTGGGGTACTAGTAGTATTTTTTCTCGAGTTGGGAAACAGCATGTAAACCGTTTCATAACTCGAGAAAAAAAAACAATAATAATGGCTGCCATGGATTCAGGAGAAAGGACAACACGTAGTCCCTTCTTCTCCCTTTCCATGGTGGCCATGAAAATGATATTTAAAAAAGTAAACAAAGAAAATGGCCGCCATGGAACAGAGCAAAGGGACTACACGTAGTCACTTCTCCCTTTCTATGGTGGCCAGTCACAGATTGGGAATGATCAGCAATGCATGCGGCGCACAGAACCAGAGCAGGTAAGTCTTTGTGGGGCAGGTAACGAGCTGGCGAGGGCCAAGAAGATCGATTGTAACAATCTGATTGTCCCTCGCCAGGTACAAATAAACCTTATTACAATTATTTTTTCAAAACAATGAGTTTTCATTATCTCAATTCCTAATGAAAATTCAGTCTTCAGATATAAATTGGTCGTGTATCGTACAACAGCTACCTTTTTTGCTGCCTCTTGATTTAAATTAAACTTTTGTAGAGAATATGGAATATTAGCAAATTATGCATTTTGTCACAATGTAACGTTTTTAAGCGGACGATAAAACAACTTTTGATTGATTTTTTAAAATATGAGTCTGAATATTTTTAAGATCAAATCTAGGGCTATGTGAAAACAGAATGTCACTAGTCACTATTAAATATATTTTATTAGATGAGCTGAAACCTATGACTCCATCATTCATGCTGACATTACAGATGCTTTGTGAAAGCACTTCTCAGCTATTCCAGTCCAACATATTAAGGCAAATCACTCGGTTAGGGGTGCATACATATGTCGCTGTGAGCATTTGCATTTCCCCTGAATTTAGTTAGTGAAATTTGTTTGGCACTGGAAGCCAACACACACTTAAAGGGTGATTAACGTTGAATTGCTGTTTATTTTACTATATTTTCTGTTAGCACCATTTATAGAACAGAGGATTTTCGATTAGCACCCAGATCATGGGGAGAAATCAATGAGGTTGCTTGGGTCGCTGTCTGAATCCCATGATCCAAGCCTGCGTTCAACCTGACGGCTGTTTCCTCCGCCATCTTCCCCATCCTCCCTTCCTTTTCCAATGATTTTCCCCCAATCTGCCTCCCAAGCCCTACTTACATGCTGACTGCGGCAGCGGCGACCTCTGGAGCCACTGCTTCACTCTGTCTCCCTGCTGCTAGCTGCCATAGAAATGGAAGAGCTACACTCAGGCCTTTAATTCCAGCCAAATGCTGTTATCACCCGTCCAGCCCGTGGTGAATATTGGTTAAATAATTCCTGGCACTATTTGCTTGGAATTCCTACTTAGTTACCCGCTGGGCCGATGACGATGTCCACAACCGCTTGCCTCGTTTCTTTGCGGCTGAGGCTGGTAGCTAACCCTCATATGTCAGCCTCCTTACAATATGTAACAGACCCTCGCATGCTATAGAACCCCCACCCCCAGTTGTATGTGATGTCCTTAAGCATGGCCATGTTTCTACTGCTGCACCGTTCAGCATGAATGCCATTCTTTGCCCTGCCTCTAACCCATTTTTTGGGTGCCTTCCAAGGAATTCAAGTGGAGTACTAAAAGCCTTCGTGCCAGATGGTGGGTGAGGGGGTGTTAAGTCGGGCATTCCAGGCACCACATACCTGGGAATTAAAAGCCACCCTTCACCCGGGTCCTTAAAGCTTAAGTATAAACATGCTTGAGTTAGCTTTTTATGTGGCCATGTGAATCGTCTTCCATTGACATATGCCAGAGATGTCCGGGAGCAGCATTCATTTAAGTACTAATGTGAAGTGTGGGCTTGCATTGCCATTTACAATGCAAGCCATGGAATGCGGGTCAGGTTGCAACCTTGGTGTTCCCGCAGGGTTCTAAGTACTACAGTTGGGGATTCAGGATTACTAGAAGGATGTCTGTACCTATGCTCTCCCCTTACTTCTACCTTATACCCTGCAAATACAATAAAGCGTACATACCTTTCGCTCCTGTGTCATCACTGCCTCCTGACTGCCTTTCCTGAACTTGGACACTAGATAAGGTTCTGATAATTGACTCAAGAATGCACCTGTCCAAGTCTAACTAGACTATATCATTAGATGGCATAGACCATTGTGCACTACCCATCCCAGCAGAAGAAGAGCAAAGATATATACCGCAAAGGCAAGACGGCCAACGTCTTTGGACATATATATTCACACTCCCTAGGTCGCTGAAAATATTAAAGCCATACTTAAGCTCTGTGTGTGATCTTAGGTATTTTCTATAGGTTTTAGGTAGACATCTGTAACTCCTTTTAAGTTTGGGCTATTAGGTGATGCTTTAGCGCCACCTCTAAGCCGAAACTATTGCATTGGAGCCCAGATAGGGAGAAGTGGTATATGGCGAGGGACACAAAGCTTGTAGGTGTTTGCTATTTGCCCACCCATTGACTGCCCAAGGCAATGCTAATCCCTATAGCCATTCCCACCCAGTTCCCACCCCATACTGCCCAAAACAAATCCTCGTGGGAACTCTCTGAGCTCACTTTATTCAAGCCTTGACATCAAACTTTGCACTCAAAGTGCCTGGCAGTGTTTTTCCAAAGCAGCCTTCTGAGAGTTAAACACTTAGGAGCTGATTCATTGAATTATTTGCACCCAAAAACGGGGATTTGTGCGCCATTCTGCCCCCAAATCCCTGTTTAACAAATGGGGATTTGCGGGCAGAATGGCGCACAAATGCCCGTTTTTCAGCACAAATAATTCCATGAATCAGCCCCTTAATTGGAGTTGCAAAGAAGCTACTGGTGTAATAAAAAATGTCTTAACCGGGTCTGGCTTCAACCACTCTATTTATAAGCACAATGTATGTTCTTCAATGAAATCCTGTTAAAAACAAAAATTGGCAAAGCCAACAGTTTTGGTTTGTGTATAAGTATTAGCCATTTGCCAGACACTGCTATTAGATGCCCAGGTACTCGCACCATTTTAGACTTGCTACCATTAATAGCCAGTTAATACCACTACGGCAGTGCCTGGCAAGTGCCTTTCCCATGCCTACAGAGCAGCCCAAAATGTTGCCATTGCCAATGCTTGTTTTGCTTTAATGGCTCCCGCAGCACATTAGGGAGTTCCATCGTAATACCTGTGAGGTGACCAAGAGAGAGATACAATCAAAGTCACCTGCGCTCTAAATGGGGAAATAGATTTGACAAAGTAATGAAAAAGTATATAAAGGCAAACATGTTTATGTTACGCAGTGCCTCCACCTACCAAGTGTGGGCACAGGAAGGGACCTCAAGACTATGAACGGCAAAGTATGGTCAATTTACATAGACTGTGCAACAGAGCTGAACAGACCACCACATCTATGTGTCATACATGTTTTTTTGTATTAACCACTGGCTGGAATTGGTCTAAGCATGTGCACCATTCTTTCCAACTCAGATCAGCCTGGAACAAACACAAATTCATCTACATCCTCGCCCCCACTTAACTGGGGCCAATGAGTCGCACTCCTGCACCACCTGCTCCTCACTACAGCGTGGTTCCTCTACTGCGGCGCCATAACAGGATCTAAAATGGCGTGCCCCTTCCTTCTGCCCTTTACTCATTGCTCACAGGACCATAGAGCTCCAGAAGAGGGGTTGCCTACATGTTACTTCTGTTACAAACACGAATGCCGGCAGCTGCAAGGCACCCATGTGAAGCACACAAGGAACTAGAGGGGCCTTGGGAGGCAACTGAGATGCACGTTATAGCGTCTGTATGCAGAGCTTTGTCTGCGTACCCGTGGGGCAACTTTGAAGGGATAGTGGGCCAATGGTTCCACAATTGTCCAGAGTTTTAAAGGGAGCTGCTAAAATCTCCCCCGGCCAATGGAAAGCCCTGATGGAGTACTTAGGGTGTATCTGCAACCGCCGCCCTCCACTAACAAAAACATAGAGGGGATGCTTAGTGGGTCTGCGCAACCCTCACCCTAAGATCAAGCATGCTTAGACATGCTTACTTCCTCTGGCAATAAAGTATTTGGCGGCTGTAAAGGAGGAAGCAGGCAGCCAGGGATATGAAACTAAAACAGCCTTTATTCAGGAAAAAAGAAATGATAATATAGCTCAGGGTTCCAATATAGCTTTCTTCTTCTGACTGTAGTAAGGATGCGCCTTGGAAAAGTGACGGCTAGTCTTTGTAGGCCCAGAGCGTCTCGGGTGCAGCTCTCTCTCTCTCTCTCTCTTCTCTGATATTCTGCAAGAGATCGGGAAAGACACACACAGTCCGTCATTCGATTTCACCCTTATATAGGGGCTGGAGTCGGCTGGACCAATCAGGAAGACTATGTTATGTTTCTCTATAAATATCCCCATAAGCCCCGCCCCCTTTCTCTTTGATCGAAGGTTGCCACACTGCCTCACCCGTCAATGCCAGAAAACCGCAGGGAACCCCCGTCTCCAAGCAAGCCGGCACCGCCAAGGCTCCCGGAGCGCTGCATCTCTCCATGGAAGGTGAGTGATAGGTGGGAAACCGGGGAAAAGTTACTGTTTCATAAATGTCTGTTGTGTTTTCCTGCTGTGTAGGAAGGCAAACCATGTGGTATGCAGCTGGAGGGGACGCGGTTGCGCATACAACACTGTTACCCTTGGTCCTGTCTTCTTGTTTGTCGGCAATGATGTTCAAGGGATATGTAGAAAACAGGGGAGCGGGTACTGCCGGGGCACTCTCATTCAGGTCTCCTGTGACCTCGGCTCCAGGTGTCTCGCCGCCGTCAGCCGCATGTTGGTTAGTCCCAGGAAGCCAGAGACATCGTTGTTTTTCCCACTCTCGGTGTTTAGCACTGAGCGGGCACTCAAATTGTTTCCTTTCGCTACCGCGAGGTTTCAACTTCGGCAGCCCCTCCGTCTGTTCTTTTTCCTTGCACTTCTCCATGTTCACTTCTTTCCGTTCACAGCGGCACACACCCATAAACCGTTCTTAACCGTTTTTGATCACGAGCTTCCCACTCATTGACTCCAGCCATTGCTCTCGGTTCTTTCTTCCACTTCAATGGCAATTCATGGTGGTTTAAAGCCATGCAACCTCATATTAGTTGGTATTGTATGTTGAGGGGTCTCCCTTCCTACCTGGACCCATCAGGAAGGTTATACGGGAAAGCGCCTTTGTCCCGGGTCATGTTAAGTAACCCCCCTCTGCATAAACGAAATGCTTGTACCTGGCTCCAAACACCTTGTCCCCTGAATGTAGCCTAGCTGCCAGACGCAGGTGTCAAAGTCTGTCATTACGGTCCTGCCAATCAATACGGATTCCTCCCATTGCATGATTCCATTACACCACACGGCTCCTGTGGCGATGGCGACTCACCGAAGTCCAGGGTGACTGTCAAATGAAACACTGGTGATGTCACAACGCAGATCCAAGAGAGAATGGATGCCCTGTCACTCAGCCAACGGCTCCCAAATGAAAAACATGAGCAGGCGATATATTAAACATTCTCTGATTGGTCCAAAAAAGACCACGGCGAAGGGGCTTTGACATGGCATTAGTGATTTCATGTTGAGGTCAAAAGCTTTGAGAGATACAAAGACTTGCTATTCTCAAAATACGTCACAGTTTGGTGAGGGATTTATGCAAATGGGTCCAAGTGCTGTAAAGCAGCAGTGCCTTTCTTGAATTGTAGAGCAGTGATATATCCCTGGCTTCTAGTGGCATGGCAGGTTACACTGATCTCTGTAACACTCTCTGAACTTTCCTTTGTTCTTGCTTGCACGTTCTCGCCATTGGATATATGTATATTCGCCTGTGCCGGATGGCAAGTGCCCTATGCATCCCAAGGAGTGACACAATAAGCTCCCGCCCTACACAATGTGATGGGCCCCCGTGTTTCCTCCCTGGGCCACTGAATAGCTGGTATCTCTTCCCTGGGAAGGGTTGCAGGTCTGTCTCGTATGCCCCTTACTCTCCCCCTCTCTACTCCCTCTTAGCAATCCACTCACCTCTGAATGCCTGCACAGGGCGAGCAGGTGGCTGTCGCCAGGGCACCCATATTCCAATCCCGGGCATGCTTTCAGTTAGTTATATGTATGCTTCACTGCAAGTAAATGGTCGAACTAATGATACCTGGCAAGAGGAAAGACTAGGGCTGGAAAGATGCTGTCTGGTGACCAGGGGGGCCTCCCACCTTGAAGCAGAAGCAGCCCTCTGCTGTGACGCCAAGCCCGGGGGTGCAATGGCAAAGGGGTGCAAGGGCTAAAGAATGTCACATTTTTCACCTGGCAGAGCGGAGTACTTAAACGTAAACAACCATTAACGTGGCAGCACCAGACACACAACGCAGAGGCCAAAAGCCTGTCCAGGGAAACTCATAACACCCCCCTATGATGATGCCAAGGGTTTACTGCTGGGCTCCTTTTTTAGATGGAACACCCTCCAATGATTTGAACTAGTCGCTGAAGTAGTGTGAAAGATGCCTCTAATTGGTCAAGGGTAATAGCTACCCACCCACCTGGGATCAGCGGAACTGGCAAGGAGAGGGGTGGGGGCGGTTCTAGGGGCTAATAGTCACACTCACAACCAGCTTCCAAAACTGGCATTCAGCCCACCCCAAAATGTTGAGAATGGTTCCACCCCTGCCATGGAGCCACCGAGTAAGACACAGACACATACACACACACACAGCCACAGAGTAAGCCCTCCCCACGCACACACACACAGCCACCGAGTAAGACACACACACACAGCCACTGAATAAGCCCCCCACACACACACAGCCACTGAGTAAGCCCCCCACACACACAGCCACCAAGTTAGCCCCCCACACACAGCCACCGAGTAAGCCCCCCACACACAGCCACCGAGTAAGCCCCCCCACACACAGCCACCAAGTAAGCCCCCCCACACACACACAGCCACCGAGTAAGCCCCCACACACAGCCACCGAGTAAGCCCCCCACACACACACACAGCCACCGAGTAAGCCCCCCACACACAGCCACCGAGTAAGCCCCCTACACACACACAGCCACCGAGTAAGCCCCCCCCACACACACAGCCACCAAGTTAGCCCCCCACACACAGCCACCGAGTAAGCCCCCCACACACAGCCACCGAGTAAGCCCCCCCACACACAGCCACCAAGTAAGCCCCCCCACACACACAGCCACTGAGTAAGCCCCCCACACACAGCCACTGAGTAAGCCCCCCCACACACACACAGCCACCGAGTAAGCCCCCCACACACAGCCACCGAGTAAGCCCCCCACACACACACAGCCACCGAGTAAGCCCCCCCCACACACACAGCCACCGAGTAAGCCCCCCACACACACACAGCCACCGAGTAAGACACACACACACACACACACAACCACCGAGTAAGCCCCCCACACACACAGCCACCCATAAAGCCCCCCCCACACACACACACACAGCCACCGAGTAAGATACACACACACACAGCCACTGAGTAAGCCCCCCCACACACAGCCACCGAGTAAGACACTCACACACACACACAGCCGAATAAGACACACACACACAGCCACCGAGTAAGCCCCCCACACACACAGCCACCGAGTAAGCCCCCCACACACAGCCACCGAGTAAGCCCCCCCACAGACAGACACACAGCCACAGAGTAAGCCCCCCCACACACACAGCCACCGAGTAAGACACACACAGCCACCGAGTAAGCCCCCCACACACACAGCCACCAAGTAAGCCCCCCACAGGCCCACACACACAGCCACCGAGTAAGCCCCCCCACACACACACAGCCACTGAGTAAGCCCCCCCACACACAGCCAACGAGTCAGTCACACACACAGCCACCGAGTAAGACACACACGCACACACACAGACACTGAGTAAGCCCCCCCACACAAACAGAGCCACCGAGTTAGCCCCCCCACCGCACACAACTACCGAGTAAGCCCCCCCCCCCCACACCCCCAACACTATGAGATCACTGCCGTCTTCCCCAAGTAAAAAAAGAAACTCTCTGAACGCAGGTTGTTTTCCCAGGCCTTTCATTAGCACCGTCGTGCTTTGGAGAGGTCGTTCTGCAGGGCTCGTTTGGCTTCCTCGGTTGGAATGTTGTTGACTCCCCCAGCTCAGAAGGTTCCCAGGCCCACGGGTTCGTTATTGTGTGACAAATGACAGAATAAAAATGCCATTCGAGAAAGTAACTGTCAGAAGGCATTAACAAAAAATAGCTGCATGCTAATCTGTCCTCGTGTTAAACACACGAATAGAAGTCCTGAAGACGCTTGTTGCAAACATGTGTGGTTGCATATTTCTTACATGGAAAAGACTGCTCTAGAAGCAGTGTGGGAAGAGCAACGTGAAGGCCACAGGATTAATGAACCTGGACCTGCCGCGAGCTGTAAAATGTATGCACAGTGCAGCAGAAGGAAAGGAGCTGGTTGGGCTGGCCATCAGCTGCAGCAATCATTGAACTGAAGAAATGCCAAATCGACGGGGTTGGCATGGCTCCCATGCAAACTTCAGGAGGCCATTATCATGAGAAAGGCGATGACAGCACCATGGCTTCTCAAATCCATCACTCCTAACTACCAGCATCCTCACCATCTCTTGCAGCCTGCTTATCCTGCCTGGCACCATTGCACATACCCATCGTGCAACCCCTGCCACAGCAGATTGTTATACATTGGCCAAAGCTTCCTTAGTTATTGGCAAACCACCCAACCTTTCTATCCAAAAATTCCCCAAAAGTCTGCAAATAACCCCTTTTAAACACTACAAAGACTCAATTTTCCCCCTCGAATTACACCAATTTTTCCTTCCAATGTTTCTCAATAGTGCCAGCATTTTAATGCTCACACTTCAATTACTTCTCATTTTAAATACAGGCAGAAGCATTGACCTATTCCTGAGCTCACAGCCTAAGGTAGATGACGCCGCAGAGTTGTAGGTAGGGTTTGGCGTGAATCCTGACATTACCACAAGCCATTGCCAATGGGGTTTTGTATAGCACATAGATGTCATTGGTGGACATTGTTGCACAGCATCATTGTCCAGCTGTGGGGTTGGGTCAAGGTTAAGTATTTGATAGACCTGTGTCTTGCGTTTGGAGGGATTGGAGTACCCGAGTGTTAATTTGCAGGACATCTGTCAGAGATTGCTGAAACCAGGTGGAGATAGCTCCATGCGACAGGACGCGCAAACTAACAGGTGGCTGTGTGGGTTACATGAGTGTGACAACATAATGTTACGTTGTGTGTGTGATGTTAGTTCCTGTACGTAAGTAAGAAATGCCAATGGCAATGGGGTTTTGTATAGCACATAGATGGCATTGGTGGACATTGTTGCACAGTATCATTGTCCAGCTGTGGAGTCTATGCCAGGTTAAGTATCTGATAGACCTGTGTCTTGCGTTTGGATGGATTGGAGTACCCGAGTGTTAATTTGCAGGACAGCTGTCAGAGATAGCTGAAACCAGGTGGAGATAGCTCCATGCGACAGGACACGCAAACTAACAAGTGGCTGTGTGGGTTACATGAGTGTGACAACATAATGTTACGTTGTGTGTATGTGTGTGATGTTAGTGCCTGTACGTAAGTAAGAAATGCCAATGGTTGGCATTTATTGCTACATACAATGGAGATCCCCTGTCCTGCCAACGCGTGTACTCACCCAGAACCCCATCTCCGACACTTGCAGTTAGGCAAGGCTTGGCTTAGGGGAAACCTGCAGGAATAATATTCAACCATCTAGCACCGGCATTGGTTGGTAGCTCAAGGACCTATCCTGTAGTGTTGCGTGCTCACGAGATCAGAAGTGAAACTGAGGCAGAGCTCAAGGTGGAATCAGGAGGAGCAAGGGAGTCGGTTGGATGAAGGAATGGAGGGAGAGGCAGCGGACGGCGCTCATGTCCCCAAACCCCTCTTATACATCACATACTGTGAAATATAGAATTGTCTATCTGTTAAGATAATATCCCCAATAAAGCCCCTGTTACTTACCTATAATCCGCGTCCGTCCATACTTCAGTGGCAACGAGGATCTCTATACGGCCGTTGAGAAGGATCTCCTGCCGAGGGCAGGTAGGAACGCAGCGGCGACGACGGGCCCATGCCAAACAGCCCAGTTAATATTGCATGAAAAACAAAGCAGCATATCAACAGAGCTGCACAGGCGCACACCTGTTTATTTATTTGAAGAAGGGACGTGGCAACGTTAACCACATTACACGAGGTGCTACAACTACTTGTAAAGGTCAGGCAGCAGGAAACAATCATCATTGAATCCTCATCTTCCTCGTCCCTTTATATATATATTTTTAACATTAGTAAAATACCTAAACTCGAACCAGTGCAGCTACATTAGGTCGAACCATCAAATTTAAGAAAGAAAGCTTACCACATAAGAAAGCCAACAATCTGGTCAAGAAAGAAAAGAGACAAACCCAACAACAGACCTCATCTCCCAAGAGAGATTAGGATACCAAACGAAAACGACTCACAGAGGTACTGGAGACATGTCAATACATAGTGTTCCAACTCCTCAGATGTTTCTGCCAGAGATGGGGGAACCCATTCTACCATGGAAGAGGTGGCTCAAAACGTTTGAGCATTATGCCAATGTGGTGTGTGGAACTAACTACAGTGTGGAGAGAAAAAAATCCTTGCTGCTGCACTGTCTGGGACCAGCTGGTCAAGAGAAGTATGAAGATTTACTAGACCTCCTGATGGGGGAAAGAGGGGACATGAATGAATATGAAAAGGCAATCCAAAAGCTGAATAAACATTACGAGAAGAAATCAGTACAATTTTGGGACGGTACAAGTTTGAGAAGAGAGTCCAGGAAGAAGGTGAGACTGTAGAACAGTATGCCACAGTGTTGAGGAAGTTGGCAAGGACCTGCAAATTCGACCAACAATTAGAAGAGAGAATAAGGGATCCGTTTATGCTAGAATGTAGCAGTAGCAAGGTTTGGGAGAAGCTTTGGACTGAAGATGATCCTTCTTTGGATGTGGTTTTGAAGATGGCTAAAGAGGTGGAGCACACTGAAAAATGTGTGCAAACTCTGGAGAGCAGAATAAAGGAGACATTGATTAAAGCAGCAGTGAGTGTTGTACAACCAGATCTGGAGGAAACCATAGGCGTAGTTGGAAATAATGCTAGAAGAGTGAATACAAGCTACCAAATGGCAGGAAGAACAAAGAAGGGTGGGAGGTTCACCTCTGATAGAAGAGAGGCATGAGAAGGAAGGTATAGGGCTAGGGGATGAGAACCAGAGCACCAGAACAGAGTTGGGAGTGCTCAGAGAGGAAGAGGACAAACAATGTTGAGAACCTCTTGCAGATGTGGCAGTCTGTCACATTGGGCGAGCAGCACTACTTGTCCTGCTTTGAAGATTATTTGCAGGAATTGCAACGGGAGAGGTCATTTGGCCAGGTGTTGTAGAAGCCGGCCAGTTGGATCGAACATGAATTGGATTGGAGACAGTGATGACGGAGAAGAATGTGTATTCATGGTATCGGATGAGGATGAAGAGATAGATAGCCCCAGAACAACTATTGTAGTAAATGGACATCCCATTGTCATGATGGTGGATTCAGGAGCCAGATATATACTCATTCCGGAGAGAGTGTGGAAGAGTTGTGGACCAGAGTTTCTACATGAAGTAGATGTCAAACCAAAAACATATGGAGGAGCCAAGATTTAACTGATAGGGTGGTTCAGTGCCATTCTAATGTTTGAAGAAAGGGAAGCAGAGGGTTGCATCTATGTTTCAAAGAATGGAGGATCCTCACTGCTCAGTTGGACTCACCAGAAGTTGTTAAAAGTTCAGTTGGATCCCAATGCAAGTGATTCGGTATTTCTAGTAGAAGGAAAAGAAATAAATATGGAAAGAATATGAGCAGAAATGTTCAAAGAGAATACCATAGGATGTGTGAAAGGGTTCTCTCATCGCATCTTACTCAAATCTGGTACTAAGCCAGTTGCACAAAAGCTGCACAATATACTGTTGGCACTTAGAGAAGAAGTAAAACGTGAGTTGAAGAAACTAGATGATCAAGGGATCATCGAGAGTATTGATGCGTCTGAATGGGCTTTGCAAATGTTTGTAGTGAGGAAGAGTTCTGGAAAGGTTAGATTATGCATTGATATGAGAGAACTGAACAAGTGTTTTATTCCGGAGAGGCACCCATTACCAAATATTCAGGAGTTAATACCGACAATGGGTTCAGCGAGAATATTTTCAACGTTGGATCTTACTGCAGCCTATTATCAGGTGAAATAACATAAGAATTCCAAACATCTAACAGCTTTCATTATCCCAGATGGACTTTATCAGTATCAAAGAATGCCATTTGGGCTTATTTCCACAGCCTCAGTATTTCAGAAGATGATGTTCCGGATCCTGGATGGAGAAAGTGGTGTTTATTCTTTCAAGATGACATCCTGGTTTATGCAGACAACGAGGAGGAACACAGCAAAAAGTTAGAAAGAGTGTTTAAGAAACTGCATCAGGCAGGAATGGTTCTGAGCAAGGAGAAATCAAAAATCAATAGAAGAGAAATTGAGTACTTGGGGCATGTGATTTCTGGTGAAGGAATGTTCGCCAAAAAACGAGCTGGCAGCTTCAATAAAGCTCATGATAACACCCAACAATAAGGAACAACTCAGAACCTTCCTAGGCATGGCTGAGTATTATGCCATGTTCGTTAAGGGATTTTCAGATCACACAGTAAGCCTAAGAAGCCTGTTGAAGGTCAACAAGAAATTCCCATGGGATGAAGAGTGTGAAAGTGAATTCAAGTTTATAAAGGAAGCATTGCTGAAGATTAGGCATTACAGAATTATGTGAGAGGAAGGCAGACAGTTATTACCACGGATGCCAGCAACGTAGGGCTAGGAGCCACATTAATACATTTTCATGAAGGAAGGGAGTTTGTGATAGCCTTTGCTTCACGACTACTCAAAGAGGAGCAGAGAAGGCATATGCAATGATAGAGAAAGAGGCCGTAGCCATCAAGTGGGCTACTGAGAAATTCAGGAGTTTTGTTTGGGGTGTTAAGTTTGAAATTCACACACACCACAAGTCCCTGGTGGAAGTGTTTGCCACAAAAGGTTTGGATAAAGTTTTTAGCAGAATTTGGAGATTGGTGTCCAGGTTACAAGAATTCAATTTCACCATGGTTTATATTCCTGGTACAAAGAACCACACGGCAGACTGTCTATCAAGATTAACCAATTGCAGTGACATGAAGGATGAGATAGATGAACACGAAATGATCTGTGAATTGACAGATGCAGCATATCTAGACAAGAATGGGATGAGGAAATGATGAAAAACACTATATTATAAGAGGTCATGAAAAATGTAGAATAAGTGAGATGGAACAAAAGTAAAATGCTAGAAGCTGGAGCCATTGCATTCTCGAATGTCAGAAATGAACTATATGTCCAAAGTGGATGCCTAATGAGAAGCGACAAGTTGATACATCCAGAAGGACTCAGAGAAAAGATCATTCATCTTGGTCATGAAGGCCATCAAAGCATGGTGAAAACGAAACGCAGGATAAGGAACATGTATTGGTGGCCTGGGTGTGACCTGTAGGTGGAAAGAAGAATCAGGAGCTGTATCCTTTGCTTTAAGAGTGACAAAGTGTGTATGGGAGCAAAGAATCCAATGGTGTTGAGAGATATACCAGAGGCACCCTGGAAGAAAATTACGATTAATGTGTTGGGTCCGATATGGAGTGAGGGTTGTTCTATCTTTTGTTTGGTTGCGATTGATATGTTGACGAGATGGGTAGAGGTTGCATTCACTGCTCAGGTTACTACTCAGAAAGTTATTGGATTTGTGGAAGAGTTATGTGAGCATGAAGGGTATCCAGAAGAAGTGCTGACAGACAATGGTCCGCAGTTTAAATCTAGAGCAATGGAGAAATATTTGCAAGAGAGATCTATCGTTCATAAGGTGGGTACAATTTATCACCCGCAATCCAATGGTGTTGTAGAGAGATACAACAGGGTGATCAAGGATGCCATCAGATGGGCTTGGTCGAATGGAAAAGAGTGGAAAACCGTGGTGAAAGAGACTGTATTAGCTCATAGATTTACACTGCACTGTACCACAGGAGTCTTTCCCTTTCAGCTACGCAGAGGGAGGAAAGCAAACACTAAGATGTTTCCAGGGTTGATGAGTGCGATGGCTGGCAAAGAAGTGGATTTGGATGGTGTGGAAAACAAAATTAGGCAGAAGCAGTTGACCAACAAAATGCAACACGATAACAAGAGGTTTAAGAGAGGAAGAGAGCCATGTGTGGGGTGTTGGGTCCGAATTAAGGTTCCAGTAGTTTTGAGAGAGAATGGTTGTCAATGGTCCAGACCGATTGAAGTTGTGGAGGTTTTCCAGCATGCAGTGAAAACCAGTGATAGGAGAGTGTAGAACAATGAGAGAGTAATGGTGTTGATGGAAGAGGAAAGGGTAGGTGCTGGAAGAAGTTTGGTGCAGAGTGAAGTGAGTGGAAGTGGTGGATCTGCAGGAAATCATTCTAGTCCTGGTGATAGTAATAGTGCTATTTCCAGTTCTAGTTCTGTGAAGCTATTTTCTTTGGCGGAGAATACAGATATGCCCCGGGACATACCTAGGAGGACATCAAGAATTGGCAGGAGTTACAGAAGACCTGGGCATTTATTGGACTATGTGAATTCCTAATTCAGGTGGTGGTCCTTGTGAATGAAGGGGGGTGTGTAGTGTCGCATGCTCACGTGATCAGCAGTGGAACGGAGGCAGAGCTCAAGGTGGAATCAGGAGGAGCGAGGGAGTCGGTTGGAAGAAGGAACAGAGGGAGAGGCAGAGGACGGCGCTCATGTCCCCAAACCCCTCTGATACATCACATACTTAGAAATATAGAATCGTTTATCTGTTAAGATAGTATCCTCAATAAAGCCCCTGTTACTTACCTCTAATCCACGTCCGTCCATTCTTCATTTTGTATAGCACATAGATGGCATTGGTGGACATTGTTGCACAGTATCATTGTCCAGCTGCGGAGTCGCTGCCAAGTTAAGTATCTGGTAGACCTGTGTCTTGCATTTGGATGGATTGGAGTACCCTAATGTTAATTTGCAGGACAGCTGGCAGAGATTGCCGAAACCAGGTGGAGATAGCTCCATGCGACAGGACGCGCAAACTAACAGGTGGCTGTGTGGGTTACATGAGTGTGACAACATAATGTTACGTTGTGTGTGTGTGTGATTTTAGTGCCTGTACATAAGTAAGAAATGCCAATGGTTGGCATTTATTGCTACATACAATGGAGATCCCCCGTCCTGACAACGCGTGTACTCACCCTCAACCCCATCTTCGACACTTGCAGTTAGGCGAGGCTTGGCTTAGGGGAAACCTGCAGGAATATGATATGATATGATATGATATGATATGGTATTTATAACGCGCCTATACACAGGTGTTTCAAGGCGCGACGAGGCAGGGAGGGGAGGAACAAGGGGAGACAGACAAACGATCCTACTAGGCCAGGTGTCATTCAGATCGCGCAAGTGCAGGGGTGAGGAAGGGGGAAAGTGCAAGGGGAAGGGGAGGGGGGAAGTGCAGTACAATAATATTCAACCATCTAGCACCGGCATTGGTTGGTAGCTCAAGGATCTATCCCCATGGCAATCATACATCGTCGTCCAGGATTTCCAGCAAAGACAATCCTTAATTGTTGTGCTGGCTGTTTGTATTGGCTTACTTCCTTAGTTAATTTCATCCGGTTTTGATATTATTTAGTTATTTTGGCTTGTTGTGTTAGTATTTTGCTTTGACCCAAAAGCACAGCATAGAATCATCTATGCAAGCCCCTCTTGCATTTCTTGCATTTCCTGTAATTCTATGGCAACATTGGAAGACGGTCTTCCATGCATACTACATCGACATTGGCACTAAGCTCTATGATGCATAGAGAAAAAAAGGGTCACACAAGTGTTGCGTTGGCCGTACAAGCCAGGGTAATCTTTGAGTGGACAACACTCACTCTAATGGATGCAGCAACATGGCACGTCTGTTTAAAGAAATCTTTATTTTTACACTAACTCTCCCCGTGCCATGCAATGTCACTTCCCATTCCCACCCTCTTCCCTAGGATCCCGCCCTCATAACAACTAGACTGGGCACAGGACATTGCACATCTCCCCCTTTCTTAAATATCAAGTCCCAAGTCCTACCCAATCTCCTATATCAGTCTTGTGGGTTTTATGCAAGTCCTCACAGGTCTGCCCTCTGTTCCTCGTTCAGGGGTGATTGAGACACAGGGTGGTGTCTCCTCATGCCACTCCTCATTGGATTCTTCACCGTCCCCTAGATAGGAGTCGTCAGTGTCAGACTCGCTCCTTCGATGGTTGACCACTCCTCTGATCTGTCCCCGCTGCGCTGGACCACCTTTTAAAGTGAGTTAGGTTTCGGGTGATGGAGCACTGTCTGCCATCCCCTGCAGTGTTCATGGTACCTTGTTTGTGTGACACCGTCAGCGGGCCAGGTGTGAACGTGAGGTCTTCTTTCCTGTGCCTGGGTTGTTGTGCCACTACATGGTTGCCTTCTTGTAGATCGTTTTCTTGAGCTCTGCACAGAGCAAGCATATCATTTCATTTTTTTCTTATTTTCTTCATCCTTGCGTCAGATGAGATAACCAACTTTGTAGTGTGAAACTTTGACTGTACTCCCAATGGGGGAGTGTGAAGGGAATGCCTGGGGTGTCCTTCATGCTACTGAGGTCATGCTAGATGAACGTCTGGAATGTATACCAAGGCCATCAATAAACCTGAAGGGTTGGATGTGAGCATGTTGGAGAAGACTGAGAATAGTGGTCAGTCCCAGGAAACCGAGGAAATGATGCCCTGGCAAGGGGACAAGCTAAGCGTTTCATGTTTTGGGTGTGTATGTTTCGATTATGTGGCTTCCAGTCGCAGGTGTTACGCTTGGACCAGGGACTATTGAAAGCGTGGGAAGAGAGGGCATTTGAGTCAATGCGTGCTGTGGTACTGCCAAGGAAGCTAGATTTGTGGATGAAGATGTATAATTGGCCAGGGAAGAGTTGAGTGATTTGTGATCGCCAATGTAGCAGAGGGGCATGTAGAGGCCCCATTGTGTGAGGTATGCTTTAATGGAAATGTATAGCATATTCTGGCTGACTCTGGGTCCCATTACACACTAGTGCTAGAACTGGGGCACACATTAGAAGTCTTAAGCCAAACCAATGTCAATACCAGAGTGTATGGCGGTATCTACATTAACATACTTTGGTTCTGCTCCATAGAAATGGAATTCAGGGTTAGAAGGATTAAGGGCAACCTATAGGTTCCACACAAAGGGGAGGCACTATTAGGCTGGTGTCACCAAAATGCCCTAGGTGTTAGATGAAACCCTAATGCTCCAGAGCCAGTCATGTCGCTTGATTTTAAAGAATGAGCTAGATAGGTTGTTTGCCAAATATATCATCAAAAAGGTGGCGTCCTTGGCCTAGGTGGTGCCCATCCTCCTTGTCAAGAAGGTGCAACCAGACTGTCCGTGGACCTTACGTCCCTCAATGACAACATTTGAGTAGACAGATGCCCCTTGCCTAAGGTGCCGAAAATGCTATCCCTGTTGGAGGGTGGCAAATAATTTACCTGTTTAGATCTGTTCAGCGTTTACCATACGGCTATGTGCTGACTGGAGGGCCCTCATCTCCATCAATGACCCACCGGGAGCATTCAGATACAAGCACATGCCGTGTGGGCTTGCATGTGCCTTTGGCCATTTTCTAGCGGGTCATGAAGGAGCAATTCAGTGGACAAAGTAAGGTAAGATGTTTCCAAGATGATATTTTAATATTTGCTGAAAACATTGAGAGGTATGACAAAGTTCTCAAACGTGTCCTGGACAGCTTGAGGAAGGCAGGTCTCGCAACAAAATGTGAGAAGCGCAAGTTCCTGCTGCAGGAAGTAACGTATCTTGGGCATGTGATCAGTGTTGCGGGAATTCAGTTTAAGGTGAGCCTAGTCAATGCAAAGTACGGGCTCAGGTATCTGGGTATAAGAATAGTCTCCAAGTCCTTTTAGGTCTAGCAGAATACTTCTCTAAATGTATGAAGGGCGTGTCTGCAAAGTCTGCGTCAAGAAGGATATTTTGTAACGTTTTTTACGTGCCCGGGAAAAGCATATTTGTTTGCTTATTTATTGTTGCTTCTCTGCCGCTTACCAAAACTTAATGAGTTGGTACTTTCTCATGATATGGTAACAAAGGATCCAGAGACGAACAGAAAAAGACAACAGCAAGAACAAAGAGAAACCAGACAGCAAGAAAACTAGATGAAACAAAAGATCAGATCATAGTGAAGGTCAAGCAATGGGATGGGCACTGCAAGACAACGCGAAGCCCCCTCCCCATCCATTTAGATGGCACAAACACGGGTGGGAGGCCAAGTCTAAAAAGTTCTAAATTGCACGCGACAATACAGCCTTAACTACTGATGCAATCAATGTCGCTCTGAGACTGGCCCTGACACAATGGCGAGGTGAGAATATCAAGGCCCCTTGTGCCCCTGTTGAAACCAGGGTGAAGCTTAACTGTCAGGCGAGGCCCATAGAACCACAGGGTCACTGATGCCCCCTGAAGTGTCCCCCTGGCAGGGGTCCAGAATGTTGCGTCCAGACAAGTCACGACAACTCTGGGTGAATAGGGAGATGTGTGGGAACTTTGATGGCATGGAAGGATGTACGTTGTAATACCGCAGCCCAAAAGACCGAATTACAAAATCACAGAGCCCATTAGCCCGCATTTTGTAATTCAGACTTTTTGGGATTTGGGCTGTTTGTCCCCCCGCACTGCCTATAATGTATGCAGGGGACACCCCACAACCCATAACATAGAACTGGAGGTGTGGGGGACACCCCAGCACCCCTTCTTGGTATTATGGACTGAGATCTTATCTACTATGCCGAATGCGCTCTAAACGTGCAGTCAGTATTTTAGATACAATTTTTTCATGCAATCCCAGCATGCAATGCTTGTGTGTGTGGAATGCTGGTATAGATGGAATGTGTGCATGTGAGGGTTCTGCAGAGAGGTTGAAGGTGTACTCATCTGTTCCTCTTGCTCCCTTGTGTTGCAGATTTTTTGGGCAGTACACTTGATACTGCCTTGGACACCAGAGTCTCTATTCAAAACATGAGCTTTCGGAAGTGTGAGGAGAGAGGAAGAGGCATTATGAAAGTATGTTGTTTTCTTATATAGCACTTTACATCACAATAAGGACATTTCAAGGCACTGACAGCAAGTAGAAGAGGATCTTGGGAAGTAGAAAGAGAGAAAAGGTTGCAGAGAGAAGGAAACAACATAATGGGTGTTGCTTGAAAAGAACGTTATGCCACACCAAGTTGAGAGCGAAATCAGAGAAGGGGGGCACAGGGGGAATAGTTTACAATGCACCATAAAAAAGTAACCAGCAGTGCCCCCAAAAGGTCTGTCCTGGTAACTCAGACATGAACTTGCCGTTCTGATTGTAGGGCCAGCTTAGTGATCCTAAAGACTTTCCCATGTGAGGATGGCCTTCAGTAAGTAGGGTCCCTGCTGAGAATACAGCCCTGAGTCTTCTGCCTCAGCAATCGCTGGGCCCTGACATCATCATAGGCGTGCCTATGGCTTAAGGGAATGCAGGCCACTTGTGGGGATGTTTCTTACACTGTCGTAAAAGTACTGGGATTACGTTTTGGGTATGTAACTCTTAAAAATACCCATTCATTTTTTGTAGGCTCCTGGTAAGTGAGCCCACCCCCTCCTTTTCGCTTGTTTTCCAGGCAACTGCTTTTCACTGGGCTTTGAAGTATGAGCAAAACTGCCTCCATAGTGTGGCATCCAGGTGACATTGCCCTGGCCCAATCTTGCCTTCATGCTTCCCGCTTCACTACTGCCATGAACGCCACTGCATCTTCAAGAGCCACCACCGGAAGGAAGCGTTCTTCTGTAGGTCTGGCATCAACACACACTATGCTTGGGTTCCTTGTGTTAATATCCCTGCAAAAATATCGCCATACAAGGATGCCGTCGTTTTTTTGCTTCGATATAAACCCATGGAACCTGCGGCTGACACCCCTGCAACCCCCACATTTTCTTAAAGGGAGCGGGGGACACCCCGCATCCCCTGCTCCCATTTACCCCATAAATGATCCCCATAAATAAATTTGACTATGCGGTTTCCAGTGACCATATATATGGCAACATTATTCATGGGGATAATATTATCTGATACCACTACTTCTGTCTGGTGCATTGGGCACACCGCACTCCAGCCACTTTGCGATCAACTGGCTTCTTACAAATACAAGTACATGTAGGATAAGGGAAATCTAAAGCACTTAGGCTTAATCCGCGTTCTGTTTAGTTGCAGGTGACTTGCAATATCCTTATAACGTACGGTAGGGGGTACTTTATCCTTCTATTTACAGACTAGTCGTGACATCACTACTGAGCTGTAATAAAATGACATAATTACTGCTCCATAATCAGTTATTACGCATACGTTGTGATGTCACAATGCCAGCTGCGTGAGCCAGCACAGAACAGAATTCCAGCTGCTCTGCGGCACTTAATTATAGCTCTGATACGCTTTTTGAAAACCTTTCTTGTAAAATCGCTTTCTGTGACACTTTTTTCAGCCATTACCTGATAAGGAGTTGTTTGTCTGTTTATTTTGTGCGCTGCTGAGGTTTAACACATGAGAGCAAGAATCTGCATGCTTTTCCTTATTTTAAAGGTTAAACTATTTTTCCACAACAATGATACATACATACAAGCTGCATGTTTGTGCTTTCCTATAATCCAAACTGAATATACATTGATTACATGCACCAGCACCTGGAGGATCTCTTACAATACATTATTTAACAGGGTAAGTATTAAAGGGGATGAAATTGTGTGGCCATGTATGTAAGGAATAAAATATCCCCTAGCATGTGTAAAAAGGATATTGCTAGCCTCTTCGGAGGTCTGTAACCTTACCAATGACCGTCAACTTCGGCCTTGTTCCTTGATTTGGTCATGGAATTTGTTGGTGACATGCAAAATCCTTATAATGTACTGTAGGGGGTACTTTATCCCATATTCCACAACGCCCCCTGGTATCCATTGCTGGAAGTTCACCTCCAGTTCTGAGCCACATCAGCACGGCATTGTGGGTATGCAAATTAGCCGAAAAGCAAACCCTTGTCTCCAGGAAATTGTCTTGTCTTAGCGGACAGTGCTACTTTATACATAGCTTAATCAACCCAAGACAAACATTTAGCAAGGCTGTCAGGAAAACTACTTACTTACAAAGTTTTTTTCACTGAATTTCATAGGTTTTTAGTAGCGCAATCTAACCATAATGTCCCTTTTACAAAGTTTTTTTCACTGAATTTCATCGGTTTTTAGAAGTGCAACTTAACCATAACATCCCTTTAACAAAGTTTTTTTCAGTGATTTTATATATTTATAAACTTTCTGTATTAGGTACAGTAAAAAATAATATATATATATTTCTTTTTACACAGAAATGTCTACTAGAATGGCTGCAAGAAAATTTTCCTCGCGATGAAATAACTGAAAACATTGATACTAACTTTGCATCATGCCATGCAGGCGGCTGCCTGATGTGCCAGCCTCCAGGGGGCGCCACCACCAGCAGGTGTGAATGGGAGTGTGAACGAGGTGCAAATGGGAAGCAAAATTAACACGCAGGATTAAAAGAAGTGCTTTTAATCCTGCAAGTTAATTTTGACATTTCAAAAATGGCACCTATGTTGAACCTTCAGACACCCAGGGACGCCTGTGGCATAGGAGTTAAACACTGTGGGGAGACTCGGGATGTAGCACCAGCCCACACGTGTGTCTGAGGAGTAGGACTGGATCCCCGTCAAGTTGAACTTGCCTAGTCACTCATCTCGTAGCACTTAACTTCTCTGTGCCTTCTAGAATATGTACTATCATGCACGTATAAGCAAAATTGAAAACCCTAAGAACCTCAATTTAAACTGATAGAGCTTAAGAAAATAACCATTTGCTGAACTTCTCACTACTGTGGCCACCATGAGGTGTTCTCAGAAATAAGGGACAGTCTTCTTAAAAATATAGGGCGCACACATGCTTCAGTTTACCTAAAAACCCACACGTGGTAACACCTCTGCTACAGGAGCATTTAAATGCACACTACTGGGCATAACAGAGTGTGAAGAGCAGTCGCAAAACCTGCCGGGAGCATGAGTTTCTGATGAACATTTGCATAGCTGTCAAGTGCTCTCATATTATGCCCGACAACACAAGCCTGTTCTTGCTTTTGACTTCACATGCTGGAATTTGTAGGCCCATACTTAGCACGGGAAACATGAAACTACAAATCCAATTATGCAACGAGAAAAGTCAGCAATGGCTCTTAGTGGCTTACATGGCAGCTATGCACTTGGACATCAGGTAGTGGCTGGGAGTTTGTAAATTCAAGCAAGGCTCAAAAGTGCACTGACTGGACAGCAGGATAGGAAGACAACCATTAAATGTAGCGTGAAGCATATCGGACTGAAACCATTGATTGGCAGACTAGTTACTGATACAGTGATTGGAAGCATGAGTGTATTTATGCATTGAAACAACTTCCTTTATAGCACAGAAATCCTCCTTTATTTTGTTTGAAAATGCCAATAGTCAGTTCTATACAACCTCTTACCATAAGTCTGCTAAGTAGGCTCACAGTGTGCACCCCTCAACCGACAACTCGATGGCATTCCTCTTGTAAATGCCTGAGCATTCTTAGACCGGCCCTCCCAATGGAAAACACCACACTTCTCTATATAAACAAATTATTGCCAATTACTTTGTGTGTACTTTCCCCCAAAAAACATTTTAAACACACCATACAGACATTAAAAATAATACAGAAACAGACCTTAGAAAATCATCTGCAGCGAATGCAGCAAAAAATGGATCTATTAAAATAATAGTGCACTCAGAAATATTATTTTCCCAAGCGTTCGGGCATGTTCTTCTAAGCATACATTGATCGATCATACAAACATTTCCTATGCATTTTACCGTACTTCTATTCTTTTTTTACACATGCAAAATCAGACAGCAGGGCATGGCCGTCTTGTGATAATCTTATCCGTTCCCGCATCGCCCAAGGTGAACTGCCCTGGCGGCACCAATGCATATGCCCCGCCCCTGAGTCTAACATCACCAAACCTATTGATATGCTCCACCTGTCTCCAGAACATTACTATACAGCGTAGTAGAACGCACCCAATCATCACCTACCTGATAACGTTACTTGACATAGAAACCAGAATATCAACACACATCATCTCACAATATGAAACCATACTTTTAATGGAAATACCAAATTGTACAATTTATAAAGTACTTTTATTTCACCATAAATGCTCCGAGAACATCCAGAGACTTACATATGCAAGCAAATAGGTAATTGTTTTCTTCGTTCTCGATCCACAAATGTTTATCGCGAGTCATGCGATATTCCTGTGAAGACTTTGGCATACACTTCCGCTAGGCCACCACAAAACATATGAAGTTGCTCCTTATCGCTGATATCGCGTACGGGCATATGGGCCTGTGGCGATCACCTCAAAAAAAGTTTCACTGGCATCCAACCACTGACGTATATCTGTAGCTGACATTTAAAAAAAATGTCATTTGGTATCTGGAATCCATGGCAATCGCAGCAACTCAAGATGTAGCTGAACTGTGGCTCATTAAGCAATCTTATTACAGTTTATCATTTTAACCATCAATTTGGGCCCCTGTTATAACTATTCATAAACACGGACGTCAAACAATGATAACTCAAACAAAAGAACGTGCAAATTACTCTTCAGTTTGCTGTACACGTTACTGCTACGGAGTTTGGTGAGCTTGAAATGGGATGCTGACGCTGCAATCAGAGGGCTAAATAAAACCAAAAAAGAACAGATACACAGAATTTTTATTAAATATTATCGTTCAATTCTGGTTTGTGAACCTGGAGGAACCCACGACTGGACTACACCCATCTCGATGCTGCACTGCCCATATCCCCACGACAAAAAAACTACACACATAATTTCTAATTACGTGTCATTGCAATATACCACAGACAACACACAATACAATTTACGCCACCAATATCGTCACCAAATTATAATTTGACTAGTTTGTGTACAAAATCGTCCAAAGTAAAACTTACATAATATTCGGAATTTACATTGTATCGGCATAAAAGAAGCACTCCGTCCACTTGAACGAATTTTCATAAAATGAAATTACATGTTCCTTTATCCAATTTTTTTTTAATCAAACTTTTTTATTGTTTTTTAAGGAAATAAACAAACATATTACAAACATCTCTCTTCATTACAGGGGGGGGAAAGTGGGACATTACTCAAATCAACATGTCCAGGGAGAGGGTGGAGAGGAGAGAGGGGAGAGGGAGAGAGACAAACAAAACCCAAAAAACCTTCTAAGAACTCAGCATTCGGAAAAACATATAATGTAGTCTTACAGATCAGGCTAAGTCTGCCCTGTGTTACAGAGCCTCACCCCGTCGCCATCTCTGTGGCGACGCTTCTGGTAGTTAGTCTGCCTCCTCCCACCGATTCCATATCTTGTTCACCTTTTGCGGGTAGACTCTCGCCTTGTACACCCGGTCTTCCATTGCACCGCAAATGTCCATATCCGTGACCCATTGATCGTAGCTAGGAGCTCGTTCGGAGCCCCACAGTTGTGCAATGTTCCGCCTAAGTATCGCTGTTGCAGTCGACCAGAGCAATTTCTCATAGCGAGAGAGGTCAGTTTCACCAGAGATCCCTAGAAGCAGTTGTTTCTGGCACCTTTGTATCGTCTTACCTTTATCCAATTTTTGAATGGTGAACATTATCATATTTGAAAGTCTTACATCCCTCCCTTCATGCATTCCGTTCGCAATCCTCCCTTTGTTTCAAGGTCGAAAAACAATTGAACCTTATACTGTGTACCATGCGTGGGTCTGCTCAGCTAGCAAACAAAAATTCTATGGCGCTGACCTTCACTCAGAATGGGACCAGATAGCGCTTCACAGCACAGAGGTATTACAAGTATTTTTGAAAAACATATCAATTGTTTGCTACCATTCACCAATGCGGGCGACCCACTGTCACGCCCCACCACCTGTCAGCTCAGCCCACCTCCTGTTCACACAGCAACTCAAAACCAACATCATGCTGACGTGAAACAGTCAGTAGTGCTTTGATTATATCCACGGACAACCACTACGGCCGCGGACATGGCGAACACATAAGGGGCATCTGCCACCTAAACAAATACAGTATTTGACCCATCTCTTACTCCCCAACCCCCCCAACCACTCTGCACACCAACACATTCCTCAAAATTGCAATTTGCCTCTGTTCGCCGCCACGCTGTCGGTGGATCCAAGATGGCGGGCGCATCGGAACAATGTGACGCACCTCGCGCCTCACCCCAGCCAATCAGAGAACCCGTTACGTGTCCGCAGAAATGACGCAAGCCGATTAGCCAATCGGTATCCTGTCCACAGAGTGAACAGGAAAATGTGTACGCGGTGCGGACATAGATATCCTTAATTTTTTTGCCTTACGTTTTGTCTGTTTATAAAAAACCGACTGGATGAGTTTACACCAAATTAACAAAAGCTCGCTTTCGGGACTAAGCTGCCACTCCTGCTGCAATTTTGGTGTAAATCCGTCCAGCGGTTTGAGCTGTAGGCATGCACACATTTTCTTCCCATTATGTCTATGGGAAAAAAAAGAAATATAACTTTGCCCCCCCCTGGACCAAACCTCACTAAAATTTGGTGAGGATTTGTCCAGGCGGAGCGAAGTTATAAGCCGCCAAAAAAGTGCTCTTCCTATGGGATTAGCAACTTAACCACCATAACTACACAGCCACTACTATATATATATATTTATTATAGGGCGGTGATAGCTGCCCTATAGTTAAGGTGAGTCGGAGACACATAGGAACCCCTCAAAATTCTATTGTTAATAACTTTTGATTTGAGTAACAGATTTGGCTGAAATTTTGAAATTGATTAAAAGTCTGTGCCCCCCAGACGGCAACGTTTCGTAAAGATTTGTTCAAAAATCAAAAGTTATTAATCTTCCAAAACAAATTATTTTTCCAAAAGTACGGCCTGCTTCCTATTCATTTTCCCATAGACAAAAAAGGTACATTCTTGCCAAAGCGCACAGCCCAAACCGCTGGACGGATGGATTTGGACCAAGTCCAAAACAACTTGGGCACGAAGCGTTGACTTGCACGACATGCATGGTTTGGGGTTATTCCATGCTGTGGTTATTTAAAAATTTGATGGAGAAGGGGGTGCCCCCTTCTCCAAAAATTATAGTTATATCTCCCATGGTGCATTGAAGGACCATGGTTTTCAGAAATGAAACAACCACCATCTTGTTTTTCTCTCGATGCTAGAGATATTCGAGGCTATAGCCGAGGTTATGGGAAAATTAAAGGCAGTAAAAAGCTATTTGCAGGTCAAAAAACATACAAATGCCATCAGGGTAGTGGTAGGGGGATGGCTAGAAAGCACTGAATGAATTTGGGAGCTGGAGGGAGTCCAGGGACAGAGTTTGCAATACAACCGTTTCTGTAGCCTCGGCTATAGTGACATCTGAAAGCAAATTGTGTCAGAGAAGCAGCCTGTGCTCTGGGTTGAAAGGGAGAGATGAGTAAGCACAGATGAGGGGGGCATTTGTTGATGGCCTGGGGGGGCAGTGAAGTATTTTCTTTTCTGGCTGTTTTGCCTATATTCATGGTATATACTAGGTTACAAAGGACTAGAGATAAGCGCAGGTAGTTCGGTACCCGCGGTTACATTTTCTTTCTTTAAATATATTTATATAACTATATTGAAAAATCACTGTCCATGGCCAGTGATTCAATTGTCACCTAGGTCTCCCATTCATGCACTAACCAGGACAGATCCTGCTTAGCTTCAAAGGGGTCAGCCTCCTCAGGGCATGTTGCCTGAAACTTACAAGGCCACTTAGGTGAACGGGCCGGCCCTTTTCTTGCTTTGAAGCTAAGCAGGGCTAGCCTCGCTTTGAAGCTAAGCAGGGTCAGGTCCCTGTTAGTGCATGGATGGGCGACCGATTGGCATCTGGATTATTTACTTTTTTAAAACTGTGCTACTGTTAGTCCTTGAAGGTTTTGCTCTCAGAGACGTTTTGCCTTTTGCTCAATTGCATTCTGGTATTTGTAGGCTCCCAGTCAATAATACAAAATAAAAAAAACAGGTATTTTTACAGCAACAGTGGGTTTCCCATTCCTGCAGTAATTGGGAAGAACCCTGCTTAGCTCCAAAGCAAGGAAGTGGTCAGTCCAATAAGGCCATGTTTCCTAATATATGGGCCCCCCCTTAAAATAACATTTTGAGAAACATGGCCCAAGGAGGCTGGATCCTTCCTTTCTTTGAACCTAAGCAGGGTCGGTCCCGGGTTACTGCATGGATGGTAGACAGTCCACGCTCCTGAATGGTGTGTTATCTTAGTTTTAAATATCTCATAAAACACGGCATCCACATTTTTATAAAACAGAAAAAATGAAATTTAAAAAATGACATTTATGCTGAACACTGCTATCAGAGAACCCAGACCTTAAGGAGTTTGAGACACAGCACTTAACCATTATACTACAATTATACTATTGTTTGGATTTTCACAAGTTTCATACCTAGCCTTTTACCATTGAACATATACAATTATAGGCTAAGTATGAAATGTATGCCCCATAAAGCAACAAACCATTGTGGCCTAGTGGTTAAATGCTGGATGTTAAACTCTGGCAGATTAGGGTTCAAGGCTGTATTTTCTTTCATTATTTAATTAAAAGAAAAGGAACGCAAGTGGGAGGTCGCACGATTGTTGCAGTGCAGTCATGTGATCTTATTTAGCATGAGAGCATTTAGACGTGGCTGCAAAGTCAGCCACGTCCAATCATCCCGTGCGCCAAAATAAGGGCGCCAGAATGCCTTTCATGCTGAAAAGGGTGTGCCGAAATGGGCACTGCAGCGGAATGCCCATGCCAAATCAGCCCGTGCCAAAATGGTGGCACTGAAAAGGGGTGTACCGCTTGGAGAACGCTGTTTTCCATGGCAACTTATTTAATCTCACTGCACATTGCCTAAAAACATTCTGAGTTCTCAAAGTTTTAAATATCTCATCACACACGGCATCCACAATATTTTTTTTAAACCGTTCTACTGTCGGTCCTTGAAAGTTTTGCACTCAGAAACAATTTTGTTGCCTTTTGCTGAATTTCATTGTGGTATTTGTAGTCTCACAGTCAAGATGGGGGAAATAATGTCCCATTTGTACACTCTTGCCTAACATAGTTCTATGAGGATTTATATATTTGAGTGACACTATGGTATGTGTACGTTTGAAGTTAGATTTATAAAGCATAGTATTGTTGAAAGACAGACATGGGGGTGAGGAGGGGAAATGATGAGAGAGCAAGAAGTCATGAGTATTTGGCCACGATGTGGCAAGAGAGTTAGCATTCCTGAACAGTGGTGCAGTTATTTTCCCCTGATTGAGGTTGATTTTCAGGGCACCAGTGAAGGACACATGTGGGTGAACAGCGTAATTTTTTTTTTTCAGAGGGCGGATGCAACCCCTTGTTTTTTTTTTGAGGTTGGTAAGCTTGCAAGTATTTGGATACCAGGATTTTATTCAGGTTGTTATGTTCCCAGCGCAGACACTTACCCACAAGACCACAAGCACTTGTTTCATATTGGGATTTTGGAATATTTCACTACATATTGCTGTGTTTAAAAGGTGAGCACCTTTTATACTATGCCAGCATATTTAGTGAATGATTTCCTCTCTCGGGTTATTTTTCTGGTGTTCATTACTTTTTTTAAATGTCTAATGCCATTTTGTCTTGCGCAACCTTCTTCTAAGGAAAAGGACAATTGAACTACATCTGTATATTTCACTTTAAAATATGTGGCCACTTACTGTGCACATATTCATGGGTGCCAGCTTTTGATTTTTGCTGTGGGGGCAAAGGTCCCTGGCCATATGCTATTCTTGCAGCAAATAATGTTTTACCCTTTTCTGTGCTGCTTAAATGCGGGTAGTTGGGGTTGTGCTTAGTGGCAGATGATCACTATCTGGCCGCTTTGAAACTTCCATTCTAGTGACCATATCCCAGTCTGCCGCGCTGAAGTGGATGTAATCTATTTGGGAGCTACCCTGATACCCTACATATGTGAGTGCTGTGGGTATATCTGGAGGAATCCTCCCGCTACACAAACGCAGCACTGCTTCACCATCAGCATAGCAGCCTCAATGGCACCCGGGTAGAACCTACTGGGGTTGACTGACTCCAGTTCAGGGATATCAAATGCTACATCCTGATCGTCCCAGGACCCATCCAGTTCTATTAAAGGTTCATATTGCAAATGCTTTCTGTGATCATACAGCACACCATTTTAAGGTTCTCCATTGGAACATACCCACCTAGCCTATTAAAATTTTAAATAATCTGTATATATATATATATTCACTGAAAACACTTTGGTTACAGTTTAGTTAAGCTGCCAAGAAAGCAGTGCTAATTGGCCAGGGCTGAAGGCCTTGGCTATTGGGCCCGAAAGGCATGCACAGTGGCCAGAGCCAAAGGCCGTGGCCACCTAGTTGGTCCAAAAGAAACATATTGGAGACATGAACTGTGAACACGGCCAAAGTCCCTGGCCACTGGCCATAGCCGAAGGCCATGGTTAATGGGACATAAAAAAAACTATGGTATAATAAAACCCTTAAAATTCACTGAAAAAAGCCTTAGTTAAGGTGCTGTTAATTTGTGCAGTTTTAACGCAACAAAACCCTTGAAACTCAGCAGATGTGGGAAGACACGACAAGCTTAACTTGGCGTGTTCCCGTTGCAAACCCCATGAGCACATACATATTATAAGAGAAGGGATTCACAATGACATACAAAATGGCATTATGGGGAACGTTGCATTATGGGGGACATCAACAGGAACACGCCGAGTTAATCTAGTCATGAATTCCCACGTCCGCTGAATTTCAAGGGGTTTGTTAAGTTAAATCTGTGCAACTAACTGCACCGTAACAAAGCTTTTTCCAGTAAATATATATAGATGCATATATAAATATCTATATATAAGATAATCAGCTTTTATTTTATGTACATTATATACACAGGCAATTGCCACCTCACTGTTTAGGAAATGTGATGCCTGCGATAAAGCAGACGCCCTTTGGTTCTAAGTCATTGTTATAAGGAGAGAGTTTATTTTATGATCAAAGGCAGATGTCTAGCAAGCTTCATGGCTCATTTGTGCATCAGACTTAAGCCCCCTCAGACTGGGGCTGCTGAGAGAATGAACGCGCAGATCTCGGGGGAGGCAGGCCGCTCAGTCAGTGCATTAAGCAGGCTTGAGAAATGTTTCTAAGAGCAGTGTTTGAACCTCTGGGCCCCAGAGACGCTGCGTGCTCTCTATGACTATAATTCATGTATTACTGTGGTTACGCACTTCAGCACACACTAGCAGAGCACGATGCTACATTTGACAGAAAGAAAACTTTGCTCACAATGAGTCTTTGGATGCTCCCATGGCTGTGGTTGAGCACATTTGTGAATATACCCAACTGTGATGAAAAGCATAGACAGGCTGAATATGGAAAGCATAGACAGGCTGAATACCATGTTACATCTTAATTTATACTGAGATGACGTCGGATAATCACCATTGTCCTGACTCGCCTCTCTCGTCAACTTTCTTCCCACCAGTTTCCTGTGATTTTACCACAGAATATTCACTTTACATATTTATTATTGCTGAATATTCTGCAATAGAAATCACTGAATATTAAAAATACACAGATAGTTGGTTTGGGGAATGGGATATTAACTTAAAACAGGTGGTGGGTGGGGTTGGGGATTTGCGAGTGGTGTCTGCCCCCCATATTGCGACTAAAATGTGGTAAAAAATCAATGGCAAAAATCCTGCATCGAAAAAATGGGTGGTCAAAACAAATGGGACCTTTCCCCCCTTGCCACCGATTTTATACAGAAGATTTCATGCATAAGAGCAATAAGGGGGTCATGACCAGAGGAAGGTTTACTGATGATAAGCATGATGATCACTGTTGCCCGCGAGCAGAGCACCTGTGAGTAGATTTACGCGGGAGGAGACTCCGGGTGACTGAGATTACCTGGCGTAATTTCAGCATTATCTTTTCCTCACCTTCCAGGCATGTATCCAATAGATCTGCAGAAGTTTGGAACATCCATACGTGATTTAAAACAAACTTCAAAAGAGGCAGAAATGATATGCCACCAGTGATTATTTAATCAACGAGCATAAGAACTTCAAGAACATTGCACCAGCTTTCCCTTGAGGAACCGATCAAGGAGCTTGGGTTACCCCAAGCAGGACCCTTTAGTGAGACATGAATGTAATGAGACCAGACCATGTTGCTGCCCTGCAGGTGTCCATTGAGGGAACCCCCCCCCTAAACCCTCTGCATAGGGGGCTGCCAGACCCGCAGTAGACCCATCAAAGGACAAAGGTGGAAGAGCGAACATGCTCCCTGAGTCCAACAACTCAAATTTTCCAATGAAGATTTTAAACCTCTTCTACTCTTCTCAAAAGAAAGTTAAGAGAGTGGCAGATTTCAAACCAAAAGCACCCCCCACATAACATCTAAGGAATATAAGGCCATTGGCTCATTTGGAAAGGGGGATGGGTATAATGCAGGCTCTATCACATGCTAGTCAAATGAAAAGGAGATTGTATGCCAATCATCTCTTGACACAGAGAAGATTGAGCAAGTATAAATGCTGACTTGTCACATGCTTCCACCATAAAGAATGTCACCACCTCCTTCCAGTATTATAAGAGTTTGCCTCCGCTCCACCAAGCATAGAGAAAACCTGCAGGTTCAAAGGTACACCTTGAAAAATTCCAGACCCCTCTACTGATTCAGGGTTATAAAGGTCTACTTAATGCATCTATAAGCTTGAACTAAAGGATAGCTCAAAACACCCCTATAATGATGACATGCTTGTTCCCATTCTTTGTCGTCAGTTGGCAGTGCTCCGTCAGCTACTGTCTGGCTCGGACCTTACTGAATGTCGCCCCTGGTGACAAAGCTTCAGCCATCCATAACACACTAACGCATTGACTACCTTCCCTTCAGGAACTCAATGCTTTAATACCATGTTGGGAGGCATATAATGTTGACTCCCATTAAAAAGTCTGTGAAGTTCTGTCCTCTGGGGTCAAAGTGATTAGTGGTGTATCAAAATACCAAATCCCATTCAAATTCAAATTCCCATATCAAATTGTTGCTCTCACATAGAACAAGAACCACACATGTGAGAAGTTCACATCCTTCTAATATACTTTTAGCTGGTTAGAAATTGGCCCAGTGTTTCTTATCAAACCACAGACAAGCATAGTACTAGATTTGGCCTTGGGTTCTATCCTTTATTCACTTGTGTTGTTCCTGATATTTGAAAGATGTAGGCCTGTCTGTTATGTGTAGATAAAGGATTGTTGGATAGGAAACCTCACACACTCTAGAGTGGAAAAACAAGACCACCCACTTAGCTGTATGCGGATCAAGTCTATGGGATCTAATTGCTCGTCCCATTATGCAAACTAGATGGGCAACTGCAGTTCAGGCGTGGAATCCCAGTTTTCCAGGTGGATAGAGAGGATAAATGCAAAATGATCATCACTCTCAATCCACGCCACTGATGTAAATAGACACAATGGGCCTCATCCTGAGTTGGCGGAGTGGAAAAATGCTGCGGTAATGCTATTACTGCCACATTTACCGCTCCGCCCAATCTCGAGTTGGGCAGATAGTGGGAGTTTTACTTCCAGATTTTTGCTGAAGGTAAAAATCTCCCCTTTCTACATGTTTTCGGTGCTATTAGTGTGGCGCTAATAGCGTCAAGAAACCCCTATTGGATCCATAAGACCCGATGGGAATGGGGATTTATCTCCCGACCGCAGCTCGGGATCCGGTGCGAATTGCACCAGACTGAGTTGCAGTAACGCTAATAGTGTTGGCGGTATCCCAGTGCAATTACCGCCGGGATACCACCCAACTCAGGATGAGGCCCAATGTCACAACTGATAGTGTGTAATGTGATTTATTCTGTAGTATCACTTTACAAATGTTTTGACCCAATGAGGTCTTCCTCAGGGCTTAGTTGGTGATTAGGTTGTAAAGAACGGGGGCAGGTTGCCCAAATGCTGAATTTCAGTTGTCAACATTACAAGTGTTAAGTAAATGCGTGAGTTCGCTAGGCGTCTACATAACGGCCTAATGCTGCAAATGCAGAATGCATTGTAGTACCTTCAAGTTGTTCTAGATTGCACATGGGCCCATTGGCAATTGATACACACTTTCAACTCAGCAAAGAAAAGGCCAATAGAAGGTAGGGAGTAGTCATGGCACAAACCTGAAGCATGAAAGGGAGGCAGCTGTTGTTGACCAAGGCTTCAGGGTGGCTTCGTTCAGGTACTTTCAGACATCTTTAAAACCGCACCCTCAGTTCTTTTAACAACCGACTATCACAGGTGGTCAGTCTAGGTACCATCATGCAGAGCTGCAGACTTGTCAAGTCAAAACCCAGCACTACGTCAAACATGAATCGAGTGTGTTACTCCCAGCTACAGGTTTCTATTTTGTTTTTACATTGTGTGGGGAATGATGTTAGGTTGCGGGGCTGGAGAGCAGTGCCTGGTATGACTGCCTGTCCACAATGATTCGTTTCTAAACTGCAACCATCAATTATAATACATTTAACGTTAGTGAATCTTGAAGCATACTATGGGGCACGGGCGAGTGAACGAGGGCTCTGGCATTTGACTCTATCTCTCCATCTTTCTCCTCTTCCCCCATGCCTCACTCTGCCCATGTGCCAAATGGATCCTCTGTGCAGTGAGGGGATACGCCAGAGGGTAAGGACCTAACTTGTACTTCAGACCCTAGACTGGGTCTTGCAGCAACAAGAAAACTAAGAAGTAACACCTGGCTCTGCCTGCATCTATGAATGGCCTTGATTCTGGTTTGGGTACCTTTGATGCTACCCAAGCTGCTTCATGGGAACTGTTAAATCATCTCCTGCCTCGATACTCAAATGACTTTGTAACTCCAATTCTCACTTGATGCTGACACAGAAGATCTGCCGTCTATGCATCTGTGACCCACAGAGGCTTCTGGTGTCCCCAACACAAACACCTCTGCATGGACACCAGCTTGTTTGAGCTTCTAACCAATGCTGCTGCAGTACGGTGAAGCCATATCGAGCTGGCCAAGCCTGTTTACTGGTGAAGGCCAGTCCCTGCTCCACTGTGCTTGATGCCACTGAGTCTTCCAGATTTGCCAAACTGACATTGCTTGCCATCCCCAGCGTCTTCTACACACAGGCTGTCACCATTTCTGGACAGCACTGCATCTTTGGTCCCTTCAACGCTGCTCCCAGACTCGACATCTGTCTGGTGCCAAAAGCACCCAGACCCCCAGTTTAACACTGAAAAGTCTGACTCAATGCTGTTGAGCAACAAAGACAAGAATAAAGGTACCGTGAAGAGACTCTGTCCCCCTACTCCACTGTTTGGAAACATAATGATTTTAAGCAGCCCATCTCTATCTTGTTCTTCAAAGACACAGTGACATTGTTGTCAATGTGTTGCCTGAACAGTGCTGCTCATCGATCCAGAGTGCCCTTTCACAAAAGTCTGAATTCACAGGGGTGGGTTTTTCATACTGTTTTCTAATTAGCTGATTGCTTTTGATTGTTTGATTAAATCTTTATAATTTTGGACGATTTTTCCTAGACTTTTTTTTTTATTTTGGAACCATTGTTTTTGTTTGGGTTGCTACTGTTATCAGGTTACACCCCTCCTGAAGAGTATACCCTGCCCTTGACCCATGTTACCAGAAATGGCGATCGGGATTTGATGTTCGGCTTTTACTGCTTTGCCTTTAACATTAGGATCACTGTTGGTCTGGGAGTAGTGTGGGGCAGAATAGTCGGTTTATCCACAACTCATGCCTGTGCTCCTCTTTTCTGAAATTAGGTTATGAGTTGGAGGTGCTATTTGCCAGTGGTGCTTCAACAGGTGGTATGCTACGAACAAGACAACCACTGGAGTTGAAAATGACTACAAATGCAAGAGGGAGAACCATATTTTGTGAAGCGCATAGGGGAAAAGATGGACAGTGGCTGCAAGGATGGGATTGGTTGCCAGGTTTCCTACCTGTGGAAACGAAGGCTAGAACTTGAAGGTGTGAAATTATTTCTCGGAAACCCGGGGGACCAGCATTTGGTTAGACAAGATGGTTCGCTTAAACGCCTGACTAATGCGTGTATATTTATGGCTTTAGTATTTATCAAAACTTGATGCAGAGGGGCCCTAAAGTGTGCCGCTATGGTGGCCTTATAGTTGGGGTGAAGCAAGAGTTAACAGCAACTAAAATATATATAAAGCACAGTGAGTATAATGTTTTTATCTGTGGAAATTGTTGTGAATGACAAAAGGATACGTAGACATTTGTTGGTGTTAATTGTTTATGACCTCCCCCCCTTCCCCCGGGTGGCATTTATATGGACAGCATACATGAGGCGATATTAGAGGTGATGCTAAATTGGCAAACTAGTGAGGGAAATGATTTGGGTTAATTTGAGGTGATCTAAATGCGCACTGTATTGACAAAAAATGATTAGTAAAACTACTACGTTAAATGCGAAGAGTGAAATGAGACATATAAAAAGTGATAGGCAGGGAGACATCTGGACACGTTTTATAAGGGAGTGCGAAATGGTAATGATGAATGGAAGGCTATCTGGTGATGTACCAGGAGCATATACTTGGCAATGTGGAAGTAAGAGAGCTTTGCTTGATTAATTTTTTTGTAATATAGGGATGAGTCCCTTGGTGGAAAATGTGTCAGTATCTTCAAATGAGTGCAGTGACCATACAATTGTTAGGCTATTTGTGAATAGTGGCCCTGTAGAAGAAAATAAGGCGATAGTTGGAGACGTGGAAATTAATCATGGGGAAAATGTTATCTGTTGGATGCAGCCCTAAGGATAAGGGGTGTATCAGCCACTTTTACTCCCTATAAATAGGCAAGTACTCGCAAAAAAAAAATAGGGAGTAAAAATACTCTAAAAGAAAAAAAAAGGAAACAGACATTTGGAACATTGCCCCCCTGCTTTCACCCACACAGCTACTATGATATGTTTGGACACTAGTGCATGCAGGACCACAGGAAGAAACTACTATTACTGCCTCATCGGAAGAAGTAAACATGAAACTTTAATTGTGCATGAATAACTAGGTGCAAGGAAATCATTATTACAAAAACATTTCCGTTTTCTAGTTCAAACATATTTTTAACTGCTTATAAAATTCCCCTATTGGAAATTGGACTTACATTTTTACTCCCTAAAAAATAATTTTACTGCCAACTTTAAAAAAAAAATAGGGAGTGAAATACTGGCACCTTCAAATGTTATCTGGAGCACTGACTGGATGGTTAATAACTTGAATACAATGGGTGCTAGATTCAGTGTTTTTAGAGATAGATTGCTTGATGGTAATTGATAATATGACAGCTAGTGAAATAATTGGTTGGGTAAAGTGTTTCGTGGCAAGTGCTGCCGTAGTTGGAGAAAGATATTCTGTGTTAAAGGGGCGGGATAAAGGTAAAGGTATTACAACGCCATCTGTGACGCTAAGCGGTTGATGAAAAAGGAGATAAGGAAATTCTAAAAGTCAGAGGTGGACAAGAATGGGGGTTTCATCGCAATAAGAAGAATAAAAAATAAATATAGAAATTGGGTCAAGCCGTGGAGATTATCAGCTAGAAACGCTTGGTGGCAGGAGATGGTTGGTTCCCTTAGTAGTGGTAATACCCACAGAATGTGGCAACTGTTTAGACCCAATAAGCGCATCAAGGCAGAGATTGTGACTAATCCCATCAGTGAATCAGAATGGTTTAGGCATGTTAGTAACATATATGTAAAAACTGTGAATATGTCGGATGAAACAACATTGCTGTCTAATAGTCAGTTTGAGGTAGAATTTGATTGTGAGGACGTGATGAAGGATATAAAGAAATTGAAGAAATCAACTGTTCTGGGCCAGGATGGCTTTGCAAGCATGGTACTTAAAAGAGATGTTAACATATGGACAGAGATAATTATGTCGCTATTTATGAAAGTGTGTTTAGAGGGGGTTATTCCTGATTCTTGGAAACAGGCAGTTTATAAGAAGGGAATAAGAACTGACCCCCGAAACCATAGAATAATTAATGGCTGTCCCGAGTAAGTTATTTGCTAATGTTATATTGAGGAAATTGAAGGCCTGCGATATTGGAAAAGGCTGGTTGAGTATTTTCCAAACTGGGTTTAGGGTGGGTTCGGCAACTAACCACAATATTCTTGCACTGTGTACATTAATTCAGACAGCAAGGAAGAAAGCTGGTAGGTACACCTTTAAATCTGGTTTACATTGATTTCTGAGCTGCCTTTGATTCCATTAATAGGAGCAGGCTTTGGATGAAGTTGTCAAAGTGGGGTGTGCCTGCCGGATTATGAACCCTATGATCCAGCTATATGAGTGTACGAGTGTAAGGGTGACAATGGGCTGCGTTGGCGCGTACACAAAGAATATATATACAATTGGTTGCCTGAAACAGAGCTCTGTACCGGTGCCCACGTTGTTCAATCTCTATTTGGCAGATCTTCTGGACAGATTGAAAGGGGTTAGAAACTAAAAGGTAAAAGGCACGTGGTCTGGTTAGCCATAGCTCTCAACTCACCCGCTTTTGGCGGGTGTCACCCGCCTTGCAAAGGGCTGACTCACCCGCCAAGCCTCCTGCACGCCCATTCTTTCCAATGGGCGTCTCACCCGCCAAAAACAAAATCGGGTGATTTCACCCGCCTTTGCGAGACAAATGGTTGAGAGGTATGGGTTAGCATATGCTGATGACTTTGCTTTTTTTGATCACACTTATATTGGTGTAAAGCAAACTATTTGCGAATTAAGTAAATCTGTAACATATCTAAAATATGTCTCAAAGCCATAGTTAAAGCAACATTCAAAGAAGGGAAGGTGTACACTGTACAGTAAAGCTACAGTTATGAAAATAAAATGTCTTTACAGTCTAGAACATTATTTCTCTCCTAGCAGCCTGAAAAAGGTGGGGAAAAAGGTCACGTAATGGGTTACATGAAGGAAAAGGGGATCACATTTGGCCATGCTGCTCTCAGTAATTACTACCTAATTGACTGAATTATTGGAATCATGAAATTCAAATAGGATTCCATCCCTCTACTGAGCTTAAGGGCAAGGGTTTGCAATTATAGAGATTGAAAATGTGTTTGAACCAGTGTCACCTCTTATTTGTATCTTAATTGCTTACTAAGAATATTTTTGTGACTGGTATTAAATGAATGCATATCCCATAAGCAATGTTCCCTCTAGCCTGTTTGCATGTGCACTTGCCAAGCTTCCTTCTGGATGCCACTGAGAAGAGTTTTAGCAGCGCACACCGACAATTCCCACCTTCTCAAGAGCTAAAAAAGCACATGCAACAGTAGTTATTGTGTTGGCTGTAATATGAATAATGTTCAAGCACTAGAATTTCCAAGCCCAATTTGTCTAAGTAAAAGCGTCACCCACACTATGTAACAGTCAGCTCAAATATCTGATATTAACTTTAAGTAAGCAGGTTACTTAAGGGCTGATTCATGGAATTTCTGCGCCGAAAAACGGGGATTTGTGCGCCATTCTGCCCGCAAATCCCCATTTGTTAAACAGGGATTTGCGGGCAGAATGGTGCACAAACCCCCGTTTTTCGGCGCACAAATTCCATGAATCAGCCCCTTAGTTGTGTAACCTCATGCCATGATTTCTATTCTTTGTGCATATGTCACACAAGCGGTTTGAAGGGATAGCTTTGCAAATGACTAATTACTGCATTATCAAACTCCAATATTAATTTGCCTTTTAAGGATTTTGAGTAGGCAAATATCAATGTCAGCCTCTTCTGATTTAGCATTTCTTATGTTACCCTATAAGCAGAGAGCAAAATTCCAATATCACCTACTTGGTCTACAAGGGATTTTAGGTATGGAATATGCTTGGCACTACTCATACAAAGCATTAGAGCAAATAAATATTCAAACAGCTACATTGCTTTTCACAGAACATGCATGCTTTCCATGTTTTCAGAGTTCCATTGGGCATAGACCGTAACAAAGGCAATGGTCATTCATTCTCTGCTATACAAAAATTGTTTAACTGAACACATGTATAACCCTACCTAACAATATTAGGGGATGTTGCAAACCATCTGATTTGCACTTCAAAATAATTGTCTGTAGGCACGTTCAAGACATTTTCTTAAACTGCCCATTATATTATGGTGAGGGTTTAAACATATCCCCGGCCGCAGAGCATTTTACTGCTGCCTACCATCACTTTTTACAGAGCTCAATCAATTGTATTGGAGGGCAGTACAGGATCCAGGGATGAGGAGTGAGGGGCACAGGCTACCACTCCTGGGGTGAGAAGAACAAATTAGCAACTTTAAAAAAAACAAGATAGATGTTTGGGCAATACAGTACTGTGAAGGGAATGTGTGGTTTATTTGCATTAAAGGATGGTAAAATCTAGTAACAGTCTAGGAAACTGCACCTTTTGTTTCTCTCTGCACTCAACTGCTGAGGGCTTTCAACATAATCAAGTTTTCTGTGTTAAGTGCCTCCTTCCCCAGGCATCTTGTTTGACTGTCAACCGGGTATTGCAGAAGATGGGCCCCTAGTTACAGGAGAAGGCCATCCATCTGTCCGTACGATGTCCTTTCATTGCCGTATTTTTGCTGGGAAAGGGCAGGTAAGGGTTTGGGGGATTAGAGAATAGGTAAAATAGGTGGCAGGGGTGGGGGATTTGGGCCCCCCACAAAAATGTTTTAAAAAATGTGATGAACATTTCCACATTGAAATGCCAGGCTTTGATAATTCTGGTGATTAAATGACATGGAGCCCATCTGTCGTACCTGTGAGCATTGCTGCTATTAACTCAAAAAGCACATTTAGGTGATTTTCTTCAAAGGGGCTCCATAAAACATCTTCAGTGAGCATGTTATTGAATTTCACCTTGGATGCGGCGAGGAAGGGTGAGGAAAGCAGCTACAGGCTGTATTATGTGCCCAATCATTTCACTTCTTATGTAAGGGTTACAAGCAGTGATCTGATTAGATTTTACTCCCTACTTAGAATTAAATGATCTTGCAGGGAGTTAAAAAGTAATTCACTTTTGATGGGCAGTAATAATATTAAAGCTCCTTCATACTAAACTGCAGGTCACCAATTTGAAAATATTAGTGGAACTTCATGGGTAGAAGCAGGGGCTAGGCTCTGATTTGTTCATTGTTTCCCATTTTATGTTGGGCCGATTTGTACTAGCTTTTTTTTTATTGAGCAAATGTGCCTGTTTTTAGGGAGTAAACTGGGGTAGGATGTACACCTCTTATTTTTAGGGCTAGCTCGGAGTAAGCATTTTCAATTCTCTGGTCACAGGAAAATGTAATGTTGATGGTAAGCAGGTGTATCTGAATTCTGATTGTTATACTCGGTGGTGTAGTTATTCTGATTCAATTATCATCCTGGCACACATTATGAGAAGCTTGTTCTCCTGATCCATGAATTACTTTATTAAAATGGCACATGAACTCGTATTGACATGTTTTCATACACAATCCCTTTAGCTGCCATTGTTTCATCTGGTAAATAATGTGCATGTCTTCATTTCTTGCCAGCCACATCAGTTGTTATACTCAATATTTATTTTTTGGAAGACAAGTATTTTTTCCCAGTGGCATAAAACACGTTCTTCATTGTCTCTGAGCAATGTTAACAAATTAATAGCCACAACTAACACTATTGTTTATTGTGAACATACAATGTGTTTTATGCATGCACATGTTTTTCTCTGTATACAAGTACTTTTGCTAGGTACTGTGGCAAACCCCTTGAAGTCATGGCCGGGTTGATGAGCTCTCTTTATAATCACAAATACAACTTATGTCTTTGGAAAAAGAGATTTTAGAAGTACATTTTACACAGATTTGTAAAGAATTGTAGAGGTTTGGGAGGGGCAAATTCGCCTCCAAATTCATGCCCACAAAATGGCTTTCTTCATTACTCAGTTGCGCACATAGAAAATAATGTGCGCATGTAGAAAATAATGTGTGCACAAAAGCCAACCACTTCCGCACTTAGAGAAAAATAATTAGAGGGAACTTTGCTCGTTAGTAATGAGGATATCCCAGGTGCACTAAAGTTGGTAGCATGGTGCACCAAATCAACTCTGGAGAAGACAACTGAGTGCTTAATGTCACCTACGATTGCATGAGTAAGCAGAATATACCAGTTTGCCCATGCTGACACCCACATCTTGAAGGGGGCTGCGAGAAAATCCCTAAGAAAGATAAAGCCCTAATATCCATTAAGCCTGTTTCAGAGGATATGAACTCATTTGTCGTACTGGGAACCCTTACAATACTTTTGAGGAATTTGCTTTCCAGTGAACTAAATTTGTCCCCAGGATCATATCCCCAAATATCTTAACCTTTCTTAATGATCCCCAGTGTTTTCGCCCTATAAACCTCAATCACTGAACTTAGCTCCAACCCCCTTGAGCGCCAGTAAAACATAAAATATTGCAATTGTTTTAAGTCACCTGTGTCGGCAGCTTTTCTTTATGCAAAGTCCAATTTGAGTATTCAGGAAGACGAACTCCTAGGTCATTGTAATGTTTTACATGGGGCAATGCACGATCGCTCAGAAAAATCCTTCTCTTTTTTTGCTTTACTGTGTCCCACCCCTGACTGCTGATTTGGACATATTAACAGTTTGCCAGTGGCCATAGTATCTGTTTGTTTGGATACCAAACTCTGCAGGACTGCTGGAGGATAACCTACTAGCAAAGCATTGTCTGCATAAAACATCCTGTATCTAATTGATTTATTCATTTTCAAATCGTAACTTGCCTCAGAGGATCAAACCATGTTATTTTGCAGCCTAACATGTCTGACCGGCCCACTTTTATGGCCCTGATCTTTGAATCAGGCCAGATGCGCCTGGCAAAAATAAACCACCATATGGTCGGCCTTTTAAGCCCTTCCTCACAGGCTCATGAATTACTGTGAACCCATCAACCAAAGGGATATCAAGCATAGGGGATTCTTGAACACAAGTTAGGTCTGCTTCAGACCAAAGTTTAACATTAGAACAAAGATGGCTGAACCCACGTGTATTCCATGACACTAATCTCACCGGAGAGATTCAACAAGAGCCCCTTGCACTGGGTTATGGTGGTGCAAAGAATTGATAATGTGAGATCAGTCATAGGTGACGTGACAATTCGTTGTCTGTCGAGAAATGTTAGTGTTATTTTGCCCAGCAACCAATTGTACACTTATCTTTAGGGGTCACAGGGGTTAGCTTCAAAGCCCGCTTCCCTCCCAACTGGATGGTTCTGAGCCCTCCTGCGGCCAATCTTTGGAAAGTGAATAGCCCATGTTAGAAAGACATTCTCCCTCAGCCATAACTAAATTATAAACCAGTGTTGAATAAAACCTATTTTTACCATATCAACACAGCAGAAATCTAAAAAGAAGTTTATGGCTATATCTTTGGAAGAGAGAGACTAGCCCAAATAAGGCCAGAATATATTGGCAATTCAGGGGATAGAGTTCTTTAACCTTAAAGTTACGACCTAAGCATACGTAGCTCAACTGATCCCCCAAGGACAAACCACCAGACGAAGAAGCTGGGCCTTCCTTGAGAACCTTGTCTCTTACAGGAAGTCTAAAAGTAGAACTCCCTGCAGCACCCCTTGGTAGTCTAACTGGACCTGAGGACAGACCACCTAACCCAGGACCAATGGCTAAAGACTTCCTTCTTTCTTCCATGGTAAGGAAGCTCCGAGGAGCAATATCCGATAAATCGGCTGACTCTTCAACTGACACAATAGAGCGGTCTGTTGGGTCAAGTTCAGTTTTAGAGATAGAATGTGAAACAGTACAAGGACCCATACCTTCTGTCATTCTAGGTGGCAGCAGTGAAGATGAAACATATACCGGCTGCAGATAAGACTGGGTAGCATCCTCGTCAGCTTCGATGGAATAAGTTGACAAAGAGGAGACATTCAACTCCATCTTGGTAACGTCAGCCTTACTTGGTTTAAGATACGCTGTTATCAACGATTTTTTGTTAGCGTCGTGGAAAACCAAGTAGGGGTGACCAACAGATTTGACCAGACTCAAAGGCAAGGTCTTGCCCTTCACCCGGGCTCCACCTCTCTTCGAGGATGCAGCCCATGCCAGGACGTCTTGAGGTTTGTCCTCCTCAGAAAATATTTCATTCTGGGCATTCAAAGAATGTAGGAATTTTAAAGACCCTCTATTAGACCTACATGGACCCAACCGTGTTTGAGTAAGAGCTTTCACTTTCTTCCTCCTGCTGTGCCCAATCCCCCTGGGTGCTACTAGAGAATCCCTGACAGTTGTCCCAAGAGGCGACACAGCACACTCTGCCTTTGAGGTTCATTGAGGGGCAATAGAATATAATTATACAGTAGGACACATAGTAGAAGGCTTAGCTAGAACACTCAGACAATAAGCAGCCACTTCCTCCTCTAAACCTCCCGGCTCATTTATCTTACTGGAAGACAACGAAGAGTCGAGCACGGAAGTTTGACTTGCCACAGAAGCTAAATTAGCTGAGGTTGAAATGCCACTAAACAATGCATTTTTGCAAATAGACCCGGGGTGCTCAGTGCCACAATGAAACCCTCAATGAAGTTCATTTTATCTAGCAAGACTTCTAGAGAAGAGCGAACCTCTCTTAATTCGTACATATTCAAATTGTGGCCCCGGTCCATAGTGTCCAAGGTCCGGTTCAGAACTCGAAAGGAGAAAGCATCCACTAGGCTCTTCCCGGGTCTGGGGACATGGCCCATGTTGTTACTGACAGGCCTCGCCTCCGAGGATGAAGATGAACAGAATGTTGGGGGTGAACCATAACAGATAGTAGAGAACTTGCCTGCGTCCAAACTTGGCGATACTTGTGGAAAAGGAGGAACTTTACAGAGTTTAACCTCCTCCATACCTCGTACAAGAAAGGGGATCCATACAAAGGTTGGATAGTAGGTCCACCTAAGGAGAGGCAAACTCTTTTAGCAAATTCAGGTGACACAACAGGAGCCAACATTGATACATCAGAAATTAGGTTGCATCCCTCACGTTCAGTCAAATCCTCTGGGTCAACATGAGTCAGTGAGACTGAACAGTCTAAAGTAGATGGTACAACATTTGGATTCCTTGGTGACAAGACATTTTTCTTTTCCAACATGTTAGTCGCCCCTCCCAGATGATCATCAGATATTTCCAACTTACAGGGCGTGGTCTTGCCACTACGTAAGCCCGGCATAGTTAGTAAGCAGCTGGTAGAAGAACTGAGGAGGGGAGAAAATAACTGGTTAGAATCCCGTTCGAAGCTCAGCAGCCAGTCCAGAGCCTGCACTACTTAAACTTCAATCCAATAACAAACGGTTTAACCATACAATAATCACAAATAGTGTGACCTATCAGAGAGCTCAAAGGCACCCTGACCTGCAGCCGCTCTCTGAGTAAATGCTACTAAAAGAAAATATGTGCGGAATGCTTGCACGTTGTGTTGATATTTGTTTTTATGGAAGGATTATGAAAAAGTCATGAAGTGAGAGGGAATCAAGAGAATTATTGAAGCGGCACACTCCCACCCCTTCAATTGCTCAGATGTACAAACAGAGCAGTTGGTCTTAACGCTGGACCGAAATGGACCGAAATGAGAATGTAAAGAGAAAACCTTTAAAAGGTAAAAGCGACATCCGTTTTCTGTAGTTCCCAAGTCGGAGCCGAGTCAAAGTAAGCCAAGATATGCGTATGAGAACCAAGCACGGAGCACTCAAGCACACTCCCTGTGAATCGCCTCTTCCTGTCAAAGAGCTTGGGGAGTCATGGCAGATGCAATTAAAGAACTCCATTGTGGTCTGTCTATCAAGCCAGACAAGGTTGATGTATTCGCCTGGCCACCAAAAACTTCCTAGGCTTTGCAAGGGTCTGTTATTGAATTCCAACAGTGCAGTCTTATTGGCACGTACAGTGGTTGTAGACACTCACAGTTAATGGTAGTGAGGAGAGCAGCAACGTAGGATCAAAGGTCCAGCAGTGAGTGGTTACGGGGTGAAAAAACACTGTACGTCTTGCTGCTTACCTTGTTAGTAAGCAAAAGCCTCACGGCCGCAACCCTGGCATCGCTCCGCACACCAAACACAAAACACACTGCTACAAACCGCTGGATTTAAGTTTTTAAAGTTTCCTCCTCTCCTGCTGAAAACAGTAGATAGCGAAGGCAGACTGCCACTTTCAACACTTGCTCATTAGTCCTTGCTGCTCCAAAACACACTGCTACACACCGCCGAGGAATTTGAAAGTTTGTGAACTGATAGAATGCACATTTAATGGTTGAATAGTGAAGTGGAATATTTTTAACTATTTTGGATCTGGAGTAAATCGCAAAAATACCATAGCTTCTCCCAGGAAGGGCGTGCCGAAGTGAAATTAGTATTTCCTGATTCGCCATAAAATGTAGAATTAAAAAATATATGCAGAGAACGCACAATCAAAACACTGATATACTTCCCAACAGGATCAAAACGTCTTTGTAAAAATCTAAATAGATTAAATACAAATAAAAAAAAATAATAATGTTTATTCAGTTATTTTGAAAAGAAAAGGTAGTTGGCATGATGTGAGATTTTTAGGAAAAAACAGAATGTAAAAACCTGTCATTTTGAAATAATTCACGTTCCTCCTCCCCGTTTATTCATAATACAGACCTCTAAACTCCTTGCTGTATCAGCCGGCAGTAGGCATATTTGTGGGATGGGGAGAAAGAGAGATGTCCAATCGGTAGCATGACAATATTCATAAGCAGATGGGGAGCAGGTGCAAGTGGATCTAGGTCACCTGGCCTAAGCCCTGCCCACCTGGTGCCTTCCAGGTTGCTGCTCTTCTTCTCCACTTAGCAAGCCTCGCCCACCTGGTGCCTTCCTGGTTGCCGCTCTTTTTCCCTACTTAAGGAGCCCTACAGCCTCTTTTCCTTTGCAGGTGGGGAGCAGGTGCAAGTGGATCTAGGTCACCTGGCCTAAGCCCCACCCACCTTGCGCCTTCCAGGTTGCTGCTCTTTTTCCCCACTTAGCAAGCCACGCCCACCTTGTGCCTTCCTGGTTGCAGCTCTTTTTCCCTACTTAAGGAGTCCTCCAGCCTCTTTTCCTTTGCAGATGGGGAGCAGGTGCAAGTGGATCTCGGTCACCTGGCCTAAACCCCGCCCATCTGGCACCTTCCAGGTTGCCGCTCTTTTTCCCCACTCAGCAACCCCCGCCCACCTGGTGCCTTCCTGGTTGCTGCTCTTTTTGCCTACTTAAGGAGCCCTCCAGCCTCTTTTCCTTTGCAGATGGGGAGCAGGTGCAAGTGGATCTAGGTCACCTGGCCTAAGCTCCACCCACCTTCCTAGCAATGTCGCTTCCTTCCTGCTCTTAACTGTTAGATCAAGGGCGTCTCTCGCTCGGTCATCCGAAGCGAATGGCTGATGAAGAAAAGGGCAATTCTTGTTTGGACCTGTTCGGACCAGGAGGACCCAGGGCCCGACCCCCTGCTCAGACAGCAGGTAAGCATGCACCAACATGTGTTTACTCCCTCTGTCCCCACAGGCCATCCCCACCCCCTCTGATCCCACTGTGATGATCCCTTGTGCCCCCCTCCCTTCTCGCACACAGGTGTTGCCTGTTTTGCTTGATTCTTCTACCCAGCTCGGACTTCTGGTTTTTCCAGACGTCCATAGCGGGTCGCGCGTTGGGACCAGGGAGCTAACAAAGGGCCTGTTCTTATGGGCCCGTTGTTAGCTACCTCCCCATTCCCATTGAGCCCTATGAGGGCTCGAATGGGAATGGGGAAGGACCAGGCCCGGGTTCCCTGAAGGAGGAAATACCGGCCCCTCCATACTCGGAATGGCCCGGTAATTCCCCATTCAGGGAACCCGGACCTGATTTTGGAGGCAGCCATGCCCTTATTAAGGGTATGGCTGCTTCCGAAGTCTTAATGAGGCTCTATGTGTTACTACTGACATCTGCAATTGTATTCACTCTCCCCTCTTGTTTCTCCTCTCTTTTTGACTGCTTACTCTCTGTTCTCTCCTCCTCTCCCTTTCTCCCTTTTCCTATGTCCTCCCCTTACTTTCTTCTATGCACTTACTCTATCAGAATTGTCCCTGGACCTAGTATGATAGCAACCTCGTCTGTCCCCTTCCCCTCCCCTTAATTGCGCCCCCACCTCAGCACTATCTGAAATGTCATCAGGCCTAGTACGATAGTCGCTTGTTTTGTTCCTCCCGCCCTTTCTGCACCCCTCTCCATCACCTTTTGTTTATCTCCGGCTCTACCAGAAATGTCGTCAGGCCTAGTACTGTAGTCACCTGTCTGTTTCCATTTCCTTCCCACTCTCCCCCTCCCTTCCTTATATATGTCTTTGCTCTTGCACTATCGGAAATGTCGTCAGGCTGAGTACGATAGTTAATTTCACATCCTTACTGTTTATGGCATATAAGAATGTCATTGTATTTTCCTGTGTTCCCTCCCTTGGTTTGAAGCGCTTTGAAACAAATTGTGTAAAGGCGCTATATAAATAAACTATCATATCATATCATAATATGTAAGTGTCATCAGCACTATATAATATCAGGTTTAAATGTAAAAGGGACAGACAGACAAAAGGGAAAAAAGAGAGGAGAGCAGACTGAAAACAACAGAGAGGAGAGAGCGGGAAGGCTGACATCCAGGAGATCCTGGGATATTTGCTAGGGACTTTTGCCTGGAAGCTGGGAGCCCTATCTGAGAGAGAGGCCTAAAATATGTCTGGAAGGACCGTGCTGTGAATAGAGACCAGTGGTGTGAGCTGCCTACCTATTCCTGAAAGTGGGTCTGAAATCTGGCTGACCTCTTGAGCTAAGAACAGAGATCTCCCATGTAGGCAGATACATCCCAAAGCTCTCAATTGTGTGGGGAGCTACTTACCTTAACCCCTTTCCATTAGTGGGTGGGGGGGCAACACTGGGTAGACCGTGACCATATTGGCTAAAAAGATAACTCAATTAATTCCTCAGAAAAAAACCTTATTCATTTATAATGAATTGTGTTGGGAACTACATGCCTTAATCCTGTCCATTTAATTGTGGGTGAAGCCGGCAAAACCAGTGTAGACCCTTAGCACATTTAATTAAAGTTAATTAAATTAATTCCCACATAGAAAAGATCACAAGATGAGTTTTGTTAGAATCCTAAACTAACACATGTCCTACCCAGTGTGTTATAGCGCTCATAGCCAATAAAGTACTTGGATGACTCTACATGTCTGAAACACCTGACTTCCTTATAGAGGGGGGTGTCCATAATCCCAAAATAAGTAACCCTAAAACTCTGTCATTCAAGTGAATGCAGAGTGTGCAAAACAAAATTTCCCATTTATTGACTTGCATCCCAAATCAGAATCCAAAGCCATGCATTTTATTCAAATAAAAAGCCCAAAATGATTTTCACATTGAATTCCTTTCCCAAACTTTGCCTTTCAAATAAAAAGCCCAAAACGATTTTCCCATTGAGTTCCTTTCCCAAACCCTGCCTTTCTAATAAAAAGCCAAAACAATGTTCCTACTGTATACCCACTACTGTATTCAGCGCGTTGGTGTAAAGTGCTCTATAAATAAATAAATCAAATCAAAATCAAAACTGTATCTTGCCTTTCAACTAAGGGATCATATATAACTGATGCCTGGGCCTGGGGGTTCGTGGGAGAGAAGAGCATTGTGATAACACAAGAAATCACTGGCTGTTGTTTTACTTTCCTATTTGTTAATGTGCAAAGAAATCATATGTGTGTGTATCTGCTGAATGGTGTTAAACAGGTTGGAGGCCTAACCAAATTTGAATCTGCTAAGCGCTTTGTTGTGCGACACCTTGATTGGGGGAAAAGGAACTCCCTGGGTTGAGAGTGAGCGTCCAATAAACAGTGAAAAAACACACATGGAAAGGTTGACAGGCTGATCCCACTGAAGCATGAAGACCAGGCTTCGAGCACTGTCACCGTTCACAGCTAAGCAAGGACACTGAGAGAACGAAGGTTTCAAGTTAACAGAAGAGATAAAACACCTGCAAGGAACAGAAGACGAAAATCCTCATAATTTCAAGCAAGAAAGCTTGTGTTTCCCCTACCCACGTGATCTGTACCTACATGACAGAGCCTATTCATTCAAGCCAGACTGAGGTGCACGTTACCATCGAACCAGTGGTAGGAGGATACAAATAGTTATCGAGGTTCAAAGCCGAATGTTCTGTCTCAAGACCTAGGAGATCGGAGATGGTAACTTAACATGCAGCACCTTCGCGTTCGTTCCAACTACCTTCAATAGTTGCACTTGGCCTGGTAACTGTCCAAAGCTCCAAGGATGAGAAGGTCTACCCACTCCCTAATCACATTCCACACTAAGCTTTCACAATGTTGCACTGGCCAATCACCCTTATGCAGACCTGTACATTTGTATTTGCACCACATAGAGGTGGTCTCGGGAGGAGCTACCAGACATGGCTTACCCAATGATCGTACTAATCCCTTATAGAATGCATAAGTAGCTCACCTTACTAAGCAATCCCTTCCCCGCTTAGGTTTTTGGGATGTAACCTCATTTTTGTGACGTCACAGGTTACCAAAACTGGACGACATGCGCCTGGAGAGGGAGGGCGCTTGAAGAGCTTTGCATTGTTCATGCTGCAATCCCTGTCATTGAATTGTCAATAAAGACAGTGAACGTTTTCCTATGGCTGGGTCTTCTGTTCTTGGGGCAGGGGATTTCCAGGGCCCAGTTCCACTTTCATGTAAACGGGAAGACTGATAATAGTTCCCTTGTCGCTAATACAACATCACCATCTAAGCTCCCCACTATCCCCTCACCGGATGTCCTTCTGCAATAGTCAAAGAAATTTCAAACATGACTCCATGCCCCCTAGCTCAACCAGGTCATGTATTTCCTACTTGCCCTCTCACCTCCCCTCCCTGACTTTATTGAACTCAGATTCATCAAATTCAATGATGCTTTGGCTACCTCTCATTTACTGCTATTATCCAGCTCTCTCCTTCACCCGCTCTTGTCCTCACCCCCAACCATGGACCACTCATAATCAGCATTCATGAGCCCATGCTCCCTTTCCAGTCAGACTCCTGTTGATTACTGCCTTACTCAAGTACATAAACTTAACAACCGGCAACGAAGACGGGATGCTGGGTTGGATGAAGATGTGGTCCTGAGCAAGGCACCGCTGACACCGCTCAAAGCAAATAAGCCAGGAGCATCATCCAGACCCATGGAAGAGTTTGATGACCAAAGTGCACCCTCAGCATTGGGCCACAAATGAGCCATGTGGGCAGACAGAATGGAGCTATATTTTGATACAACTCAAGACTTTGTGAGCGATGGAAGGAAAAGGTCTGCCATTCAACAGCTAAGGACAGACATGAGCCTCGGTATATGCAGCTGGCATTAAAATTGCCCCTTTATTTTTCTTGCCACCTACAAAGACTCGTCACCTTCCCTACTGCTCCTGATTCAGAAGATCCACTTAATGCACTAACCCTATATCCTTAATCCACTCTCTCCCCCATAAACAATCCATAACATTTAGGCTATACTTCCCTTCTCCCTCTTTGCTGAGTACTTTGCATCTCACTAGTGTCTGTTTGGGACGACCTAAAAAGAACAGCAGATGTGGAAGGATGCACTGTAATCATTCTCCTTGACCTCTCTGCTGCCTTCAATACCATTGACTACGCCATTCTCCTAGACAGGCTACACTTGTTAGGAATCAAAGACACTGCCCTCACTTGGATCTCCTCTATCATCTCTAATCGCTTGCGAATCATGCTCCTCCACCCTTTCAGCTCTACATCCTGATCAGTACCGAAAGGGGTCCCATGGGGAGCATCCCTATCTCTCCTCCTCTTCGAAATCTATCTGAACCCACTCCCCACACTCATCCTCTCCCATGATCTCACCTGCTATAACTACGCAGATGATATCCCAAAATCGCTGGGCTCCAACTGCCCAGATCTGTTATCTTGCCTCTCGGATATTGACTACTCGATCACAACCAACCACCTCATCCTCAATCTTGAAAAAACAGAAATCCTAGTCTCCGGGAAAACAGTGCTCCTTCCCCAACCTAATCCCTGGCCTCACTCCCTAGGTCCCACCCCCTAACCCCACAACCTTCACCTTGGTGAAAAACCTCAGATGGACACTGGGAACACATTTATCTCTGTCCCAACACATCAACTCTGTATCCAAAACCTGTTTCTTCCACCGATGCATCCTCAGGCATATCTTTCCATACCTCACCTTTCCTCACCATTTCTCAGCAATCATCTCCATCATCCTCTCCCGCTTAGACTATGCAAACTGCCTTTATCTAGGTTCACCAGCGTTCCAGCTAAGGAAACTGCAAAGAATCCAAAACGCTGCAGCCCGCCTGATCATTGGCCTCCCTCCCAGAGAACACATGAGCCATACACTAAGAGCCCTCCTCTGGCTCCCTATTGGTCGACGTACTACCTTTAAAGTCATGTGCATCACTCACTGTGCCTTCCACAACACCGACCCATTATTCCTCCAAGACAAGCTCACTCGCTACCACCCCACGAGGATACTCAGATCCGGCACAGCATCTCTCATAGTTGTCCCACATTACAACTGCACCAGACTGGGTGGCTCCTCCTTCTCTGTCCAAGCTCTGATCATCTGGAACTTACTGCCCCTCCACATCCGCAACATTGATAATCACTTGGCATTCAGAAAACCTGTCTCTATCCTTCCTTCTCTTGAAACCGACTCGCATTCTATACCCTGATACGCACACAGAAGCACTGGCCCAAACCTGACAACACACCTATTCATCCAAACCTCCACGGATGCTGGCAGTGCTTGCAGCAGCACACCATGATAAACTTGTTCCCCCACCCACAGACGATGGTACATCACTCACCTGTCCCTCCGGGCTCCTCTCCCAGTCCTCAGGCTCTCAATCTAGGGAAACCACAGCTGGCGAGAGCAGCCAATTATCTTGGACCTAGGAAAACGACATTGAAGATGAACTCCATCCGAGTTTAAGGTATGTACACTCTGCACCACATCTGTGGACACAGGCCGCAGGGACGGCCCCCCATCCATGCACTATAGAATGCAGCTAGGGCTATGAAAATCCGTTCTAGCAGCTTGCATAGCCATCCACACCAAAACCACTGACATACCTCAACACCTCTGCCATTAGTATACAGAGACAACCAAAGAAAAATGTCGGTCTAGATGGGCACACTTCGAGTCTCCGGCACTAGCACTCTGTCCTAAACCACCAACAGCACCCGCCCATATGCCTGATTTCTGGGCTGCATACTTGAGCCTAGCCAGTCCTAACCTGGCAAAATTCACACACGCATCTTAAAGCTAACTCTTAGAATCTCACACATATGGACTTTGGTCCCTGAGGCCGTTCCAACCACAAAGCGCATTGAGGCCATGAAAAGGGGGGAATGGGCGCTATATAAATGATGAATACAGTATAATACAATCTCACTTCTCCAAGAAGATTACAAAAATGCAAGACATCTTTCACATAATCCTCTTTCTCCCAACCCCTAACTCCTCTCCACCTGCTACCACACTCACCTTTTCCTCACTTTCCCCTGTCAACTCATCCTGGGCTCCTGTCGACCCCTTTCAAACCACCAATTTATTAGAGAACTGGCCCCCATGACTTCCTCCCACCTCCCCTCCCTCTTCAACATATCCCTCTGCACAGGTATCGTACCTGCCTGCTATAAAATAGCTTAGTGATTCTCATACTGAAGAAACCCAACAATCGCTCTTTGTTTAGGCGTTTCTCACTTCTGTCCCACTATGCCAAATCCATGAGTGCACTGTCTTCAATAGCAGTCAAGCAAACATACTTTTTTTCTGCATTTAGTCTTTAAATTCCAATAAACAATCAATATCTATATAAAAACATCAGTACAAATCAGCAACAAATTCGATAAAAATTACACAATTATCTCAACAAACCAAAAAATTACAGGTCAGTGAGTGCAAATCAACTGCATGTGATACATATCTCTCTGAGTTTTGCCCGCATACAGGGCGTAGATGTTTTCGAAGTTGCTGAGGGTAAAAGTGTTGAGGTTAGGAGTAAAAGCAAGGCCTGCACAGTGTCAGTTGTATTAGTGCACATATAATCAACAGGTAAGCTTTTATCATAATATTAACAGAGGAGAGCAAAAGCTCGCAGCCAAAGGCACTTATTTATCACTGGCCATCGTGCCAAAACCACTATTCAAAATCCTGTTTCTCAGCAACCATATCCTATATATAAAACGTGCAGTTCCGAAAACCACATTAAGAAGTGAACATTTTCTTAGCTATCTAACTACAGGGGTTACAGGACAAATACCTGCATTATTCAGAATAGGTTGCAAGTACATGCAATTTATACGATGGATTTTAGTGCAGATTAGTAAAAAGTGCACAATATTTTCTATTTGCGATCCACACATTGGGCAGAGATCCGAGAGGATGGTATCCAAATAAACCTTCAACCCTAGTTCTACAGTGGATTCAAGGTATTCCACTCCAAATTTCAACCTCATGGCATTAGGTATGAGGTTTTCATACATTGACATTTTTGTCTTGAGCTTCAGGGTAGTAACTGAGACACATGGGGATTATTCCACAGTACAGGCATATATAGACGGAAAAGACAAGTCTTTACATGTACAAGCCACTTTAAACCCCCCACCCCATCAAGGCTCAAGACATGTGACAGGGCGTTCCTATATGTCTCTAGTCCTGCTCCATTCCAGACCCATGCCCAGAACAATATCGGTTTAAAAGAGGTCTGAGCCGCTATCCTAGTATTGTTGAGGTCTACGTGGACCTGGGCCGAGGGGGCTGACACAGGTAAAAGCAGTAGTTTCTTTAAAAACCTGTTTTCACAGGTAGACAAATCAGCAATATTAACATGTCCCCACAGTTCTGATCCATACGAATCTGCCGGTTTGTGGAATAATTCCAGTGCAGGGGAAATTGCACCTCTACCATGCTTGCAAAAAAGGATGAGATACCACCACAGTATTTGATCAGTGAGTGTTGATTATGGCTACTTGTGGGTTTTGTAAGGAACTCATGCTGGCAACAGTAAAGACAGACACAAGGGATCACAGTTCAAGAGTGATTATTAATTAATAATCTAAACCTAAATTTAAGATGGGAGCAAGTTTCGACCATCAAATAATAATAAGGCAGTCCTTGTGGCATTGTGTCAAATAAAAGCACTGATACTAACACTAAACACAAAAAGAGTGTTGGATAATGTTCTCAAGAAATAAAGAAGTGTTCACGAATAATATGTCAGGATGTGATTGCCAGGGGTCTCCCCCCACGCTTTGAGCACGGGACAAGGTGGATCTCCTGAGCACAGTACTGACTTGAGCTTTCCAGCACGAGCCGACAGTTCCGTACCAGATATCAGATTCTTCGATGGTTAAGTCTCTTTTCAATACAAAGGGCCTCATTACGACCCAGGCGGTAAGTTACCGCCTGGGTCGTACCTTTACCACCATGGCGTAAACTACGTTTACGCCATGGTGGTTGGCGGTCTTACCACTCCATTCCGAGGTGAGTGGGGCGGTAAGTCCCCATTAACCCATTTACCCTTCCCCATTCCCATTTTTGCCCCATAGGGCATAATGGGAGTGGGGAAGGCGTTAATTACGCCACCGTCAATTACGGTGGTGTAAATAACAGCAAGGTCCCTTAGCGCCATGGATTTTAACACCTGCTAAAAGCAGGTGTTAAAACCTCCATGGCGCTAAGGGACCTCGGAATCAGGCGGTAAGGGTCGGCGCTGTTTACGCCGCCGTAAACCCCTTACCGCCTGGGTCCTAATGAGGCCCAAAGTCTCTTGCCTTCCAGGGCCTGACGTATTCAACAACAAACAAACAAACAAACAAAGAGTTCCTTTTCAAAATATATTTTGGGTGATGACTTTTCACACCTGGATCTCCCTCGGTCGGGTTTGGTCCCGAATGACAAGGAGGACAGTTCACTTCCCCAGGCCTTACAATACTTCTTGTTTTCACAAATCTTAATGTGTTTTTAAACAGTTCCAAAGGGTTCACCCCTGTTTGTCGGCCTGCCTCTTCCGGGTTCACTATGGCCACCTTTTGCAGAACAGTTCAGTGTGGACATCGCTCGTTCGGGTTTACTCCTATCAACACTGTTCATAGCGACTTCAGGCGTCGCCCCTTTTCATAGTATCCCTCTGCCGGGTTCACTCTTGACAACTTTTGCCAAACCGTTGACTATTGACATCCCTTGTTCAGGCTCAGTCTTGTCAACATATTCTATGGGACTTTAGACTTTGCCCCTTCTCGTTAGCATCCCTCTGCCGGGTTCACTGCAACCTTTACTACACACTGTTCATGCGCTCATTTCACCAAATGGGATTCACTTCCCTTAGATTCACAATCATTTCACGTTCCCTGCATCAGTACCCACCTGGTGCCAGGCGCCTCTGTTGCTGGTTTTCCCCCTTCCTCATCGACAGTTGCTTTTTGCCTTTCAAAGTTCAAATGAGCTGTTGGCTACTTTTCGTTCAACAGTTCGGTTTCTTATCAACACTCCCCTCGACTCACCGGCTGTGATGAACCGATTGCCTTTCTCCTCTTTGGAGTCAAGGTTAGTACCACAGAGACATGCATCCCTCCCTCAGCTTGGCAATCAGCAGAGGTGGGTCTTGTGTAGCATTGACATCTGCTGCAACACACGCTGGCTATTGTTTGCGGTCTTATGATTCCTTCTGCAGAGGTTTCACAGGCCATGGTTGGAAAGAGCAAGGTTACTTCTCTCCTTGTCACCCTCTTGGTATGTGCCGTCTTTCTCCTCCTCTTGAACTGCCGTGCTGAGTTAGCTCTCATGTCGTGCGGTCTGCCTTGCTCGTAGTGTGCTTTCGTGCTCCACCTTCTATCCCTGTGGGGAAGTGAAAGGGCCGTCAGGTGTGTGTGATTCTTGTTAATGCCGGACTTTGCCTGACCCTTGTGTTGGGACTGTCAGGTAAACGGCTCGGATGTTAGTCCGTTGTCTTCCGTGTTGTGGAAAAGTGTTTGTGTCGGAAAAGTGGGGTGGGCAGTGTTTTCGAATGTCTTTCGATTCTCCCTCACTGGTCCACCCCCAGGAACTGCATCCAATAGTGATGGCTGTGTCCTGGCCACCTGGCTGACAGATCCCCAGGGACTAGCCAGGGAGACACTGTCAGGTTTCTCACACTCCCAACAACCTGTGTCCTCAAAACTGATTCTGAGGTAGTCAAAGTGGTTAACTTGTTCGATACCCGAGTCCCATACACTCAAATTTAGTGTTCTCCTTATAGCATGGGGCGGCTTGAAGACCTTCACTTTACATTTTGAGATGTTTAGAGCTTAGTTCAACTCTGTGCATTTGGTAGCAAAAATAGACAAAGCATGTTTCAGGCCCTGGGGCGTGGTGGACAGAAGAACTGCATAGTCTGCGTAGAATAACGCTGGGTACGCGTCCACTCCCATCATGGGGAAGTCCTGTCCCCACGTAACAAGGCATCAATACATTCTTGTATATAGATATTAAATAATTTCGGTGCCAGGGTGCAGCCCTGCCTTACTCCAACATTGACCTCAAATTCCTCAGTCTGTCCCCCCTCCCCTCGGCCCATACCTAACGATACCTTTGTTAGCAGAGTACAGTGAACATGTAATTGCCACGAGGCCAGACGGAGCACTACGCCTCAACAGAATAATCCACAATAAATCTTTTGACACAGTATCGAAGGCTGTTTTCAAATCCAAAAGTACCACATATAGGTACATTTTCTTCAAGATGCTATACTTAGCATTGATAAAAAAGAACAAAAAGCAATGGTCTATTGTACCCCTATTTGGCCTAAACCCAGCTTGGAGGTAGTTAACTACATTGTCACGGTCAGCTCACTCCTGGTAACGTGTAAGAATAAGCTTCCCAAAGAGCTTACCAACACCATCCAGGGGAGAAATGGGGTGGTAGTTAGCTGGGCCGTCTTTTCCGCCCTTTTTATAGATGGGGACTATTTGCAGGCTGGTTTCAAAACAGCCATTACAGGCCCATAGGTTCAATTTGAACAAAATACACACTGTCTATAACGCAAGGTGGTCCACGCGCTGGGGAGAGGCAGCAATAAGAGGTGGGATGACCCAGGCCTCATCTTGGTCATCCCAGAGCTCTATAAGATTGTTGTGGGGTTCTAGCTGTAAGTTAAAATCACCCATCACTTCAATGCAATAACAGCATTGTACGGATGGTCTCATGTCTTCAACCAGTTTCTGGAGGCGGGCCAAAATCATTGATCCCTGTGAGGGCCTGTTATACAAGTTAATCAAAAGAACCAAATCATCTTTAGCCATCTAAGTCTTAAACAGCTGTAGATCAGTTGATCCTGAATCCACAGCCTCCACTGTCCAGCCAAGTGTATCATCAACCCAAATCAGAAGCCCACCTCTCAGTCTACCTTGTTGACCCTTAGATGCCGCAACGTGGAAGGACTGATAGCCCTGAATATTAATAGGTCTCGGAAGCCCAAGTTTCTTGGAGGGAAACAATATGGTGGTCTCTGATATATGCACACCAGTTATGGTCAGTCAGCAGTCGATTGATTCCCGCCACATTCCATGAATGCAGTTTATAGCCCCTACTAGCCACTCTAGAGTTGGTGGCCTCACCCCCCCGTCAATCCTGCTCATCTAGGTCAGTTGCTGGCCGTGCATATCTAGTGTGATTTTCAACCAGAGTAGTTTGAGGTCTTGCAAAGTTAATAGGCCTTCTGCTATGTCCCAGTGGCAGCTGTTCAGAGGCAATCAACATTGCATTGAGGAAATCACCAGATCTTAAACCAATTGAGGTCCCGGGCGGAGAGTTCTGAAGTCAATCGACAGGAGACTGTCTACCAAGTCCTGGGATACCAAAAACACTTTAATCAAATCAAATCCCGTAGTCAGGATTGCTACCTGTGAGCACTGGACAATGTCATTTCTAATGACCGAAAGACAGCCCTTGGTATGACGGATCCAGAAGATACAGTTATTCTTTAAGGCTTCTTGGTTCTCAGACTCATTTGGGGCAAGTTTAGGGACATTGACCATTACAAAGTAGGGACCTTCCTTTCCTCCTCCTCTTTTGATTAGGTCTTTGCGGTTTAATTGCCTCTTGTACCCAGGAGTCCCTCCCTCTTTAATTAAATTTGGGCCTGATAAAGGCGGGCAGTTGGAAACTCTGCATGCTCCAGTGTGAGTAAAGTTCCCTCTCAATGGCATCCGGGAGGGAACAGATGGCATTTTTCTCTCACCAGGCGCATGTTTGCCCCTCGATCAAGGAAAGTGCTGAGGAAGCTAGCTCAATTGCCACTAACTAGGGGTGGGTTATGAGGAACACCTACAGGCTTGGGTGCCATGGTGGTTGGAGGTGGCCCAAATTGTAGGCTTTTACACCTGGTAAGTGAGACAATTAAACCCTTCAGTTGGCTTTCGATAGCCTTGATGATTATATCTTTAAATGACAAGAGGGTACTTTCCAATTGATTTAATAGCATGTTATTGTCCACATCACTGTCTCTGATGCCCAGGCCAGACGGGCAAGTTTGAGTGCCCTGTTCATCGAGATGGAGATCCAACCCCATAGTTTGGGCGTCCTGTTGGTCAACCTGTTTCCTTTTCCCCATGGGAGGCACGCCACAGGGTTTACGGGACCTTAAGGGGGTTACAGTCCTCAATGGAGATTCCCTACCACACACCCCCTTTGTGGCAATAGAGTTAGCGCCAGGTGATGCAAGGATATCAATTTGGTTATGCAGCTTAATCGGCTGAGTTGCCAGGTCAGCAGTCTGTTCTAACTCCTTCCCCAAGCTTTGGCCCGGGGGAGAAAAACAAGGGTCAGGCACCAAGTTGTAGTTAATCTGTTCAGCCCTAGTATCAACTGTGTTCAGTATTCCAATATTCCCCTTCCCAGTTCTTTGTCGGGTTGATTTATTTTAAGGACATAGCTTCTGCCCTCCAGATGATCTATAGTGGGGGCCACTTTGAACAGCGCCAGGTGGTCTTCCCTAGTTATATGGGGTCTAGACAGCGGGCACCCCAAAACGTCCCCCTTTGTCAGTGCTGGTTCACATAAGGAAATTAAATCATCCTTTTCCGTAACCACACAATTAGAGGCAAAACTCACGGGAGCTTCCACTCTCTTCTGTTCCAGTGGTAAAAGTATCTGTATTTCCTTCTTCATAGAATGTACTACCCTTGGGCCTACAGGAGTTACCAGTGCCACCAAGGCCACTGTGCCATCAATGTCATATAGGAAATATTTAATTTTCAAAATTAGCAAGTTGACCTCGTTTATAGGTTCAAACAGTTTTGAAATCTCGCTTTGCCCTCCCCCCATAATAGAATTCTTTTCTTTCCTTTTCTCTATGTTAAAATTAATTAAAAATAGTACGGGCACGGGGAATAGAGGTGTAATACTAACTGTGGTACTGGCTGCTCTTAGTCAGATGTAAGCGCTCAGAGGAAAAGAGCAGCAGCACAGAAAGGTGAAGCTTGGGGGTAGCTTGCAATGCTCACAGCTTACTTTTCTGGAGGTAATGCTCCTTCCCCCTCTCCACTGTGCACCAACTCTCTGTGGCTCCACTGCTGGATCAGCTCACCACCGTCTCCTGCAGGCGGCTTGCTCCATTCTCCAATGCAGCGTGCTGCCCTGCTGGGATAGTGCGCTCTACTGCCAAGTCTCCCCACGCCTCCCTTTTCCAAACGTGGGAGGCCGTGGGACTAGTCCGCTTGAAGATGACACCTGCGGGCTGGCCGCAGCAGGCAGAATCTTCCCCGCTCCAAATCCCAGAGCTTTGGAGATACGTCAGCAAGGCCATGCTCTCTTCCTACACTGATCCTCAGTTCTCGCGGCTCTGACCCTCAGGGATGCAGCGCCTTCCGCTTGATGCACAGTGCTTGCAGGTGCCTTAGAGCTCACAGGCTCCAAGCCGCCATGTCAGCCTCTGCCTGCAGGGTGTGGGTCAGACTGTGGTGAGCGCCGCTCCAAGCCATGAGGTAGCCGCCATCTTCTAACGTCTTCAATAGCATTATGATCTACCTCGAGGCTCACACAATGTGCAATCGCCTCGAATCAGGATTTTGTAGTAAACACTCCACAAAACTGCTCTTGTCCATGTCTCCAACTTTCTGTCATCTGCCCACCATTGACACATTTTGTCCATCCACCCCGTACTTGATCTTGCTGTTGCCTTCCACGCGTTAGATAATCTCTCCTTCAAACACACACCGCCTTTGTCTTAAAGGACAGTGCCCTTCATTGGGTTGCCTCCTACCACTCTAATCTCTCCTTGTCCATCTCATGTAACTCAACTCCTTCTCCCTTTCTCTCTTCCCATTAGGTATTCCCCAGGGATAATTCCTAATGCCATTCCTCTTCACCCGCGATGCCGCTGGGTAAACTGATTCATTCATTTTGCTTTCAATACCACTTCTTTGCTGATGATACTCAAATCTATTTCTCCTTTACCTCCTTATCCCCGGCCATTTTAGAATATGCATCAGCAGTTTTCTAACAGCTATACAACCCTGGATGGATCTACTGTGCTGGATGAAAAACTCCTCCAAATCTTAACTTATCTTTCTCTTGGCTCAAAATGTCAACCACACTCTCCCATCTCCTTTCCCTCTGATCTCCTCTCTCCATCATCCCAATATTGCAACCTTGCGGCCCTCTTCGACAGTGCCATTAAGACTCCATCAATATACAACTATCATGGCCACTGCGGCCTGGATAAACCTTCGGAGGATAAAAAAGATCCACCCTCTTATCTCTTCTCTAATACATAGCAAACTTTACAGCTCCAGCACACCCCTTGGCTACACTCTCTACTCTTCCTGCCCTCTGAACAAAGTACTCAACTTTGCCACATGCATCATCTATAACCTATCCACATCCTCCCCCACCTTGCACCTACAGACACCAATCTGGATGCCTCTCCAAAGCAGAATATCTCCCTCTTCAAATGTCTACTCCTATCAATGCTCTGCCCCCACGCGCTCATTCTCTGAGGTATTATGCTCTCATCAATCTTTCTTTGTCCCATCCTCAGTGTGCCTCTTCCTGCTTCAACTCTTACTCCCTACTTGCCCCACTGGAATGAAATACCTCGGGCCATCAAATCCAGCCAAACTGTAGAACTCTTCAAAAACTGGGTCATGTTCAGGCCTCGGTGAGGGCTGATAGCCATTACGGCCCAATACACACCACCACAAGGTCAATAATGCTTTTAGTATGCCAGGACGTTTGGTGTGGGTGTGGGTTACTAATAGGATTTGTAATACGTATTGGGAACGTGCTTTAAGCACGAATTCTATTTCCTGTATAAAAAAAATAAATAGAAAGATAGATGTCGGTGGAGGAAACAATAAAATAAGTCCCTTTACTGTGTCCATGCTGGAGCAACATCTGAGTGAGGTAGAAGGGACTGCGTTTGGAGGTGTGTGAGGGAGGGTGAAGACTAGTGCAGTGGCAAAGGTGGTAATGCGGGGCTTGAAGCAGCAGCATAAAAGAAAGGAAATGGAAGACCCGCAGGAGAGGCTGTGGTGGGTAGGATGGAATGTGGGATTATACTACCCAGGGCTGGCTGAAGACACGATAGGTGTCCCAACACAGGGGCGCACAAAATAAAGGGTGCATCAGAGCGCACTGCATCGCCCCTTAAGCAGGCCCTGCATGAGCAGGTCAGTCCACTCTCCTGACATTTAAAAAGCCTCTCTGTAGTTCATGGAGAATATGGTATCAGGTAATAAAATCGCGGAAGAAATGTCACGGTAAAAATAAATTGCGGCAAAAATGCCGTGGTTTGACCCGGTTAAGGTGTGCCCCATTATAGCATTTAAGGGGAGCGGGGGTTGCAGGGGTGTCCTCTGCTCCCCTTAAATGGTATAATGGGTCTAGGGGTTGCGGGGGAGTCCCCCGCATCCTTTACATGGATTGCAGCGCAAAAACCACGGTATTTTTGCCACGATATTTTGTTACCACAGCAATTTTTGCCACGATTTTATCACATGGAACCTCTAATATCAGGGCCGCCTGGGGCTCGTGCCTGGGCAGTGAAGGGATGTGAAACACATAGGGTGGGTGTATTGTACCCTGCTTGGCTGTGTTAGCATTAATCTGGCACTTTTATATTAACCACCTGTACAAACAGCACACATGGTTCAAAATCATGGTGTCTGCTTTGCAAAAGAAGTGGCGGAAGGCGAAATATCCAACATGCGAGAGACAGTGTCGGTGCTGCAGCTCTCAAGTGGCATTGCCAATGCTGATGTCAAAAAGGTGTCAAATAAGCACACTGTTCTTATTACAATGATTCTTAGCACTTAGCAGCACTGCTATTAATACAATGTTTGCTGCCAAAAGGTCATAGCACTGCCAATAACACCCATTGCAATCCCAACTCCAAAATGACTCACTGTATTGGATGGGCTTAAAGACACATGCAATGATCAATGGTGGAAATGGAATACATTTGAAGGGGGATCCCACAAGGGCCAGGGTGGGGGCGGAGTTTGGAGGAGAGGTCGACTTCAAAGGGGCGGAGCCTGCAGTTGAACTCCGATCAAAGGATGTTCGAAGTAGTTTAAAAATTTCACCATTTCTTTCATAGTTTGAAAAGTACACAAACCATAGTAAGATAAGCACACAAATATATGAATATAAGTATTTACTACCTTACTAGTATTTGTGTACTTTTCAAGCCATCTTCTCAAGACTACAAATACTAGAATCTATTTGGGATAGGCATGATCACTGAGCCCCCAGTTTTGCGGGCTCAATAATGTAATTTGCTCTGTGTGCACAGTGTGCTTTGTGCTCTGTCACAGGTTATTTGACCCTGGGCGCACCTGGGGTCTGTCATCCATAGGGGAGTATCCAGCATTGCAAGAGTTGAGGGGCAAGCCACGAAAAAGTCCTGCTACTTTTCCCCACCAATTGCAGTGCACGCAATTCCATACAGTCTCATTCATGCCGCCAAACCAGCCACCCCGCCCCAATCAACTTTTTTGGTAACATTAGTAGCAGATGGTGTTTTAACACATACATTAAACTACAGGATCATTACAGATGCAGGAATCTCATCTATAAAGGGCTGTGTCCAGGTGCTCTGGGGCAAAATACATGCAAACTTCTCTCCTTCTACTCCCCCTCCCGATCCCTTCGCTCTGCTGACCACTTCCTTCTCACCGTACCTCCATCCGCCTGTGCTTCCTCCTGTTTACGCTCCTTCCAACTCCTTGCACCCCTACACTGGAACTCACTCCCTCTCACTATCCGCTCCTCTACGTCCTTCCCCTCTTTCCGCACTTCCCTTAAATCCCTCCTTCTCCATTCTCCTCCCTGAAACCTCCCCTTCTACCCTCTCTGCTTCCCCCTCCCCCCTCTTTCTTCCCCTTGATTTTCCTCTCCCCTCTCCTACCCTCCTCTCTCTCTCTCTTCAATTTCCCTCTTCTAACTCTCAACCGCGCCCTCCCCCACCTGCCTAATCCCACTCCCTATTCCCTCTCCCCTTCAGTCAATTGCTCTTGTCACTGTTTTATCGAATGATTCATGATATAATTCTGCTTCATCTGTTACATTGTTGATGTTATTATGTATAATGTTGTTCGACTGTACAGCGCCTTGGTGTTAATCGCTCTATAAATCAATAAATCAAATCAAATGAAACCTCCTAATTTGCATATGAATGAATGACATTTTTATAAGGCGGAACATTCTCAAAGGCCTCAGTGCACACTGAAGAAGTGATCGTAGGGCAAACAAATGTCAAACCAGAGAATCAAAGCAGAGAACTACCATGCCTTAATCCATGGAGTTGAAGAAAAAGGTTTTGATGGCTGTAAGGGACTTAGGTCAGGAATATTTCTAAAATCAAGTGGAATCAAGTTCCAGATGAGCGGGGAACAAACATCAACGCTAGTACCGCCAAAGTTCTATAGTTTGTAACGCGGTTGAGAAAGTTTTTCCAGGCCATTAGAGCGAAGGGCCCGAGTAACAGAAGACTTTTGAATTCTTTTTCGACCAAATACTCGGGAGCTTGATTAGACAGGCATTTGAATGTCAGAGTTAACATTTTCTGGGCAATTCAGTGTTTAACCGGGAGCCGGCGCAAGGATCTGCGAGCCTGGGATACATGTTCTGTTCTAGTAATACCACAAACAGCTCTAACTGCATTGTTTTGAACAACCTGTAGTGTCTAGATGTTGTTTTTTGGAGGTACTATCAAACAGGCTGTTGCAAAAGTCAAATTAAGAATTGACAAGAGCTATAGCCAGTGTGGCAACATTAGTATCAGACAAGTATGGTTTAATCTGTTTTATGAGCTTAGTGGTGTATGCGCAAGTAGCCTTCATGTGAGTAGCATGCTTTTTCATATTGAGTTTGGCATCAAGAACAAAGTTTTCACCCACGCTCTTGTTTTAATTACACTGTCAGAGAGGATAAATTGGTTGTATTTAGCCTCATATTTAGCTAGGCGTTTGCTAGTGCCCTCCAACAGGAGCTCTGTTTTGTTCACATTTAAGGCAAAGGAGTTTGCATTCAACCACTGTTGTATAATATCACAGGTCTGATCAACAACACGAAAATCCCTTTCATAATCACCCGTCAGTTCTAGGACCACCTTGTTGGCATCAGCATCATTTGTGTATATAATGCCGTGATCATCCAGGAGGTCGAAGAGAGGGCGGGTGTATAAATTAAAAAGTGTAGGCGAGAGGCTAGCTCCCTGCGGAACTCCACAAAGAAGTGTCTCTTGTGGAGACTTAAATCCTCCCACAGCCTCACTTGCTGATCTAGGTCCTAAGAAGGAAGCCAGCTAAGAGAGAGCAGGTTTCGAACAATAAGCAATTTTTTCTAATCTCTCAAGAAGCAGGCTGTGATGATCAAGATCAAAAGCCGCTAAAAGATAAAACAGCATAAGTAGGGCTATCCGTCCCGAATCCACAATATGGGTTGGATTAGCTCTGAGGTCCAACACGGCAGTCTCGGTACCATGTTTGGCACGAAATCCTGATGGCAGGGGACCAACAGAAGTGACTTCACAGAAAAGGAAATTATAAGGAGCATCGTCTTTGATACTTGAAGGCACCATGGAAATGACTTTAGAATAAATTGCCATAAATAAGGTAAGTAGCAAATAACTCTGTGGTGCAAAATATCTAAATTGCACTACTATTATATATAGAGCAACTCTATAGTCATTGGGCTTTTTTTTTAATAATAGCATGATATATTAACATAAGCTGTGAAGTGAATCAGAATCACTTACAGAGCTGCAGATAAGACACAGTGTGATCAAATGTTTTGCCCAGGATCACACACTTTGGTTACATGGTGAAACTGGAATTTAAGCAACTGAGCACGTCTTCGCAGGTTTAGTTATATACATATTCATTAAGGTTTTGATTTGCATTTAATGTGCTTAAATAATACTTTATTTATAGCAATGTAAACCACATTACAGTATAAACTAGTCTTTCATAGTAAACTAACAATACACTGTATACATTTTTATAGAAATAAGTTGAGCAGTTAGAGTATGGCTTTAATTTTATTCTCCCCATCCTGCATTCAAAGTGAGCCTAACAAATCTCCCTTGGGTTTTAAAGCCATAGTCATTATTTCATAAAGCATGCAACATTATGCACCCTTCTCACTTCTGATCACTCACTCCCATTCCCATTTTTAAAGGGAGAAAGGTCCCTGCTAATACGTCCCCCTTCCCTCCCATCAGTGCCTAATGGCTCCCATTCTAATGCTCTGTTTACACAGAGCAATGTGAGAGCCCCTCTGCCGCCCTGAGATCCTTAGGACATTGTCCTGGCAGCACAATACCTCTCTCGTTCGGAAAGAGTAAGGTGTCCTGCTGCCAGGATAATGAGCATGCTGAGCAGGAATTGCTTGGCACACATTGTCCTGCCAGCGGAACACCTTTCCCGTTGGGCACCCTCATTGAGGTGCCGACCGGAGGAGGTGTCCCACTGACCAATGTCCCGCTGCTGCTCCCCCCATCCCCGCTGGGTATGCCACTGGGCCTCCGGTGCTCTAATGCTAATGTGATCTGTGAGAGCGCAGTGTGCACCCAAGATCTGTGTGCACAATGCATGCAGATTCGATCACGTGCGAGTGCACTGTGCACAGTTGTTTGACGGTGCTGGGGCAGAGGCAAGCTGGATTCCAAGTTTTGGCTTGCGATTGATGCCGGATCTCAAGTCCGGCGAGAGCCAGCCCATTAGCCAGCACTGGTAATGATGCAACCTCTGATTTGAAGGTGACGTGCAATTCGTGGCAGGCATTCACAGGCACTCCTGGCACCTGGGTGAGGAGGACTTGGAGAGACCCTTCACGCCCAGGCCTGGCCTCGTTTCACAATGAAAGCGCACATCAAAATGCGTGTGTACATTGTAAATATAATTGTACTGTTATAACGTGCTTAATACCAGCAAATGATTTCTAAGCGTGGGATCGGGATCCGAACCTGTGTTGCACTGCACGTTGCCCCTGAGCTATCCTGCCTCCCCTAGCTGGAGCAGGCAGAGAAGTGTCACAGTCTAAGCCATCGCAGTTTCAAAGCTCAGGCTGATGCCATTCCTATGAAAGGCCACGCACAGCGTCCTGGACTGGCCTTTCCACAGTATTTTAATGACCTGGAATTGCCCCTTTCTCTTAAGGGGGAGCACCCTTTCTTTGTCAATTATGAGCTCAGTACCTTAGCAAGAAGGTGTTCACTTAAAATAAAGCTCCCATTTTAAAGGTTTGCCATGATGCCTGACATGTAAAAAAAAAGTATTGCTTTATATGGATCGGCACATTTTCTTAACATCTTGCACAACAGCATGCTCGAAGGTTTGTGACAAAAGCAAACTTTAACCAAGTAGTGTTCTAAAAAAAAGATGTTTTCAGGCTTGTAATATTTTGTATTCAGGATGTTGCTGTGGAAAATAAAGCAACAATATTATTTTGCTTTAACATGTGTCTCCAAGGATTCATTTATTGTAATGTTGCTATAATATGAGATATGTGTATTTTATAGGTAAACTATCTGAGCTCTGATGTTTCTAAGGGCCACGTATGAGAAAGCCATGAAGTTCCTGTTTTTATTTTCCATTTGGATTCTGGGACCTGTAGTTTTTTCTCCCGTGTCACATTTAGGAAAACGTCAAGTCCTAGAATTCCAGGGAAAATCAGGATTGGATGGCATAGCCATGGGAAACTTGAACGCTCTGCTCTGTAAGACATTATAGGCCTTGAAATCCAAACTTTGTGCCAAGTGGAGCTTGGAAGGTATGTGTGCAAGTGGTTAAGGTGTGCGTGGGTTAAAATCCCAGCTTCACTGTTTCACCACAGTGTGTGATCCTGGGCAAGTAATGTAACCCCTTGTTGTATAGAGGACTGGCCTCATCAGAGCCATCATGTACGATGTTCTCGTTTTGCTGCTAGTCACCAAAGTGGCATGGGCCATCCAGAGTACTGCCCAACAGGAGAATGAGAACACAACACACGGTGCATGGGCACACCATACATCGCGTGCTGCACGGGGCACACAGAACATGGTGCACAACACAGCACGTGCTGCCAAGTGCTCTAAACTTGGCAACTGCAAGAAGTCACGCACATGCTGAACAGGGAAAATGCCGCAGAAAGCCCATGCTTCGCAAGGCACACAGCAGATACTTGAAGTAACTGACAAGGCAATCGCAATTTGAGCATACACCTTAAATCTGCAACACATTTTGAATATGGATTTTTTGAGAGCCTTGTCCCAAGAGCTCTGTTATCACTGTAAACAAGACATTTTAACATTTAAAAAACGAGTTGTGTTTAAAAAAAAAGAGAGAGAGTTAAGTAAAAAAAAACTGTTCCTTTCCTGAGTCGAGGTAATGATATTGTATGTTACTAATGTGCTAGACTGGCATTTTGGGGCAGCCAGTCTAGTCTTACTGTGGCATGACCTTTAATTCTGGGCATGTGATACTGGCAGATACAGGCTTGATTCCGGGCCACCTGATAGTCTGCTGCTCATTTTGGTCAATGGTGGAACCATGAACGCAGTATTTCTATTCTTTAGTTTGTTTTGTATTCTTAAATGCCACTTAATATAACTATGTACAGAATAAATGAATCATGAAGTAGTCCACAAGAGGTCACTGTCAGCTCATAGTGACCTCTAGTGAGCTGCCTGATGATTCCTTGTTAGGAGGGCCAATTTACATTTGGCAAATCAATGTACTAGCTCACCACGGAAAATCGATACCTCTATAATCTGTAATTCCACTTCCGGTTTGAACGGAACCGCCTTTTCAGTAACCCCTGCAGCCGTCCATTTGCCTTTACTGCCAATTATTCTTTGCGCATGCACCCCAATGCATTACTCCTTATCCCCACCAATTGGCATGACACAGAATTTCAAATGGCAAAGTTGGCCGCAGTTTTATTTCCATGACAACAGAATTATTTGCACACATTTGTGAACTTCATTCTGTACATGTGGCGCTTGCTTGCCGGATTTCCTTTGCTTCCCCCTATACTTGGTATAGTAGGCCCCCAACTCCCCCGACCCATTGTACCTGTTCCAATCCTGCCCGTGCAGGTGTCCGTGGGTGGGGAGAGCGCCGTTTGTTTTGGGGGAAGCTGAGCCTTATTTGTCCCTATCAGACGCCCCCGCCATTTAGGCCCCCAAGAGGCGCTGGTCCGGAAGAGCGAAGACCCATTCCGTTTCCTTCTGGCTCGTCCGGAGTCTATCATTTGCTTGGTTGCCCAAACACCGCCACGCCAACTGGTGGGTTCCCGCCCACCGTGGCTCCCCCTTTCCACAATTCCTCTCACAACTCCAGCAATTTGGTACAAATGTTCCAGAAAAAGAGCTCCATTCCTTTTTCGGATAGGTGTACTCCATCCGCCAAGAAGTACTCGGGTGTCTTCCCGTCAATCAGGCTGTGTCTGATCTGATGGAAACCTCTGCCCCTGCAGAACTTGGCAACGGCCCCGTTCAGCTTCCTCCTTGATTTCTCTACTGCTGAATGGCTCTCTGCCCCTGTCCATTGTGCCCGGGGAATCACCTCAGACCAGATGATCTCCGTTTCCCCCACTTCTGCCGATATCTCCTGCAGTGAGTTTGTAATGTCCCTCAGCAAGACCCCACTCCCCAGCTGGTCAGGTCATTTCCTCCTAAATGTATCACCAACACGTCCGGCTTCCGCCGCCTACTCAGCAGCTTTCGCAATTGCCCCTTCAGCTGCGCCCATTTCATCCCTGGCACCCCATGCCACTCGATCCTGAACTCTCCAGCCGTCAAGACCTCTTGCTGTTGAGTCCAGCTCGCCTTTGCCCTTGAGATGAATGAATGCCCCACTACCCACACTGTGCGTAGTTTCCTTTGGCGCACTGCTGGGAAATGAAATGGAGGGAACGCCATGGTTATCTTTACATTTTTTCTGGTCTGACATAACGTTTATAACATTCTGAAGACCATCTCCCCAGCTTCTTGATGTCCTCCGCCCCTAACCTCCCGACTGCCGCGGAGGTGGCAGCCCCTATCCGAATTGAATGCGTCCCAAACCGGCCCCCTGCCAGGGCCATGTTATCCAAACCTAGCGCCATCACTTTCCTGAACTGAAAGCGGCTTAGTGCGGACCCATCCCTGTGCATGAGCCACGGCGCCTCTGCCCCTGATGGCCGCCGCTGCTGCATAAAGTTTGCCGCCGCCGCCCCCGGGCAAACCCTGCTTGTCTGAATTGCCTGTAAGGTCAACGCCGCCCCTCTTCCTTTCTGATCCGTTTCTGATCCGTTTCTGATCTCCTTACATAAATGACGACTTGAGCGCTTCCCACTTGGACGTCCCTGACGCGCAAGAACCCATTCCCTTTGCCGGCCTTGTTCTCCGGCACCAATTCGCTGATCCTGAGAGCCCCAAAAAACGCCACTGTGAAGGCGGCCGTGAAGAGCAATCTCTCCGCCTCCTCACTACACACTGCACCTAGACATTTAACCAACCCGTGCAATTTCCCAATATCGTTTGGCCGCCTCTCGTCTGGCTTTGCTATGGTTTGTCTAGCCCAGGCTCACATGGCTAGCAAGACGTAGTGTTCCTTAGTGGGGTCCTTCTCCCCTTTAGTAAAGAGCCACCTTCGCCGTCCGGCTTTCAAAAAAGGGGGGGGCTCACCCTTTTCCTTTGCACTTGTCCTGCCGGCCCCATCTCCCCTACCTTGCTCCTCTGTGGCTTGCCTGCCCCTACGGGAGTATCAACGGCCTGGGGGAGTGCCATTCATGACCGCGAGCTGCTGGGCCAACCTCTTACTCCTAAAACATGCCCCTTTCCTCTCTTCTATTCAATGTGTAGGCAAACGCTTCCCATCCATCGTACCGATTTCCAACACCCAGACTACCATCTACCAGCCGTCCCCCGGCCCATTCTACTCGTTAATTGACCCCTTGAAGGATTGAAAGGCTCAGTTTGCCTTGCCGCCCTGTTCATACCTAGGACCCCAGGTACAATGCTAGCGATGACCCCAATGCATCGCCTAAAACTTTTACTTTATGAGATGACTTGCCCCCCTTTCTAACGCAGCTTTTGCAATGTTGGCCACATGACCCCCCAGTCCTACCTTGTCATCTGGCTTCGCATGAGTCAACTTTTCCCAGAGTAATGCAGCTTGGTATCTAAAACCGGCCAAAGCAATGTCTGTTTATGTCCATGCCCAAATCTGCCCACACAATGGCACCCCTAAATATCATTTCAGTTTTACTGTACATTCCGGAGGGCTTTACATCCCTTAGGCTCCCACTACCTAGTACATGGTTTCAAGGACAAGAGTGCACTTGGAGACATGAAGTCCCAGATCACTGTGGAAACATCAAACACAATGACTCTAAAATGCATCCATATGTGCTGATCGTTCCAATCAACATACACCAAGGCATTAGCTGGCTGTGAGCCCCCAAAACAAAAGACAGTCCCCCAGCAAGGTTTTTGGAGAAATCGCATGCCACCGCTTGGTGGCTATCCCCATTATATGTATGCCACCAGACTTCCGTGTCTGTTCGTTGCAGCTCCAACCTGTTTCCAGAAAGCCCTGCGTACCGTGGCGGCCAACTAAGGCGGACTTGACCCGTGCATAACCGTGGGGGCTCTCCCGGACCCAACCATTGAAGCTGCTCCACAAACTGTAACGTTTGGCATCTCCTCCTGTGGTGATCCAGTGTGCTTATTTTAATTGTATCGGCCTTTCCCACCAGGCACCCTTGCCTCACCCGTACCAGGGTGAGGCAAGGGTGGAACACTTCTTCCGTCTCTGGAACGCGACCCAGACAGCAACACGAACGAAGGGCACTCAAACGAAGTCCTTCTGGTCCGCCGAGTCGGCGGGGTCCCACGAAATTCCTTCCACTTGTGAGGCGGCGACCGGGTCCCAGTGCAGGAGCGAGATGCCTGGCACCCCAGTCCCGCCTGCTTATATCCTGGTGGCCCCGCCCCTTTTCCTTTGTTCAGCCCTTCGCGGGCTTTTGGGCCATTAGGCCTTTGGCGCTGTTCTGCCCTTCGCCTTTTGACCCCAAGGGCATGACCCCGCAGGGGTTACCCTGCTGCCTCCTCCATCTTGGGCTGATTTTTCCGTCGTCAGCTTCATTATTTTTTTCGTGCAGCATCGGTGCCCTGCTCAAAATATGCCATGGCAACGGGCACTGCGCCCGTTACCAGGGAAGGCAAAAAGCAAGGTTCAGTCTACACTGTTCCACTGCTGCGTCCTTTTAAAGCCACTTTGGTGAGTGATCATAATTGATCACTACTTCAAAAACATGCACTGGACTTCGTATCAGAAACGAAGCACGTATGCTCCTACAATTTCAGGCCCTAAGTGGACTCTGCAAAGCATTCACAGCGCTCATTAGTGTTGCATGTCACCCCTCCTGGGGGACATGGTACCTCCCAGGTTTGTGTCATGGTCACATGGGGGTAACCATGTGATTAAGTAAATAAAACGGACAAGCTGTTTCCGGCTCGTCAGTCGATCCTAAACTGACTCTGATGTCGTTCTTCCAGGCACCATGCTAGTGCCGCACCATGTGCAGGAGGCCAAAGGACAGGGCTCTGCCCGAGGACGGTTCCCCTGCTGGGCAACACCATCTCCCTTGAATGTCCGGGCCATGTGACCATGGCTGAAGGTGCAACCCCGGCCTGCGCGCCCACAGACCCGGGGCTGCGGTGAGCTAGGTGCCCCAGCCCACGTGTTTGACTCCGGTGATCTGGAGCTCACAGGGTGATCCCTGTGATCCATCAGCTGCATGAACGCAGCCCCCAATTGTACTGGTCGGGTGATCCCGGCTTCAGTGTGGCCCGCTCCGGTGACCCTAGAGCGGGCCACAACAATGGCGATGAGGGCTGGCCCGGGCCCGCGAGCTGGAGCTTGCGGGCTGCGGAGAGCTGTGTGTGTGGAGGCTGTGTTGGCCGCTCTGCGGGTGGCCCAGGGCCTTGTGCTGCTCATGGGCACGGGCCGCCTGGTGCCCGCAGGATGGAACGACAGCGTCGGCCGCTGATGAAGTGGAGGTGGCTCTACGGGTGGGCCAGGGCCCCGTGCTGCTCATGGGCACAGGCCGCCTGGTGCCCGCAGGTTGGAGCATGGCATTGGCTGCTGACGAAAAGACAGCGTGTGGGGCTGAAGTGGCCTGGGCCGTGCTGAAAGGTGGCGTGGCCGCAGTGCTGTGAGCCTGCTCCGAGGAGCGGACAATTGAGGCGTGGTGCCAAGGGGGCCCACGATAGAGAAAAAAAAAAGTCACAGCCTGACCATCTCGACACCACAGACTGCCTGGCGCTTGTGAAAAGGGCAATGCAACTGCCCGGACAACGGCGTGGACAACATTGACGACATGCACCGAGTCGGTGTGCAGAAAATAGAGAAAATATTTGGGATATTGAATGGAGGCCCGCGGCCGCCACCCAAAGAACAAAAGGTGGGGACATGGCCAAACAGTTTGCCCGCAGTAAACAAAAAGGGCCTCGGCGGAGAGAAAAAAGTGGACACGGTGCAGAGGCATGCAGCGGCCCCGACAGGTGGGGCGTGGCCTACCAATGCCCGTGGCGGTGATACCTCAAAGCAGTTGCCCGCAACAACAAAAGGACGGTGGCGGTGCATGGAGAAAGGAACACGGGTCTTTGCCGCTACAAGGTGGGTGGGCCCACGGACAACCCAGGCCTGCCAGGGTGAAAAGATAAACAAACGAATTGTGAATGGAAGGAGCCATAGGTCCCAGACCACACAGCAGAAGCTGCAGGTACCCACCCCCATCCCATCAAGAATAGGGGGGCCAATGTGACTGGCGCTGTCCATCAGCCCATAAAACCATCAGCTTACAGGCGCTGTCCATCAGCCCATGAGCCCATCAGATCACACCAGGAGGAATCATCAGGAGGGTTGCAGCTCTTACAAGTGCTTGTGCGCCCTCCCATGCCACAAAGACTCCTGGCTTAGATGCGGAAGAGGCGCACTGGCCCAGACTCCCTGTCAACAGTGCCTCCCTGACAGCAGCCCCGGAAAAGGATGGGAAGTGAAAGGAGCGGTCTGTCATTCTGCCGCCAGTACCCTGCAGCAGTGAGCCTACCACATCTATGAACGTGGCCAGTGTGGCCCCTAGTGCTTCCAGAAGCGTGGGTGCCCACCCCGAACTGTGTGCTTATCTGGTATCTGGCTATCACTAGCCAAGGACTGGGTCGATGTGGCCCCTGGTGCCCCCAGGTGCGGCTTTACCGACCCCTGAACTCTTGATGGCCCTGGAGACACCTCAATAGAGATCGGACTGGTACCCGGTGGACCCTGCACTTGCACACACAATGGCTGGGAGTCTGCAGACCGAAATTGGCCCAGCCCAAGTATTGAGTGGAACTGTGTTAATGTGTTTTTGGGTTGTTTTAGTAAGGGGTGCCAGGGGCGAATCGTGGTGGTGTGTCAGTGGAGCAACGCCCACTCACTCAGGTAAATAAAGGGTGTGCCTGAATGGGGAATTTTGAATGTGTCACCAGTAAGTCACCAACCCAGACCATCGCCCGTGGACAACCTTGGCCCCTAAGGGTGTGAAAACTAGTAAGGTGTATAGAATCAGTATTAGGGTTTGTATTTGTGCTGTCATTTTTGAGTTCGTTTAGTTGTTATGAAAAAGGAGGAGTGTTGCATGTCACCCCTCCTGGGGGACATGGTACCTCCCAGGTTTGTGTCATGGTCACATGGGGGTAACCATGTGACCAAGTAAATAAAACGGACGAGCTGTTTCCGGCTGATCAATCAATCCTAAACTGACTCTGGTGTCGTTCTTCCAGACTCCATGCTGGTGCCGCACCTTGTGTAGGAGGCCCAAGGACGGGGCCCTGCCTGAGGACGGTGCCCCTGCTGGGCAACACGATCCCCCTTGAATATCCGGGCCATGTGACCATGGCTGAAGGTGCAACCCTAGCCTGAGTGCCCCCAGAGCCGGGACTGCAGTGAGCTGGGTGCCCCCAGCCCACATGGTTGACTCCGGTGATCTGAAGCTCACAGGGTGAATCCTGTGATCCATCAGCTGCGTGAACGCAGCCACCAATTGTACTGGTCGGGTGATCCCGGCATCAGTGTGGCCCGCTCCGGTGACCCGGGAGCGGACCACAACAATTAGCATGGATATTTGCTCCATTCCAGCACTGCCATTTGGCTTCGGTCTCTCGTCTCCCTCGTGCCGAGGCACCTCATTAATTAACATGGAGAAGGGACTATATTGACTTTAGTATATTCGGGAGACAATGGTGAAAGAAAGGGGAGGCTTTATCGATCAGGGATTTTTTAGTTTACCTAAATGCATGATTCTCCTTTTATATCGATTTCATATGTTAATGGCTCCTTAGTTAGAATTGTCTTTTTAAATGGTTGCATGCAAAATAACCTCAGATGTATTGCTAACTGTGGGAGCGAGCAGCACTGTAGTTTTTATGTTGCAGTACCATGCGCCGACCCTCAAACAAATAGACATACATGTGGTGACCTGAGACCACGTCACCAGCCTAAATAAATAATGCTGGCCCCTGCGCATGTGCAGAACTCACCGGGTGATCTAGCATAGCTGCAGCAGTCAGTTATTAGCGGCGTAGTCGCTAGTGTGCACGTGGAAGGGTCTGGGGCTGCCTGGCACTCATAATGCATTCACGAGCCCATGTTCCATTACCAGTCCGACTCCTGTTGATTACTACCTTACTGAATTACAGACTTAACAACTGGTGACAGAGGTGGGATGGCTGGGTTGGATGAAGATGTGTCCCTGCGGATGGCACTGCTGACACCTCGCACAGCAAGTAAGCCAGGAACACCATCCATACCCATAGAAGAGTCTGGAGTACAAGGCGCACCCACAACATTGGGCCCTAAATGGGCTATTTCGACAGGGAGACTGGAGCTATATTTTTATACAACTCAAGATTTTGAGGCTGACGGAAGGAAAAAGGTCTGCCCTCCTCTTTTATGCTGGCCTGGGGGTGCATAAAATATTTATAACACTCAACACTGGAGATGCTTCGTACCAATAAGTAAGACCTGTGCTAACCGAATATTTCAGCCCTCATGCTAATGCTGATTTTTAGCGGTTTCAACTGGGTCAAGCAAGGCATGCACCACTGGAACCGATTGATTTTTTCCATGCCCTACTCAGACAGTTGGCCTTGACATGCAGGTTACTAAAATGGATGAAGTGAGGGACCAAATGATACAAGGGTGCCTCTCCAACAAACTATGACAGCAGACCATGAGGGAGGACGATGGCCCCCACGGGGAGGTGAGTGCAGCAATGTGGCTGCATGGAAGTTGAAATTTATTAGATCAGCATTCTCCTGTATCCCGTCAAAACTTTGAAAATCATTACTGAAGGAAATACGAACAACAGAAGAGGTTTTTACATTCAGACAATTACTAAAAACATGGCTCTTTAATTCACCTAACTAAACAGATAACTCTGTCGGAGGGAAACAACCATCACAACACTAAAGAAATACCCCAAACAACCTAAACCTAATGAACCAAAACCTGGACACCCATGGAAATGAAGAACATTAATGCCGGCCACATAGAAGAATCTGAGCCCTGCCAAACCAACTTAACTACTCCATCCAGAAAACATTGCCAAACTATTACCGACTAAAAAACAAACACAGCACATAATTACTATTTTTTCCGAACTGAATCTACCAACACCATATCAAAGATCTCTTGCACTCTCCCACTCAATCCCACTAACTAACCTTTTCAACCCCTCCTTCCTTTTCAGATCCACCACAGTGCCTAGAGACCGTGCATCTTATAGTGAACTCCTCTTCAGACTGAGAACAGTCCTTAGCCAAATCCTAGAACATGAACATACCCTGAATTGGGAGAAGTGTGAGTTCCTGAAGGATTGTCTTCAGTTCTTTGGGCTTGTTTTTCACAAGGCAGGTGTGTCGGCTGCCCCGAAAGAGGTCAATGATATTAAATCTGCAATGGCACCAATGAATCACTGAGATGTGAAGTTTCCTGCTATGGCCAACTATTGTGGCAGGTTTAGCCCACACCTGGCGACCATATCTGAAACATTATGATGTCTGACCAATTCGGCTGAACCCAGGAAATGGGGTGCCATCCAACAAGACGCATTTGAGTTGACGAAATGTACATTGCCATATGATGCTAAACTGTCATATTTTGACTCCCACAAGCCTGGTGAATCTATGGCTGTGGAAGGCCTGGGAGTGCATGTGAATATGGTGTCAGAGGACCAGCTTCCTAAAGCTCTCACCGTTTTTGAAGCGAGAGAAGCGGCAGTACTGGATGACTGTATCACTGCGAATATGGCATTGTTGGCATTAGGGAAGTGGAAGAATGTTCCTTAATGAGAGCCATCTCCTTAATGAGAAGCTGCTCAGCATCGCCTAATGAGCCTGCTGCGGAGGAAGGACGAGCTGTCTGTATCCTCAGAGGGACTGCTGCTGAGGGGTTCTTACATCGCTGTCCCGGCTTTGCTAACCAACAGAGTGGTACTCCTGGCACACACGGGAGAGGTCATCAACAAGATGAAGTCTCATTTGAGATAATCGGTCTGGTCCCCGTACTTAGAGCAAGTGGTTGAGGCATTAGTATAGTGGTGTATACTGTGTCAGTTGGCAGGGTTTGCCAAACCTCTGGGAACCGATTCAGTCCATGGCCAGAGGCAGCCAGTCTTGTGGGAGAGTGAATTCAGACTTCTGGTCGTTACCCAACATGACGTATAGTCTGGTGGTGATTGAAGAATTCCCCCATTATCGACAAGTGGACTTCGTCGATTCCACTGCGACCTCTGCCGTCATCCCCAAGATGCAGAAATTCTTTGCCACACATGGCCTGCCGGGGACGTTCAAGTCAGATAATGGTCCCCCTTTTCAGGGTTTGGACAGGAAGGCATTCCTGGAGAGGCTAGATGTTCGCCACCAGAGAATCATGCCAATCTGGCCGCAGGCAAATGGCTAGGTAGAGCAGTTCATAAAAACATTGAACAAGATGCTGTGGATAGCGGTGGAAAATCAGATAGATGTCAATAGGGCAGTCTACCAGTTTTTGAGAGAATATTGGGCCACTATGCATTCCACCACCGGTGCTGCACCTGCAGCTGTGTTGCTGTGGAGAGCGCTGAGATCTACGATTCGGTTAGTTCCTGATTGGCATGAACCAACCATTGAGAATGGCGACAACGTTTCCGTCATAAACATCAGACCGCACAATATGTTCACACTCCAATTCCATGCCTCCCCCATGAGAGTCAGCTTGTGGAGAAATCATGATCACAGCTTGGAGAGGTTCATCGGCCATCACTCGTAACTCTTCCCCCTGCAAATAAATTCACAGCAACTCAGCACCCATTGGTGCTGAGGATCAGACAAGTTATCCTATACCTGCCTCTCCGAGGTGGAGGTCCATTATGAAAATAAACCGGAAATGCACAATGTGGACATAGCCTCTCAAGGGCATGGCAAGAAGGGCAATCAGGAACCATGTACCACCATCAATTCTGATTGAAGCCACAGAATAGAGACACCCGACCCCCAGAACGATTATATGACTTTATGTATGGATGAAGAATGAACACAAGACAATAAGTAGTTTAAATGTTTATTGTAAATAAGGAGGGATGTGAGAGTGCACAGTGCTCTAGTGTTTCAGGTGGGGTACCACTGCGTGAGCGTGTACCACGAGCGGACCTTCACATATGCAGACATACACGTGGTGAAGCGAGACTGCATCACCCCTCTTAATAAATAGTGCCTGCCCGAGCTCATGTGTGGGACTCGCCAGGGTGATCTTGCATGGCTTCAGCAGTCAGTTATTAGAGGCAGTATAGCTAGTGTGCCTGTAGAAGGGCCTGGTACTGCCTGGCACTCATAATCAGCATTCAAGAGCTCAGGTTCCATTACCAGCCAGAGTCCTGTTGATTGCTGCCTTACTCAAGTGGACTGACCAATGATTTTTTATCCCAGAAATTCATCTACTAAAATCAGAACAAATCAGTATCAAATGGAGGCTCTGATCTCACTGTTAGGGCCTACCTTCACTACTGTGTGACAAACAAACTCACAACCCTAAACGTACCCCCGCCCCTCTCCCCTAATGAACTGGGAAAAAGGCACAGCTTCTGTTTGGGCCCCCGAAGGAAACGTGGGGTCATGGGCAGCTCTTCCATATGGAGGAGCCAGCCCAGTGAAACACTGAGCACTCCCTCAGCTGTGTTTTTCAGATGAGGGAAAGCTCTGAACTGTCAACGGGAAACATAGTTTCCCTTGACAGTTCCAGTTCCCCAGCAGCACAAGCTCAATGAGCCACGCAAGGCTGGGGGTGTTTTGCTTCCCCAGCCTTGCATAGCTCATTGAAAATGCTGGCTGGGGAACTGCATGTTTGTATGTGCATGGGGGTGCTCCTGCACCTCCTCGCACATACAGACAGAGCAGACTGAAGTGGGGCGTCTGCTCACCCACGCTCAGGCCCCTCCATGCATTTGCAGGAACCAGGAAGCATCCTGATTCCTATTCATGCTAGCGGAGGCTGGAGCGCTAGAGAGGAAACTTCAGGACCTGTGGCAGAAGGTAAGTTTGTTTATGTTCATGTATTTTTTATTTAAATTATGAGTATGGATGCATGCATGCTTGTGTTGTTAGGTGAATGTATGATGATGGATGCTCGTGTGAATGAAAAAAGTGCTTGCTGTGTGTATGTTGTGTAAATGTGTGTGTTTGTATGTTTATTTATTCGTTACTAGCTGTACCCGGCCACGCGTTGCTGTGGCTCAGTCTGGTTGAATGGAAAAGAAAGAAAAGAGAAAGCGCACATTTCTAATAAGTTTAATTTGACAATGCTTGTGGGTAGTATTTAATGGCTCTGGCAGTTCTCCAAGTTGAGGCAGTTTAATTTTCCCGCTCTGGCGGTTCACCAAGGTGAGGCAGTTTAATTTTCCCAGTGGCGCAACACATTCCTTTCGTTTCTCCATTAAATTTCAGAGCCTTGCAATAAAGACACACTTCAGTCATGGTGCCGATGAGAACATGTCGGCTGAAACTATAATCATCAGCTGGCTTGTACCGGAATGCAAGGCGATTGTAATCGCGTGATTGCTGAGCACGGAATCGTGTTTGCTGAGCACGGAGTCGTGTTTGCTGAGCATGGAGTCGTGTTTGACGCTGATCTGCTGTTTCTTGTTGACGTCTTTCAGCTACTCTCATCCTGTTGCGTTCATTCTGTTGAGAACGAAGCAGATCTGAAGCTGCAGAACGTGATCGCCATGCTCGCAACCGTGCATCCTAAAGTCTGGCTGCGCGTCGCTCTGCTGCTTCCTCGGTACGTATTTGAGCATTGAAATGGAATCGCAAAATAGCATGTGTTGCTCTTACGTCCAACAGATGGCGCTGTTTTGCAGTAAAATGTTCAGTATAGCGTGTGTTGCTTTTACGTCCAACAGATGGTGCTGTTTTTCAGAAAAGGCATATTTTTACCTATCACAGGTTTGACATCTATGTATATCAGGTATATGAAAGCTCGTGCCTATTCAAATGCAACGTTGTGTCAACATTTCAAAGCAATCAGTGAATAACTTTCAGAGGTATAAGATTTTGATCAAATAAACATTAACATTTTTATTTATATAGATGTAAATATGTGCATTGATGCGTGTATGCTTGTGTTAGGAGTGAGTGCATGATGATGTGTCTGCTTGTGTGAATGAGAGAGTGCTTGCTGTGTGAATGTTGTGTTAGTTTGTGTGTGTGTGTGTGTGTGTGTGTGTTTGTGTTTGTGCTGGTCCGTGGAGCTGATGTTGGCGAGCGTGGGAAGAGATTTATACAACAAAAGCATTTAAAAAATACCTTTGTTGCACAATCCCCTTCCCTACTAGTCAAAATCAGCTCTCCTTCTGAGGTGCTGTGGGACCAAGGGGACAGGGATGGTATGTTTTCACTGGACATCTATGAGAGATGTCTAGTATATAAATACCATACCTGCCCCCCTGTGCATCCCAGCGCCCTGCATACACACATAATCACTTTGATAGTGTGCGTGTGTTTGGCGCTCTGTGCCCCATTGCACGGGTATGGCATTTTTTAAACTTTTTTACTATCATAGATGTCGAGTAAAAAATATCGTGCCTAGACCCTGGACACCCCAGCACCTCATATACACACATGATCACGTTGATTGTGTGCATGTGTGAGGCGCTGTGGAGCCCAGGGGCCATGCATGCTATTTTTTACTGGACATCTATGACAGCTGTCCAGTAAAAAATACCATGCCCGCTCCCTGGGCTCCCAGTGCCTGACATACACACATAACCACATTGAGTGTGTGTGTGTGTGTGTGTGTGTGTGTGTGTGTGGAGCTGGGGACCTAGGGGACACGTATGTCATTTCTTTTACTGCGCATCTATGATGGATGTCCAGTAAAAAATACTGTGCCTGACCCATGCGACCCCCAGCGCCTCACATACACACAATCACATTCATTGTGTGTGTGGGTGAGGCACTGGGACCCAGGGGGCAGACATGGCATTTGTTGTTGGGTATGCCCAGTAAAGAATGCCAGCCCAGTACGTTGGGATTCCTAGTGCTTTAAATGCAATGTTATGCTTGACCCCTAAGAGCCTTGCATGCACACTTAATTGATTATTAGTGCATGTGAGGTGCTGAGAGGCAATAGGGGAAGGAATGCCATTTATTAATGCGCCTCTGATGGATGCACAGTAGAAAATACCATAACTGCCCCCCCCCCAGCACTTCACACACACACAATTAATGTGTGCCTGTAAGCTTGGGCCGCAGGGGGTGGGCATGGTGGTTTTTACTTGGCATCTATGCCCAGTAAAAAATGTCATGGCGGTATCCTGGGACCCCAGCTCTTGACACACATCTGCCCCCTGGGCCTGCAGCGCCTCACAATCACACATAATCACATTAATTATTAATGTGATTATGTCTGAGTGCAAGGTGCTGGTGCACCATGGAGCTGCCATGGCATTTTTTTATTGGGCAGGATTGATAAAGCAAGCATGATAAATGTTATTATGTAGCTAGATTGGCATTTTAATACGGCCAGTCTGGCCATTTCTTATTGTGGTATGCCATTTTATATTTGTCAGCTTTGATAAAGCAAGCATGATCAGTGTAATTATTCTTTCTGTGGCATGATATTTCTTTATTGGGCATTGTTGATAAAGCAAGCATGATACATGTTAATATGTAGCTGGACTGGCATTCCAATGCAACCAGTGTAGCCAATTCTTATTGTGGTATGACATTTTGTATTGGGCATCATTGGTAAAGCAGGCATGATAAGTGTTATTACGAAGAAAGACTGGCCTCTTTTTTATGCAACCTGTCTAGCCATTTCTTACTGAGGCTTGACATTTTGTATTGGGCATCTTTGATAAAGCAAGCCGAATCAGTGGTATTATTCTTACTGTAGCATGAAATTTTGTATTGGGCATCTTTGATGAAACAAGGATAAGCGCTATGTAGCTAGACTGGCATTTCAATGCAACCAGTGTAGCCATTTCTTATTGTGGTAAGACATTTTGTATTGGGCATCGTTGGTAAAGCAGGCATGATAAGTGTTATTACGAAGAAAGACTGGCCTCTTTTTTATGCCACCTGTCTAGCCATTTCTTCCTGAGGCTTGACATTTTGTATTGGGCATCTTTGATAAAGCAAGCCGGATCAGTGGTATTATTCTTACTATGGCATGACATTTTGTATTGGGCATCCTTGATGAAACAAGCATAAGCGTTATGTAGCTAGACTGGCATTTCAATGCAGCCAGTCTAGTCATTTCTTATTGTGGTATGACATTTTGTATTGGCCATCTTTTGTAAAGCAAGTATGATTAGTATTATGTAGCTCGAATGGCATTTTAGGGCAGCCTGTTTGGTCAAGTTGTCATACTTTGGCATTCATATTATATGGTAACGCCAACTGAAGTATGTTCTTATGTGGGGATACTGCCATATATTGGCTGAACAAGCCTGGAGGTGTTTTCTTGTAGTATCATTACTAGCATTTTGTGCAAAGCAAACATGAATATGTTGTTATATGGGAATACTAGGGTATAATGGTGCAGTCAGCATGGAAATGTATGGGTACAGCCAGTGCGAAAATATTTTATACTGGCACATATTGTGGGGAAAAGGCATCATGAAAATGTGTTGGAGAAATTCTCCAGTGCACTGTTGGTGACTTGCATCTATTGGATTTTTCCATGAGTTACCCAACAAAATCAATTGCAAAGTGTTTTACTTTTTACCCAATTTTTCAAAAAAATGGGCTCTAAAATGCACCATTTTAACTTATTATTTAACAACATTTCAGGGTGGGAGCCCGAATCCCCCTTGATTGGTACAGGCTCCCTCGCTACGCTCGGTCGCTATTGCATATCGGGGACAAATATTTATGACCCTCCAGTCACCAGCTGCCAGGGGCGTTGCTAGGGGGGGCTAACGGGGCTATAGCCCCTGATCTTTTGGTTGTAGCCCCGGATTGAATCTCAGGAGCTAGCCCCCAGTCCCGACAGTTCTGACATCAGCTTAGTCCCGGGTCTTTTCCAGACCTAGCAACTCCCCTTCCAGCTGCCATTGGGGCCACAGGGCAGTATACCCATCTGCTCCTCCTCATACTTCTCAACCTGTGGAGTACCCATGGTTGGCGAATTCTGATGTTTTCGGCAGTTGATCCCTTTGAAGCCAATGGGAATTCAGGCGGGTGATAACGTTTTTCCTGGGCGCGCGAGCCCATTCACCAATTTGGAAGATGATGGGCTTGTTAGAAGGGTGAAAATGTGTCCAAGGCGGGTGACACCCATCCAAATGAGGAGGAGGTGAGACGTGAGCCCTCCTTTTATCATCCTGTGTTCTTCCAGCAACAGCACCCAGGCATATCAGTTGTCTTTGCATGTGTTTATTTCCCTCCATGAAAATCTATGCAGTTCTACTTGCTCCTTAGTTTTGGCTGCAAAAAAGAGTTAACAGCACACCCATATCTTTTCCTCTGCCAGATGGGATACCTGTTGTTTGGTTAAGCTTAACAGCACACAGCGTAAATCTACTATTTGTGTTCACCGTGATGCATGACAGATGATCAGAATAATTAGCTTTAAAGAAAGGCCTCTGTGTGGGATCAGCAGCTTCACAGCCTTCCTGGGAGGTAACATCTATTACAGCCATTCCGTGTCTGACTTACTGTAAGGCAGACTGAGGTGGCTTTTGTCTTGAGACTGGCTGGACTTCGCCGCCATTCTTTTTTTTTCTTCTTTCCCCGAATTCCCCTCCTTGCAGGCTTGTAAGTCTGCCATCACTTGAACAAACTGAATTGCTAAGAACAAGACGTCTCTGTGAGATCCACTCCCCCCCCCCCCTCTAACCTCCCTCATAAATAGCTTTTTCCTGACTGGCGGCAGAAGTGAGCACTTGGCATGAGGTTGCGCTGGAGCTTTTCAAAAGACTGCAACAAATAGACTTCCAATGATTTGGAAGAATTCTAATTGAGCTGTGGAACAATCTTTCCAAAACATTGCAGAGGGCTTGCTAGAGGCAATCATGCTCTGTTAACCCTTGCCTAAGCTTCCAGCTGCAAGGGAAACAAGGGGCCCAGCGTTCACCTGGTTCCTAAATACTAATAATAGGATCCTTAGTTGAACTTGTTATTATACTGGTACATGTGTGTACTTGGAGCTATGGGGGGCGATTTGCAAATCTTTTTTGGCTGCAAAGGATGGGATGCATAAGCCCATCCCCTTCTCAAAGGGCATCTGAATGTGCGCCCACTTTGCGCATATTCTGCGAATCTGCGGTCGTTTCTTCACATTTGAAAACGCATCTTGAATTCAGAAACCAGATGCGCTTTAAAATGCACAAGGAGCATAACTATTGCCCCATGCGTGTTTGAGTCAGGCGCAGGAAGACGAGCGATGCCCTTTCTTACCCGTTCATGCCCATTAATAATGAAGTGGCCAACAGTCTTACCACCCGCTTCCATTTCTATCCCCTAAACATTGATTTAACTGTTGTTTTTTCAACAGTGGACACCGAAATGCCATTTTAAGGATATAATGTGCTCAAAGCACCGAAGTAGGTACTGGGTCTGTAATATAGACAATAATGTTTGCGGGGGGGAGGTTTAGATTGCAACGCTGACACAGACCCCCCTGCAAATGTGCAGGTCCCCTTTCAGAATTAAATGACCTGTGCATTTCTGAAAAGCATGCCTGATTTTCTGAGAATCCGATCCAAGGAGTTAATTTATAATCACAGCCACATTACTTTTGGGGGCAAATTCCAGGGTCGCAAAACAATGGACTTGAAGGTATAATACTATGAATACATACAAGCAGGTAGAGTGCACCATTGTTTGCGTGTGATAGAGGGTAGTCTGTGTATTCTGGAGATGTGTGATTAGATGATACAGTGAAGTGTTTGAAAGCTTTGGGAGTGCAAACAGTGCTTAATTTGTAAAAAAATAAGTGGCAGTGCCCAAAAAATATTGGCCCCTTAATGCCGGGTGGGGCGCCGTCTGCAGCGCGGCCGCGGCGCCGCCTACAGGCGGGCGCGCTTGCCGCGCCATTTCAGTGCTAGACCTACCTAGATCGGCCCACCAACAGCCCATCACACTGCTGCTGCTGCTCCATGTCACATGTTTGGCGCTGCAGCAACTGCTAGCCCAGGCTAGTAGTGGGATGGATGGGGAAGGGCACACATGGGTTGAGAAAGTATAATGCTTTAAAGTTGGAAAACACTTGTTATGGTAGTTGTAGTGGTTCCAGCATTCCGGCAAACCCAGAGGCAAAAGAGTGCATTTGAACACACTTCTAAGTTCTAGACCACACTTGTTAGACGTCTGGACCATATAATGCATTTGATAAAATTGTTGCGAACCTGTGGATGTTATCTTGTCAGTTTTGTAGAATGACCCCCCACCGCCCGGCCCACCTCCTCCCACTGCCCTGTTTCCCAAATGGCTCTGAGTGGAGCTGCGTTGCAATCATTGTCCTGGTACTCAGGATAGCTCAGCAGTAATGTGCTTAATTGGAAGCAAGACGACATGAAGCAACACAGGTTCGATCCCCGACTCCTCGCTTAGAAACCTCTGGGTATTAAGCGCGTTATAAATACGCAACTAAGACATGCTCCTCCTGTAACTGCACCTCGATACCCCCGGGCTGTGTGAGCGCTTTAAAAATGCAAATAAATAAAAAAGCATTCTGTTTCAGTCACTGTTGCACTGTATTTGGGTCTACCCCTTCTGCCCCATCTGACAGTCTGTTAAAGTACACCAAGTATTGTTAATCGGTTACCTCAGGAAGAGCCCCCTCCCCTCAGCCCGTTCCTCAGTCACCTCATCCAGGTGTTATGTGTAATCAATTTACTCTCAAGCCCTTATCAGTCATCACATCTCATAAATGCATCCTTCCTTCAAGCATGAGCATGGTGTTGTATAACTTGGAAAAAGTCATTTCTGCAAGACATTGTTGTGAAATCAACAGCCTGTGCTACTTCTGATTTAGGGCCTCTTTCCACCTTAACACATATTAAAAAACGAAATATGTTTTGTCACCCAATATTCAGGAGCCAGAGGAGAATGCATATTCAGATATCTCCTTCCCACTGACATGTTCTTGACATACTTCACTAAACTGCGGGGTGTAACAGACACCCACCTCTATCTGAGGATTCCTATCTGAGGATTGCATGTGCTCTCATTCGGAGCACATGCTCGGAGCGTATTGTACCCAGTTTAAGGGGCCACATCTGGTGTATAAACCACACATCAGGATAGAAAACATGCGCTGGAATTATGTAAAAAAATGACAGCAAAAGACGGTTGAGAATTATACACGAATACTCAACTAGTGCTTTTATTTATGACGACAGATTAGTGAGCACGTGCACCATGTTTATCCCCGTCTAGTTTCCATGTGTGTTTCTTTGCCTGAAATGGCATTTCAGAAGTTCGTCTTTGCATGGGCTTTTCTCGCGAAGTGCAGCCGGTTCGGTTTCGGCCCAATACGTGCACCGTTCCGGACCGGGTCCCCTCGCTGAAGTTTGTTTGTGAACTAATGAGGCCGATAACATTAAAAGGAAGAACGGAAACATCCAGGCAAAAATTCACAGTTCATTTTTCGCTTAGATGAATGCTATCCAGGGTCAGACTGGGGCATACAATTGTCTCGAGTCGGGCTTGGCACCAATGAAAAAGTGACCAAAGTTGCAAATGACATTTCATTCCTTTTGTGACAGACTAGTGGGACCACGCTGCCGCCCGTGCCCCGCCCAGTCTTGGGCCTTGCCCTGCCTTGCCTCAATCACGTAGGCTACCTTCTGTGGGGCTGCCACCGCCACGGCAATGCTGAGCCTGATGATGACAAAAATAGGTGCACAGCGCAGCATCCCCACGGAAGGTAAGATTTTAAAAGAAAAAACGTATATTTGGGCGGCTGGGGCCCATCACTTTTGAAGTAATGGGCCGCAGCCGCCACTCAAAATAAGTTATTTCTTTTAAAACCTACCTTCCATGGGGCGAGGCCCCAGCCACCGGCCCCACAGAAGGTCAGGTTTTCAAAGAAAAAAGTAAAAAATGTACGTTTGGGCACAATCCACGGGCCCGTCCGCCCGCAGCAGAGTCATCCCACGCAGTCTGCGGCAGCCTGCATTAGCCTGGTCCTGGCACTGACTGCAGTCAGCAGCACACTGCACACAGGTCACACAGACAGAAGCCTGGGTGCGGATGGGCCCCTGGTGGGGTCCTGACTCCTGGGCAGTCAGGACACCACCAAGGGACCGTGCTGCCACCCGGGCCCCGACCTGGGCCTTGCCTGATCACTACACTGTGACAGGCTCAGGCTGCACCGCATGCAACAACAAATGACTTACCTTCTTTGCCGGCTGGGACTTGGTCTTTGTGGGGGTGGGGGGCGGGAGTGCACACTGGCACCCACACAAGTGAAAAAGCAGGCAGAGGGGGCCCCAGGAAGCAACTAGACCACACCACGCAGGGCAGGCTCTCTCTCTCTCAAGTCAGAACCGACGACGCCATGCCTCGACACCTTCACTTCACAGTAACTCATGAAATGAAGGTGGCACAGCGCTGCCTCCTGTGGCAACAACAACACGTAACCTGTAATTTCACTAGCTCAGAAGAACAGCCAATGAAAACTGCACATTCTGTGTTACTATACAGAATGTATCAAATACTGCATAATAACAACAGAATGGTAGTTTTCATTGGCTGATGTTTGTAACAGTTTGTTGTTCATTGCTATTGTTGGCCCCTCCCAGGCCCAGCCAGCCATGGCCTGCAACCTGCAAGCACGCGAGAGATTGAGATCAGAATGACAAATCCCAATGATTTATAATCGAAGCAAAGCGAAGTGGAAGAACAACCAAAGCAATTGCACGTGCGCTGGCCCCGCATGAGTTCTGGTGCCCAAAAAAGAGTGCCAGTGTTGGCCACCGGCAACCACCCCCACAAATTAAGCACTGAGTGCAAAGGGAGTGCATACACAAGGGATGACAACCCAGTGGAAATAAAGTGATTAAAATATTGTGATTAAGGGGTTCTGATAGAACTGATAGATGCTGTGAATTCCATTCAAGGCAGTATCGATCAATGGATATGAACTGGCCATAGACATTCGTATGCAATGTCCTTCACTATAGAATTAATTAGTACCTACTCTCTAAGCGAGATCATGTATTCAGATGGCACAGCTGGTACTCGAAGACTTATAAGAATTCAGGTCCCATGGAGTACATGTGGGGGGTCAGTGGGTGATGAGCTATGGCTTGCAGGATAGATGTGGGGGGGTCAGTGGGTGATGAGCTATGGCTTGCGGGATAGATGTGGGGGGTCAGTGGATGATGAGCTATGGATTACAGGATAGATGTGGGGGGCAGTGGGTGATGAGTTATGGCCTGCAGGATGATGTGGGGGGTCAGTGGGTGGTGAGCTATGTCTTGCAGGATAGATGTGGGGGGTCAGTGGGCGATGAGCTGTGGCTTGCAGGATAGATGTCGGGGGTCAGTGGGTGATGAGCTATGGCTTGCAGGATAGATGTGGGGGGTTAGTGGGTTCTTGAAGGATAGATGTTGGGGGTCAGTGGGTGATGAGCTATGGCTTGCAGGATAGATGTGGGGGGTCAGTGGGTGATGAGCTATGGCTTGCAGGATAGATGTGGGGGGTCAGTGGGTGATGAGCTATGGCTTGCAGGATAGATGTCGGGGGTCAGTGGGTGATGAGCTATGGCTTGCAGGATAGATGTGGGGGGTTAGTGGGTTCTTGAAGGATAGATGTGGGGGGTCAGTGGGTGATGAGCTATGGCTTGCAGGATAGATGTGGGGGGTCAGTGGGTGATGAGCTATGGCTTGCAGGATAGATGTGGGGGGTCGGTCAGATGTGGGGGTCAGTGGGTGTTGAGCTATGGCTTGCAGGATAGATGTGGGGGGTCAGTGGGTGGTGAGCTATGGCTTGCAGGATAGATGTGGGGGGTCAGCGGCTGATGAGCTATGGCTTGCAGGATAGATGTGGGGGGTCAGTGGGTGATGAGCTATGGCTTGCAGGATAGATGACTTTGATAAGCGACAGTTCTGATGAATGAAGTGGTCTGCAATGTGCTGACCATTTTGGCCAGGTGTGCGTTGGGGGACAGCGATATGAGCCATTCAGGGGGTGATAAGAGATGGCCAGATGCCAACCAGTAGCACCCAGTATTCTTTTTGTGTATGAACTTTATATTTGAGAGAAGAGAGAATGCCACTGCCGCTTCAAGATATGCCACTCTGATGCCTGTAAATGCCTATGCTATAGAGCAGCATTTTTCAATGTATGCCATTGGTTCATTGTTTGAAGAATGTAATACCGTCAATATTTATGTACATGTGGAGCAGGGTCGAAGCCAATTCAATTCAAGGCCCCTGTTTCTGAGTGTTGAGTAAATGGGGAACCCAGGTATATGATCTTTATAGTGGAGATGAACATTGCATCCCATATGGGGTATATTGCCTGAGAGTGTGGATATTTGAAGTTCCTGTTATAGTGTTTCCACCTGGAGTGAATGGGCAAACCCCAGGATCTCTCTTAACATATAACATCTACCACTAACAGTAACACATGTGAATAACAGAAATAAGTGACATTTAAACTTCTTTTAGTGATTAGTATATGGTATTTTGTAAGGCAAAAATAAGTGTTAATATAATCAAAAACATAGGCATACAATTCCATCCACAGCCCCCTCACACAGATTTAAGAAGGTGGGAAACGTGATCTCCATCAGTGCTGTAAACAAAATGGCCACTTGGCGGGAAGAAGGGTTAAATTGTCAGTTGATGGGCTAGACAGCTGCGGACCGGGTATCAAACAAAAACTGTGTACATAACTGTAGACATGACAGCATAAAGAGGGGGTGGTATAATTTGTGATTTGGATGTGGCAGTACTATAAGTTTATGAACCTATGGTTAACTGTAGGTTATCACAAAAAGGATACCTGTGCCCTTGGCATCACAGTAGAACCACTTTGTATTCTTACTTTTGCGATATATTGCGCTAAACCTCCAAGGAATAGTTTTTAGGGTGTAATCAAAGGCCCCAAATCAACAGAACCAAAGAGTCATGTGAAAAAGGCCTATCTGTCATTACCAAAGGAAAAGTAGCTTTTTAATTGACAAAGGAAGAAGAAATTCAAAGGTCCCTTTCACATGAAAAAACAGGATTTTTAAACACTGACACAAAAACGGTTTTGAATGTGTTTGCAGGGCAAAGTAAAACACGAGAAAAATGTCCTGCTGCCAACATAAAGATGTCAGGGAAAAGCCACAATGTGTGTTGACAAAAAGTAAGGTAGATTATGCTTCATATGCAAAATACCAGAAAAACGTTTAAAAAGAAAAGCCTGCTTGGTTGCCATAAAAAGTTCCTGTAGGCCTATTCAGGCAGACTATACAGGTGTCTTTCTGAAAGGGACATTTAGAAAAGGCCAAAACAAAAATGTAATCCAAGTGCAGAATTGGAAAAGCACATCACATTACTGGCTGAGAAATAAAATGCAGCATTTTCACTGATACTGCCAACCAACAAAAGGGGATTTACTGTGAGAATACAGATTCACTTTTCAGCAGGAAAACAAATGGCAGATAAATACAAATGTATTTTAATAATGACTGAACGAAACATCCCTGTATTTTCAGCAAAAAAGCAAAGTGGACCATGAAAACACACTCTATGTAAAGGCATCAAGACTGATGTTAGAAAATGCAATATGTGAGTCCATTTCAGCCGGGGACAAATGGTGGGACTCTGCGCAACAGTCACAAAGAACTCCCCCACTGAAAGCCTGGCTGGCATCCCAACCGTTTACAACCTCAATAAAATGCATCCTTCTAAGAGGTGTTGAAAACAGACTTTCCCTAGACCTATTGTCTCTGAGGGCAGGTCTGACCAGGCCAAATGCTAAGGCTGGTGCATGACCAAAGTAGGGGTAGGTGTAAACACAGGTGCTATAGTTAAGGCTGAACTCTGGAGAAAGGAAATAGAGGAAAATAGAAGCTTTTCAGATAAGGGGACATGATGCCAGATGTCTGCAGTGGGGGATCTCTGTGTAGCAAATACAACCCCATTAACGATCTCTACCCTACACCTCAAACAACAAAGAAACTGATCAAACAGGCTGGCCTAGAGAGGCAATTGGCCTGGAGGAAGGGAACCTCATATTTGCACCCATGAAGATTCCCTCTGTTTAAATGGACTGTCACAACTTTGGCCTTTCCTCAGAAACTACAAATCACACTGTATACACACTGTTTTATTGTGGAGATAATTTCTAGGCGATTTTGGCGATATAAAATTCCTCCATCTGCTACTTAGGGAATTGTAAGTGTGAGCTAACGTGTGTTCCTGGCTGCTTTTAACATGTCCCGAATGAAAGAGTTGGCATGCTGGTGACGCCAGCTATTAAGGTAATCAAAGCTTTCATGCACTAACTTACAAATGATGTTGTCTAGTTCCATTATTGATGTAATCAGTTATATACGATGTAATTAGTGTTGTCACCAATGATGCCATCAGTGATGTGATTTGTAATGTTATGATATGATATATGATATGATATTTTATTTGTATCGCGCTGGTACACAAGTGTTTCAGAGGGTGACAAGGCAAGTGAGGGGAACAGGAGAGAACAAAACAACAATCTTACTAGGCTCAGTGACATTGAGAACATGCAAGTGCATGGGAAGGGAAAAGGGGAAAAGTGCATGGAAGGTGGAGAGCGGAAAGTGCGGAGCAGAGGATAGACAGATAAATAATAATAAATACAAAAATAAAATAGATAATGGAGCAATAAGCAGGGGCAGTGCAGCCAGCAAGTGGCAAGTGCTGTGTTTACGGCAGCAGACTGGGTAAGTCTGATAAGTGCATAAAAAGAAGAAAAAAGTGGAGGTGGCGAACTGTATGGGTACAGACACAGTCCCCAGTGCAAGGGGTGGCTGGGAGGCAGTGCAGAAGGGTGGCAGGGGGAGCAGGTACCTAGGCCAAGGAGATAGAGGGTGGCCAGGTGTACAGTGCCAAGAGAGAGCAGATCAGCAAGGGAGAAGGAGAGCAAATCAGATGCAAAGAGGAAGGTCCTGAGGTGCTTCCAGAACCAGAGATGGTTCTCCTCAAGTTTTAGAGTGGTAGGGAGGCTGTTCCAGAGGGAGGCCGCAGCCGAAGACAGAGATCTACCGGCAGCTGGTTTCTTTGAGAAACGACTGAGCCTGAGGGAGTTAGAGGTAGAGGAGCGAAGAGCTCGAGAGGGGAGGTATTTGCGGAGGGATTGCTGAAGGTATTTTGGACCCAGGCCCCAGAAAGCCCTGTGGACAATGCAAAGGGTTTTAAATTTAATCCTTGCATCCACTGGGAGCCAATGGAGAGATTTCAGAGCTGGAGAGATACGATCCCAGGGCTTGAGGCCAAGGACAAGTCTTGCAGTCCTGTTCTGGATTAGTTGCAGAGGGCGAAGTGTAGAGGCAGGTAGATTTAGAAAGAGGCTGTTGCAATAGTCCAACCTAGAGAGAAGCAGAGCTTGGGAGACAGTGAGCTTCTGGGGAAGGAGAGGAAAGGAAGAGTACCTCTGAGGAGGTGCAGTAGGAAGTTTGACTTTTTAGAGACCTCAGAGATGTGGGCGCAAAAGGAAATTGTGGAGTCAAAGATGACCCCAAGGTTCTTAGCCTCACAGGTGGGGATAGGAGGAGGGCCAAGCAAGGCCGACCAGAGAGAGAGGGGAAAGGATGGAGAAGGGTTGCCGATGAGGAGGATCTCTGTCTTGCTGGTATTCTCTGTGACGGAAAAGTTTATGAAAAAACAGATCGACTACCCCTCTCTTTAAGTCCTGTATGGGTCACAGGTGAAGATAAAGGTTAACCTGTACAGCAGAAAATCCGGGCGGTGCTGAAAAAGCGGCAGCACTATAACCACCAGAATAACTGTTCATGTCCTGCCAATGAATGGTACCGAGTGAAATCCAGAAATACAAACATCAACCTCGAAAACAAAGCCACAGAAGTTGCTAATCTGAACCAAGACCAGAGATGGCAATACCTGGCCACATCCGAGAGTCTGACCAAGCTCAATAGTCCTAACTTCAGTCTATGGACCATAGATGTGCTAGTGTGCCCAATGGGGAACAAGAATAATCTACCACAAAGTAACCATTTGTCCTGAAGATGGCCCAATATTCATCTTAGTGATCACTGTTGACAGAGGTGGTACACTACAAAGGGCCGAAACATATGTCGACTGCTAAAGGGAAAATCTAATGGTTTTTTCCCCTGTCACTAATGCATATCTTGATTTACTGTTATGCACAAAGCTGTTTAAGTTGTAGTATTCCCCTGTTAGAATAGATGAATGATGACTAAATGTTTTGATTGAAAATGTATTAAGTTTGTTACGTTTGGTTAAGTTTGTAATGTTTTTTAGGTATTTTTATGACTATTAAAAAGATAGAATTTTTTGTACTTAGTTGCATTTTTTTGTAATTTTTCCCAAAAAGGCGATAACCTTACTAACAAAGTGTACAGGTTAACCTTTATCTTCACCTGTGACCCATACAGGACTTAAAGAGAGGGGTAGTCGATCTGTTTTTTCATAAACTTTTCCGTCACAGAGAATCCCTTCTTACAGTTTTGACCCCCCGTAAACAAAAAATAGGGATTACCCATTTATACATACTTGCTGGTATTCTGACAGAGATAATTGGCGGCACACCAATCTTGAATGGCAGTTAGGAAATCCGAGATGAGGGAGGGAGAGGAGGCGGCTCGAGGGCAGCCTGAAAATGAGTTGAGTGTCGTCAGTGTAGCACTGGAAATTTGAGCATAGAATGGCAATGCAGTGGGTGAGAGTTGCCAGGTATTTTTTGAAAAGCCAGGGTGAGAGTTTAGACCCCCGGGGAACACCACAGGTAGAGAGGAAGATAGAGGATAGGAAGGACCCCCAGTTGGACCTGGGAGGGTCAATCAGAGAGGAAAGAGGTCAGCCAGGCCAGAGCCTGATCAGTGATACCCAGGTTCTCACAGAGATGGTTGAGCAGGATGGTATGGTTGACCACGTCGAAGGCAGAAGAGAGATTGAGCAGGATGAGGACAGAGGGAATGTTAGAGTCGAGGTTCTCACACAATACATGTTCATACATGTCATACATGTCATACAATTACATGTTCTCATACAACATGTAATTAGTAATGTCATCAGTGAAGTGATCTGTGATGTCATCATTTTGGTCATAGGCTGCGCAACAGGGGGCGCAAAGTTAAATTGGCTTTAGCTGAATTTCAGAGGTTATGTTGTGTTAAGTTCTCACCTTAACGTCCCTGCACCTAAAGTCTTTTCCTTTTCTTTCAAGGGTGTTGTTATTCCATACATAATTGACTTCAACAGTACAGACAATTCGACCAATGAAAACGAATTATCATGTCTAGAAAGTAAAATAAAAAGAAATTGTGCCACCACATTCCACCCCCAAAATAAACCTGATGATAACAAACTTTGTTTGCATATGTGCTTAACTTTTGTAAGTGTTTACTTTTATATGTAATGTTGATGAATAGAAGGTAATTGAAGTGCTACCGTGACTGTGTACAAAGACTACACTCAATATATTTTAAAATATATCTTTCACAAGACTAGTGCCCATGTACATATCTACATATATATATTTTTTTAAACCAGTTTTATAGCCGTGGCTAGTAAAATGCATGCACTGCTAAATGCAGCAACGACTGGTGGGCTCTACCCGTGGCTCACACATGCAATAACCAAATCTAAAATGAAATACATATGGGTATGTCATTTTTTTAAACACACACTGTATTAAAAGGATCAATTAAATGTCTTTGATCCATATTTACAGTATGTGTTTTTATTGTCTATTTTTATAACTGAAAAGTTGGCGGACCTATAAGCCTTGGCGGTGTGGGTACTTGGGACCACGGACCACTGTCTGTTCGGTGTGGCTGAACGAACTGAAGCTGTGCAGTGTTTCTTGTTGCTGGGCATAGTGGGGGATTTTCAATTCCCCTGGTGCCTTCGGCCATGCTGGAAGCATGTGTGTGCACAGGGCTGTGGCTATAAGAACTCCTCCGTGGCCTGTGCTGCTTGCGGGTGATTTTGGCGTCTGCAGGCATGGGTCGGAGAAGAGTATGCTGGTTTTCCCCCAGGAGTGAGAGCGCACAGCGTGAGGACACGGAGCACGGTGAGCGGCAAAGAGTCTTTCTTTTTCCCACTCGGCGGGGAGCTTGCTCTCACATGGCGGGGAGCCTGCTCTTACACGGCGGGGACATACAATGCAAGAGCTACAACGCTTGGGGAGGTTGCCAGTCAGGCCCCCCAGGCCACAGATAAGTGCATTAATGGGAAGGGTTTGAAAGTTGCATATCGAAAATACATGCGTGTGTCTTCCCGCTAACGAAACTTGATAGCAGGGAAGGAACAGATGTCTTGTTGAACGCTACACTTTGCTTGTGTGCTGCTTACTGTTTGTGAACACTGGCTAGGTCGGCTTGTGTTCTACATTGACTCTCATAATGGGAGGGAACTGAATTCCTGGAATCCCCCCACCCCCAGGGGAATACAAGCTCAGGAAGTCTCTGCATTAACAAGTCACATGTGCTCGGTGGGTATTGTATGTTTCACTGCAAACTTCATGTTACACATGACCTGTTTATCAACCTCTACATGTTTAGTTTGTGCACGTCACATTATGTTTGTTGCTTGCAACGTGTCATTATCAGGAAAAGGGTGGTGGGGGACAGGCCGCAGTAGCGAACACAGCACGGCTGCCGCAAACTACTTTCCCAGCATGCTGAGGGGTACTTCTTCAGTGTCCGGGTGCTAGCGCATGGCACCCAGACTTCAGTTAAGTGTATCTCTGGGACAACCATGTGTTATTGCTAAACCAGGGAGGGGGACCTTGTGATATAAGGCGATATGATTGAACGCCACACTATTTCCACATTCTAGTGGAGGGACTGTATATCTTGGCCTAGCAACCATTGGGGACAACACAGAGAGTTACACTTGGACTAATGGTGCAAGCGTGTGCATGTAACACACTCATGACTCAGTGCAGAGGCGCTGGGAAGGACATTTATTTTCTGTGGTGCTGCATCTTACGTTCTATCTGTTCCAATGTACATTTTGCCTCACAGGGCATGAGTTCGTCCATCATAAGGAGAGATCCCTGCTGTTTGTTTTCTTTCTGTGCCGCAAGTTTCGTCAATCATAAGGGGAGATCCCTGTTGATTGTTTCACATGTTGCTATGTCATATTGCGTGAGGATCACTCAAGTTGCATGTCACAAATGTTATGGGTCCACAGCGGTCAGGGGAGAAGCATGTGAACAGGACATAGATAGGCAGGAGGTGATATCAGGCAGGGTTGGTCTAGTCTAGGAGAGGTCAGATTATGAGGTGCTTATGCAAAAGTATCAGAGTGTATTTTTCCCTAATTCCCCTCTACCCATCCACTTTGCTTCCCTAACCCTCTTCCCGGTTACCCCACTTCCCCTTCCCTATCCACAACCCCTCTCTAATCCCTCCTTCCACCATTGGCTGCCATGTGTCTCCCTGTACTGTTAACATCAGGAGCCTGTGCCAACCACAGTGGGAGGGGTTGAAATCATTCAGCTTCTGTGGCTCGGGAGTGGGTGTTGATACCCTTCCCTTCAAGTTCTTGACAGTCATGACTTAGGAGGTCCATTAGCAGAAGGGGCACATTGCTAACTAAGAAGGAGTGTTTCCTGCAGTTCTAAATGACAGGGTATGTGTGCTACACGTGCTACACCTTAAGTAAGAAGGGTCTACAGAGAGGAGGTTTGAGAGTCCAGACCAGTCCTCTGATTTTGTATGTTATGGTTGCATTTACCCGGCATACCCGCTACCTATCCATTACACGATCCCTAACCCTCTATCCAGTTTTCCTTGCTACCCCGTTACCCATCCATAACCTCTCACTAACCCTCTTCCCCCCATAGGCTGCCTGAAGGTTATCTGTTAGCAAGAATCAGGAGCCTGTGCCAACCAAGGTGGGAGGGGTCAACTACAATTTGGCTTCCGTGGTTAGGAGTTGCGAGATACTCCAAGGATATCACATAATCACCAGCCCCCTAGAGGGAAGTTACTACCACCCAAGCCTTATGGAGTCCCCTCCACCCTCATGTGAGGTGCTTATGGCATTTAGGGACATTCAGGAAGAAATGGTGCAGTCTCGGCAGGAGACTAATACTTTGAAGATACAGGTCAGTGGGCTGATTGCTCAGGGTATGCACCTTCAAGGGGCTGCTGCCTCTCCCTCAAGTTCTACAGGTCAATCAAACACGTGTTACGCTCACCTGGCTCCCACAGGGGCGTCGATCTGAGCTGGACAGCTGCGGTCTCCATCAATGTGACGCGTAGTGCCGAGACGATGGACTGGACTGGCCCACCTAGCTTCGTTTGCTTGGCCCGTAGGAATATTCTTCTGCAAATGGAGAAAGGGAATTAACCACCCGTGGAGTTGAGCGTTAACCCCCCCCACACTCCCGCTGTTCTCCCCACTGATCACCTTTGATGTCCCCTCTTATAGTCTCACCTGATGGTTTGGAAAGATGAGCTCTCCATCCTGCATTGAGCGCAGGGGCACGTAGATAACCAGTTGCTTCACTGGCTCGAAGGAATTGGTGAGTTCCAGAACAATATTGACTCTGAGATTCCCGGCAAGACGCCGTATGTAGTTCGTAAGAGTTCAAATGTCTGACTTTCACTCTTGTCCGATTCCTTGCAGGTTGCAGCTTGACCCTAGCAAAGAGTTCCTCGTGGCAACCGGTAATATTCAGGTAAGGATTTGTATTATCCAACACAGTTTGATGAAATAATGTCAATATGTAACCTGTTGCTTTCTCCCTTATTCAGGCGCTGAGAGAAAGTATGAAGTCTCGGGGAATAATGCCTCCGGCGGTAAAATCAGGTAAGTCTATGGTGGTGAGGAGGTTTCCCCTTGTTTGTCCCTTTGTTTCACCTTGCTGTCCTTTTGTTTCCCCTTAGGGGCCGGGGTTTGTCGAGGATGCAGTGGAAGCTGTGCCGACCCATGAAGAGGAATAGTGCCCCCGGTGGTAAAATCAGGTAAGTCTGTGGGGTAACTAATATTGCCTCTGGGTATTCCCTTGGCTCACCTTGCTGTTCTTGTCTTCCCCTTAGGTGCCGGAGTGCGGTGGGAACATGCAGAAGGATGCGGTGGAATGTGAAGATGCTGTGAAGGCCGGTGAGTTCAGCACGGCGCTGCAGCAGGCGAGGCGACGCGCATAAAATAACTTCTTTTTTCCAGCTCGAAGGCGCGATGGATTGGGAATTCAGGTAAGGATCAAAGGTATTTCTCTTGTTCTAACCTTTTCTCCTTCTTTCTCCCTTTTTCTAGGAGCGCCAGACTCGAGGTGGGCATGGCAGAAGATTGGATGCAGACTTGCAGGCACGGTGAGCGTTACGCTGCTGGATGCAGAATAACGCGAAGCGTGTGCTGCTCTTCGGGCGTGGTTTAAATAGTCTCCAAAGTAGTCCCAGGTAAGTATTCCTCCCCATCCCCACCCGAGTAAAAAAATAGTCCCTAGGTAAAGTAGTCCCTTCCAAGCCTCTTTTGGCTTGGAGCTCTTGCAGCATGGTCTGCATCAGGTAAGTTTGCAGCATGGTCTGCATCAGGTAAGTTTTAATCTATGAGCCAGGCGCCTATGGCACCAGGACTGACTCCTCTCCATATGAGCCTGGCGCCATAGATGCCAGGACTGCACCCAAATAGCCCCTTGCAGGGGTTGTTGGGCTTGCTTGGAATAACTTGATGCCTGCTTCTGGGGTTGCTGGACTTGGTATGGGTCCCCGGGGGTAGGCATCATGACAGCACTCCCCCCCCAAGGCCCCTCCTAAAGTCATTCTTCCCTGTGGTTTCGGTTTGTCTGGGAAATTTCGGTGGAATTTTTTCACCAATCGGGGTGCATGAACGTGGTCACTAGGTTCCCATGACCTTTCCTGTGGTCCGTAACCTTTCCAGTTGATTAAATAAAAAAGCTTCGACTTCACCAGATTGGAGTCCAGGATGTTCTTAACTTCAAATTCGGGTTCCCCGTCTACAAGGATGGGGTCTGGTGGCTTGGTTAGTCTTGTCCCTGGTTGCACTGGCTTCAAAAGTGACACATGAAAGATGGGGTGAATTTGCATATTAGCAGGTAAGTCCAACTTGACAGCCACCAGGTTGATAATGGCCTTAATAGAGTAAGTTCCCAAATATATGGGGTTAAAGGTCCGTGTTCCCTTTAGAGGTATGTGTTTTGTGGCTAACCATACTTGGTCCCCTATCTGGTATTGTGGAGTATCACTTCTATGCTGATCAGCATCTTTCTAGTATTTTTCTTTCGCCTGTTTTAAATGTGCAGTTGCTTCCTTAAAGGCTTGTGTAATCGTAGCATGCAGATGGTCCACTGCAGGCATTTCTAAGTGTTGGGGTGAGTCAAGATCTGAGGTTCGAGGATGGTGCCCATATAAGGTATAAAAGGGGCTTTGTCCAGTTCCAGAATGTACTGAATTATTGTATGCATATTCGGCGATCCAAAGAATGTCTTTCCAATTACTCTCAGTCTGATGTAACATACAATGCAGGTATTATTCGAGAGTCTGGTTGGTCCTCTCCATTTTACCATCGGTTTGGGGGTGGTGACTGGTCGATAGCCTCACATCGATTTGCGCCAATTGACAACATTTTTTCCAAAAATGTGAAATGAATTGACTGCCCCGGTCAGAGACCAATACGGACGGAAATCCATGTATCCGAACAATGTTTTCGAGGAACTCCTTGGCCAGGATTGAAGCTGAAGGTAATCCCTTTAAAGGAATAAAGTGGGCCATCTTGGAAAAAAGATCCACAATAACTAGAATGGTGTTAAATCCATTGCATGGGGGTAGATCAGTAATAAAGTCTAACGATAAGGTGTGCCATGGTGTAGGCGGAGTGTCTAAAGGTTGTAAGAGTCCAGCTGTTTTTTTCTTTTGACTTTTGTTTTGGGCGCAAATGCCACAAGACATCACAAATGATGTAATATCCTTTCGCCAGGTGGGCCACCAGAATTGTCTCTTAATTTTAGCTTCAGTTTTTGCAATACCTGGGTGCCCCTCCATTAGGGTATCATGATAACGGGAAATGACTAGCTCTTGTAGTTCCTTGTGTGGCAGAAATAGCTGCCCTTGGTAATACGGCAGGTCATTGGTGACAGAGTAGTCCGGGCCTTTCTTTACCCAGTCCTGCAGAGCTGTAGGATCAAAGAGTTGCTGGGTCTTTACCTGAATGTCCTCTAGTGTCTGTAGAGTAGTCATGCCAAGAATCCTTTGTTCGGAAATTATAGGTACTGGTTCTGGGTTCACTTCTGACTCTCCCATCCCTATTCGGGATAAGGCGTCTGCTTTACCATTCTTACAACCTAGTCGATAGGTTATCACAAAATCGAACTCGGCAAAGAACAATGCACATCGGAGTTGGCTTGACGATTGGGCCTTGGCTGTCTTTAAATACTGTAAGTTCCGGTGAACGGTGATCACAGTAATGGTATGCCTGGCACCGAGAACATAGTCCCGCCAAGCCTTGAAGGCGGATTTAATGGCTAATAACTCCTTGTCGGTAAGCGCATAGTTTAACTCGGGTGCCGAGAACTTTCTGGATCAAAATGCTACTGGGTGAAGCTGGCCAGTTTCAGGGTCCTTTTGAGACAGGACAGCTCCCATGGCTAGACTGGATGCATCAGTTTCCACTATGTACGGAAGTTCAAGGCGTGAGTGCTTTAATACAGGTGCAGACATGAATTTCGCTTTCAGCTCTTGGAAGGCATTTTCTGCTTCTTCAGTCCACATAAAGTGTTTATTTTTTCGCAAGAGTGCTTTGATGGGATGTACAACATGTGAAAAATACGGGATGAATCTGCGGTAGAAATTGGCAAAGCCGAACATGCTTTGTACTCCTTTAACTGAACTTGGTGATGGCCACTTAAGGATTGCGTCCACCTTTCGTGAGTCCATTCGGACTCCTCTTGGGGTCAGGATAAACCCAAGGAATTCAACTTCTGTGGCATGAAAAATGCATTTTTCCAGTTTTGCATATAGTTTGTGCTGGCGCAATTTCTCAAGGCTGCTCGGACATGCTTCACATGGTCCGATTCTGAAGAGGAGTATACTAGAATATCATCGATATATACGACAACACAAACGTCAATGAGTTCACAAAGAACATCATTCATGAAGTATTGGAAGGCTGCTGGTGCATTGTACAACCTGAAAGGCATCACCTGGTATTCGAATAACCCATACTTAGTGCGAAAAGCAGTCTTCCATTTGTCGCCCTCTTTTACACGTACCAGATGGTATGCTCCTCGGAGATCTAACTTAGTGTATATGCAAGCGTCCTTCACTTGGTCTAGTAGTTCAGGGATCAGAGGCAATGGGTATCAGTTCTTAACAGTTATCTGGTTCAATGCGCGGTATTCTATGCACGTTCTGAGGTCACCTTCCTTTTTGGGCACGAAGAACAAAGCTGAAGATGTAGGGGACTTGGATGGGCGAATGAGGCCATTAGCAAGGTACTGGTCTAAGTATTGTCGTAGGTGAAGGTTCTCAGGTTCCGTAGGGGCGTAGATCCTGCTACAAGGGGGTTGTGCACCGGGTATGAGATCGATTTGACAATCGTACGACCTGTGAGGTGGTAAGGTGTTTGCCTGTTCTTTTTGGAAGACATCCTGGAATTCTTGGTATTTTGGAGGTAGTTGCACGACTGCTGTGGTTACTGTGGCCAGGCCTGCGTTCAGATTCTTCTTTGGGTAACAGGTTTGTGCACAATCCGGGAAGGTTATTCTCTTCTCTCGCCAATCAATACAAGAATTATGTGTTTCCAACCAAGGTATCCCCAGTATTATTTGGAACTGTGGGGCTTTGATTAGATCAAACACAATAGTCTCTTGATGCCCATCCTGACCCAATAGTGTCATCTCTGCGGTGGAATGAGTTACAGGCCCAGAGGCAATTTCAGTTCCATCGACTGTGGTGATGACATCTGAGGTGGTTTTTTGGCAGAGAGGTAGATTCATCCTGGAAGCCAATTCGTAGTCCACATAGGTTCCTATGGCCCCGCTATCAATGTATGCCCCTACTGCGTGCATACGTGATGGCTGCCTGGGATCTACGAGGACCATTGGTATGATGAAATGCAAGGTCTGGGTATCCTTCTTCAAGTTTGGCAAGCGGACTTCTATGCTTGTCGGGCGTGGTTGTTTCCCGAGTCTGACTCCATATGGCTTTTATCAGCAGCTCCTACCACCTTCTTGGGTGGTTTTACAGGGCAATCCCGTAGAAAATGGCCAGAAGATCCACAATATAGACACAATTGCATTTGCCGTCTCCTTTCTCTTTCCTTCTGGGTTAAGGGTCCTTTATCCCCTCCGATTTGCATGGGTTCTGAAGCATCTGCTCCTTTGGGGTTAGCGTGGGTTTTGACCAACACCCGATTCTCAAACTTGGCTCGATCAGCCTTTCTGTTCTGACGTCTGTGATCTAACTGGACCACTAAGTCTATATATTCAGCGCAGTCTTGAGGTGGGTTCACGACTTGAGCCAAGACATCCTTGAGTTCTCCTCGAAGCCCTCGATGAAATAACGTGATTCGTTTTACCTCAGGCCATCCAGTTTCCACTATCAACCTATTAAAGGTCGCGATGTAGGATAGAAGGTCCTGGTTACGCTGTCGTAGGGACAAAAGTTCATTATCCAGGGCCTGTCCTTGGGAGTGCCGGGCAAATAGTCTTTCCATGCTCATTTGAAAGCCCTGAAAATCCCGAAGAATTGGGTCATCCTGAGTAACTAGTGGAATTGACCAATCAGCTGCACTGCCGCTGAGATACAAAGGCTACCTTGGCTTGATCGTTTGGGAAGGCTCCAGGTCAGCATAAAAAGTGCAAGCGGCATTGGTTCATAAACACGGCAAACCTTTTGGGATCTCCAGCAAAGCGTTCGGGCGGAGCTAATGGAATATTTCCTGGTAGGTTTATTTGCACAGGGTTACTCTATGACACAGGAGCTGGATTTCCCCCGGGACCTGATAGGGGTGCTTGTCCAGCCTGGCTTTACAGTAGTTGCCTAGCAAGGTCATCAGTTAGCTCCTTTGACAAAATCAGTTCTCTCCTAAGAGCATTGGTTTCTTGACGGGCGGAATGCACTTCAGCCCTCAGTTCCCCTAGTAATTGGGCCAATTGGTCAGTTTCTGAGGTATCCATAACGCCCGGGTGGGAATTTGTGGGTAGGCTTTGCGTTCTGTTATGCTCACCTGGCTCCCACAGGGGCGTCGATCTGAGCTGGACAGCTGCGGTCTCCACCAATGTGACGCATAGTGCCGAGATGACAGACTGGACTAGCCCACATTGCTTTGTTTGCTTGGCCCGTAGGAATATTCTTCTGCAAATGGAGAAAGGGAATTAACCACCCGTCGAGTTGAGCGTTAACCCCCCCCCACACCCGCTGTTCTCCCCACTGATCACCTTTGATGTCCCCTCTTATAGTCTCACCTGATGGTTTGGAAAGATGAGCTCTCCATCCTGCATTGAGCGCAGGGGCGCGTAGATAACCAGTTGCTTCACTGGCTCGAAGGAATTGGTGAGTTCCAGAACAATATTGACTCCGAGATTCCCGGCAAGACGCCGTAAGTATGTAGTTCATAAGTGTTCAAATGTCTGACTTTCACTCTTGTCCGATTCCTTGCAGGTTGCAGCTTGACCCTAGCGAAGAGTTCCTCGTGGCAACCGGTAATATTCAGGTAAGGATTTGTATTATCCAACACAATTCGATTAAATAATGTCAATATGTAACCTGTTGCTTTCTCCCTTATTCAGGCGCTGAGAGAAAGTATGAAGTCTCGGGGAATAATGCCTCCGGCGGTAAAATCAGGTAAGTCTATGATGGTGAGGAGGTTTCCCCTTGTTTGTCCCTTTGTTTCACCCTGCTGTCCTTTTGTTTCCCCTTAGGGGCCGGGGTTCAGCGAGGATGCAGTGGAAGCTGCGCCGACCCGTGAAGAGGAATAGTACCCCCGGTGGTAAAATCAGGTAAATCTATGGGGGGTAACTAATATTGCCTCTGTGTATTCCCTTGGCTCACCTTGCTGTTCTTGTCTTCCCCTTAGGTGCCGGAGTGCGGAGGGAACATGCAGAAGGATGCGGTGGAATGTGAAGATGCTGCGAAGGCCGGTGAGTTCAGCGGGGCGACGCGCATAAAATAACTTCTTTCTTCCAGCTCGAAGGCGCGATGGATCGGGAATTCAGGTAAGGATCAAAGGTATTGCTCTTGTTCTATCCTTTTCCCCTTCTTTCTCTCTTTTTTTAGGAGCTCCAGACTCGAGGCGGGCGTGGCAGAAGACTGGATGCAGACTTGCAGGCACGGTGAGCGTTACGCTGCTGGATGCAGAATAACGCGAAGCGTGTGCTGCTCTTCGGGCGTGGTTTAAATAGCCTTCAAAGTAGTCCCAGGTAAGTATTCCTCCCCAGCCCCACCCGAGTAAAAAAATAGTCCCTAGGTAAAGTAGTCCCTTCCAAGCCTCTTTTGGCTTGGAGCTCTTGCAGCCTGGTCTGCATCAGGTAAGTTTGCAGCATGGTCTGCATCAGGTAAGTTTTAATCTATGAGCCTGGCACCTATGGCGCCAGGACTGACTCTCCATATGAGCCTGGCGCCATAGACGCCAGGACTGCACCCAAATAGCCCCTAGCAGGGGTTGTTGGGCTTGCCTGGAATAACTTGATGCCTGCTTCCGGGGTTGCTGGACTTGGTCTGGGTCCCCGGGGGTAGGCATAATTACAACACTTTAATCCTACAACAGCAGTTCAGGGTACCCATGGCATGACCAGAGAGATTTCCGTGGGATACAAAGAAGTGTTTTTGACACAGTGTAAATTGCATTTCCTATGCAAGCCAACGGCTTTTGTCGCGGCGCAAGTCCGAACCGCATTTGTGATAGCTTCCTTGTTCAGGGATGCAGCAGCATGGGCTATTCCTTTGGTACAGAAGGATGATCCTGTACTCTATGACTAGGGAGGATTTTCCTCTGAATTTGCACAATTGTTTGATTGGCGTAATGTATCATTGGCTCAAGACAAGGAATTGTTGTCTCTGGAACAAGGGACGAAGGAATTGGTCACCTATGTGACACAATTTAATCGGTTGGTGGTGGAGACAGACTGGCCAGTCCCAAAACAAGCAGTATTGTTTTACCACGGGTTACGTGATGAGTTGAAGGATGCAATTGCACATGTTGAACCACAGCTGGACTCATGTAGCGCATTGATTCACATGGCCCTCCGGTTAGACCATAGGTTGAATGAACAAAAGGGGACAGGAAAAGGAGTGAGGTGGTACCTTTTGCTAGATTAGACGAAAGCAGGGAAGTTAGTGGGCGGCCAATGGAGGGGGAACCCATGCAGATTGGTAGCATATGGGGACTATTGTCTGTAGAGGAAAAGGAAAAGAGGAAGACCAATAATTTGTGTTTATACTGCGGTAAGGTGGGACACTATATCAGGAACTGTCCTAATACACCAGTACGTAACATGCAAAAAAAAGAAGTCAGAGGTGGGAAAAGAGGGGGCTCGGTGGATGGGGGAACGAGTACATCGAGTCTCATGAGAGAAGAATTCCCATCATTAGTGGCCAACACGACACAACTCAAGATATCACATTTATACCTGTTGATAACCTTACTCTTTGCTAACACTGGGGAGAAGGTTTCGGCCATGGTCGATTCTGGTGCAACGGGAAATTTCATGCATATCTTGTTAGCTGACGAACTGGGCATCCCCACTATGTTGAAGAAGGAAAGAGAACCAGTTCAGGAAGTAGTTGGATCATGCCTGACGTCTGGTACTATCATGACACAGACCCAAGGCATTACTATGTGGTGTGGGTTGGGACATGAAGAAACTATTACCTTTGACTTAATCGCGGATCCTCTGTTTGGGGTCATTTTGGGTATGCCATGGTTAGTGACACATAATCCTATCATTGATTGGGAATGCAGATCATTGACCTTTGATGCTAAGAATTGTAGATCTCATTTAACTGATTGAGGGAGTCACACAAACATTTTGGTGGACGGTGTATGTCCCGAGAGCAACGTAGAGGCAGTAGCTACTGCCCTGCAGGAGGAGTATCGAGAGTTCTCTGGATGTTTGACGAAGCAGGGGTGACACAGCTGCCTCCGCATAGAGCTTTTGACGGTGTGATAGACCTAGAAGCAAATGCCAAACTTCCCTGTAGCAGGATCTATGCCCTCTCACAAAAAGAGACTCAGCATCTGTGAGAATACATTGACGAGATGTTGGCCTGTGGGTTTATTCATCATTCAAAAACATCTACTTCATCTCCTTTATCTTTTGTGGCTAATACATCTCCTTTATTTTTTGTGCCTAAGAAGGAGGGTACATTGAGAACCTGCATTTATTATAGAGCATTGAATAGGGTGACCATCAAGAATAGGTTTCCATTACCTTTAATTTCTGTGTTGCTAGATCAAGTGAAGACAGCTAAGATCTACACAAAATTGGACCTGAAGGGTGCTCATCATCTTATCAGAGGGCGATGAATAAAAAAAAACACTTTTAGACTACATTTGGTCTGTTTGAGTATTTGGTTATGCCTTTCGGTCTTTGTAATGCCCCTGCTGCTTTCCAACATTTCAATCAGGAGGTTTTGCATAAATATTTGGATCAATTTGCTATTGTCTATATTGATGATATCTTAATATATTCTGATTCTGTCGAACTTCATGTTCAGCATGTGAAAGCTATCATTTGTTTGCAAAATTGGAGTAATGCAAGTTTCACACTACCAGATTGGAGTATTTGGGGTTCATATTGACTCAGTCTGGGGTGGTCATGGATGAGAAGAAGGTCCAGGCAGTAAAAAGGTGGTCATCTCCACAGTGTTTGAAGGACATTCAGTCATTTCTAGGGTTTGTTAACTTTTACTGCAGATTCATCAATTTTTCAGCTACTATTACTCCTATCACATAGCTGTTGAGGAAGGCAAGTACATTTTGTTGATATGAGGAGGCTGAAAGGGCATTTAGGAGGTTAATGATGGCATTCAGGGAGGCCCCCATTCTGAGGCATCTGGAAACAGAAAGGCCATTTTAAGTAGAGACCGATGCCTCCAACATGGCCATTGGGGTAATCCTGTCCCAGCCTGATGAGGAAGGAATTATGCATCCGGTGGCTTACTTCTCCCGCAAATTGACCACTTGTGAACAGAACTACATGATTACTGACAAGGAGATCCTAGCATTGGAGCTGCCTTCCAGGAGTGGCAACATTATTTGATGGCGGCATGACATGCACTAGTTGTTCTTACTGATCAGAAGAATTTACAATACCTGAGATCGGCCAACACCTTGAGTCCACAGCAGTTGCAGTAGTCACAGTTCTTTGAGGAATTTGACTTTGTGGTCATGTATCGACCGGGAAGAAACAACGGGAAGGCAGATGCCTTATCCTGACAGGAGAATATTGGAGGTCAGGTACTGGAGGAGAGGAATATTATCCCCATAGGGAACATGATAGGGGTAGTTGCAAGGGACACGCTTACTGAAGTACGAAAGAGTCTTCCCAAAAAGAAATGGCAGGGTTGGGTGAAAGGAGACAAGAGAAAGAGCATTCAAGAGGTTCTGCCTTACCTGGGGGGGTGTTAGGAACTGCTGTCCAATGCAGACCGGGAGGAAGGTTCCCATAAAATACAGCTTACTTGCTCTGAAAACACCCAAGGCGAAATCACCCCTTTCCCGAATGACACGATTGAGAGTGTCCATTATGCTGCAACGTAGAGCCCCATTTCTCGTTCGTTACCTGTTACCATAGTGATGAGGGGGACTCTTACTTACGCAGGCCCCCGGAGCGTTGTCTGGCACTTCTGATTGAAGTGTTTTGGACTTCGTGTTAGTTTCTGATTCTTTGAACATTGTTACAACCTGTTTTGCTTCTGGATTGCCTTGTACCAGCCCTCCTGCCTCCTCTCTACAGTTTGTTTCTGTTTTCTTGCTTAGTTCTTGTGGCCAGCTAAAACCGTTATCAGGACCCATTTACTGTGTACTGGACTTCTCTGCCTAGTGATTCCGGCCCGCAGTTCCTCAACCCTTTTCTGCTGAACGGATTATTTTTTCCCGACGATTTTGTACCTGCGTTGCCTGCATGTTGCCAACCTGCTTCTGTTTACTCTGGACTGCTTCCTCTCTTGTCAACGTACTTGTTTTTGCCTGCACGCCGCCAGACCCATTTTGGATCAACGGATTTCTTTTAGACTAACATCTTTTCTACCAAGGCACGCTCTGAGCTATTCCATATTTCCCATCAGGAGCGCCTGATACACCTCACCTGTTGGAAGGTTCTGTCCACACTGCTAGCCCATCTGGGCCTCCAGACTTTCGTCTCTCAAGAGGATCCTTCTAAGGCATTCCACGTTGGAACTAAAGACGAGAGAGGCTTGCTGTGTTACCTAGGCATCCTCGTGCCATCGTGGTAGGTCTCTGAATCCTGGGACTTGCTTCAAGGAACTGTCAGGCGTCCTCGTGTCGCCGGGGCAGGTCTTTGGATTGTTGGACCTGGGACTGCAGAAATACTGTGAACACCTACTGGTAAGACCACCAACCACTTGCAGTGAATTCCTCTGCTATTGCCCAATATGTTTCTTGCTGATCCTTCATAGGGATTTTACTCTTGTACTTGGTTGATTAGGTGTACAGTACCTGACCCCGTTGTGGATATTACCATCTTCACCGCCTGTGATACCCATGCTAACTACCACCTTCCAGGTTGGTGTGCACATTTATATTGTTACTCTTGCCAAAATCCCACAATCAGTGGTATTGATTTAGCTTTTCTTTGTTGTTTCTCTCGTTGGTGAGCGTGTGTGTGTCTCCTCTTCCAACTATTGGATCCTTCTGTCGGTATTATTTACAAGCAGAAGGTTATAATTGTAGGAAGAATTCTTCAGTGACTTCCTCGGTTCTATGTTCAGCGGCCTTTACGTCTGCCCCAGTGTTACAACACCCCAATCCCGCTCTGCCTTTCCATGTAGAAGCCGACGCATCTGGAATCGCTATTGGTGCTATACTATCCCAACAATGTAGCGACACTGGACTTCTTCACCCGGTTGCTTTCTTTTGCCGAAAGCTCACCCCCTATGAGCGTAATTACACCAAATCTGAACGCGAACTCCTAGCCATCTGTGATGCCTTCAAGGAATGGAGACATCACTTACTGGGGGCTTCTCATCCTGTTCAGATGTTCACGGATCATAGAAACTTACTTGCTATGAAATCCATAAAGTGCTCTGCCTCGCGACATGCTAGATGGCATGAATTCTTCTCGATGTTTGACGTCTTGATCACCCATCGACCAGGGCATCTCCACTCAAAGGCCGATGCACTATCCCGCATGCACGGTTCAGATCCGGGAGAGAAGGACGTAAGCTCCCTCCTCTTGCCCACTCAGGATGTGTGTGGATGTACCCGCAGCCTACGTTAAAGACCTCTCTTGCTGAGTGGGTATCAAACCAGCCTGTTGAAATCCTTGAGTACAACTTGGACGTGGTGAATTCGATGCCTTACATCCAAGGTGTCTGTTTCTGCTGAGTGACAAAACCCGTCAGATAGCTTTACAATGGTGCCCCGATTACCTGTGGTGCCCCGATTACCTGTTTTCGGCACATCCAGGTAGAAAGAAGACACTAGACCTATTGCAGAGATGGTGTTGGTGGACTTTCATGCAACGAGACGTGCAAGACTATGTAGCCTCATGTGCCATTTGCTCAGAAAGTAAAGCTGCCCCAAGTAAGCCTATGGGTCTACTGTCATGCGCAGCCGGGCCGATTGGCGGATACTTCCGCTTTGGAGGCTCCGGCGCAGACCGTAGTTCCAGCACGTTGCTTTCTCTACGTGCAGTCGCGGTCTAGTTCTCCGGCAACATGGCGGTCGCCGGGAAGTATTTCAGTCTCTCACTCCCGGCGATCTTTGCGTTGCAACCCCCATAGTGTTTTGTTTCCTGCTTTGGGTGAGAACGCTTGTATTTCCCCTATTCACGGCTTGGTCCGAGCCTTTACCTTCGCCTCTCCTAGTTCAGAGCGAGGCTTCCTCTCTCTCTCTCTCTCCTCTCTCTTTTTGCTTCACTTTCTTTCAGCTTTCGCGGCTCTTTCACGCCGCCGGCTCCAGTCTCTCTCACTACTCAATCTTGCGAGGCGTTTTCTGCCTTGTTTCTGCCATCATCAGCTGTCATCCACCTCCTCTAATCCGCAGTAGCCGGACACCTACTCTTCTACAACCACAGACTACGCTCCATCTATTTCCTTGGAAGACTCCGGTTTGGCTTCATTCCTTGCAAGGGTTTTTTCTGCCATCAGGCTTTTTCCCTTGTCGCCTACTACGGGAGAGGAGTCCCAGGACTGCTTGTTTCAAGCATTCACTGTGGCTTCCTCTCGTGGTAGGCAAGTATCTTCAACCACGAAGAGAGATTTCTGTTCACGTCGGCATCTCAATACGGAATAATTGGAGGATTACCGGTCAGGTGAGGAGAGTGGGGAGGAGAGGGAGACAAAATCGGACAGATTGCAACGCCCGGAGAAAACAATGTCAGCCGAAGAACAGATCCAGGAACTCTGGAAGGCGGTTCAGGGCCTGTCACAAGAATTACAGACGGTTAAAGCTGAAAACGTGGTTCTACGCCAACTGGCCACAGCTCGGGAGGTTTCGCCTGCTGAACTACCGATAATGTCGCTTCCTTCGGGGAAGTTCGATAGTTCACCAAAGAAGATAAAAGAATTCATGGAGGCTTGTGTAGTGTACTTTACTTTTCGGCCTCGTTCCTTTGCTACCGATCAATCCAAGGTAGGCTTTTTGATCTCAAATATGACTGGTAACGCCCTTTCTTGGGCCACGCCATTGGTGATCAGTGCTAACCCCATATTACATGACTTCGCCGGTTTTCAAGCCTTGCTGCAACAGACATTTGAGAGACCGGAACTAACCTTCTCTGCATGTGAGGATTTGTTGGATGTGCGGCAAGGGTCCTCAGATGTTCTAACCTATATATCCCGATTCAAGACTCTGGCGGCAGGAGCAGGTTGGCCGGAACAAGCCCAGTACACCATCTTCAGAAGGGGCCTAAGAGAAGAGATTAAGGACGAGCTTGCCCGGTCCTCTCGCCCACCGAATTTCGCTGATCTGCTATCCTCCACATTGCAGATTGAATATCGTCTTCAAGAACGCCGAGCAGAACGCCGCAAGCATTGTGTGTCAACAAGCCCTCATACCTCTAATACTTCTACGTCCTCTACTCATGCCTCCTCCCACTCCCTCGAAGAGCCAATGCAGATCGGAGCTACCAGGGGTCCGCTTTCATTTGCTGAGCGAAGAAGAAGAAAGGAAAAGGGACTGTGTGCCTATTGTGGGTCTGAACAGCACCAGCTCAGAGATTGTCAGGTGGTTCCAACCAGGTCACAGGGAAACGAACTTCCTCGGCGCCAGTAGGGACTTGGTTCCGAGGATCAACTTGCAAACCGTTTAGTCCCTATGTTTCTCTCTCCATTTCAGCTCCCAACACTTTGGAAGATTCCAGGTTGATGGTTATTCCTGTACAAATTGAATCCCGGGGAAGGTCTATAGATGCCCTAGCCCTCCTGGATTGTGGGGCGGCCGGAAACTTTGTCGACACTCTTTGGGCAGAGAAGGTGGGCCTTCATAGAGTAGCCCGCAACGAGGATCAAAAGGTAGAGGGTGTAGACGGATCTCCTCTCTCGTCGGGTCTGATAACCCATACCACGGAAGAACTAGGAGTTACCATTTTCCAACATAGAGAAGTGCTCAAATTCGACATCATTAGAGCAGCGCACTTTCCTATAATTTTAGGAGTTACCTGGCTTCGCAAACACAACCCTCAGGTAAACTGGACTAACAACCTGTTGAGTTTTTCATCTATGTACTGCAGACAACATTGCCTCTCAGGACCATTCCATGGGGAGTCCCTGACTTCGAAGGTGTTAACAAGTGATCAAGTGGGAGTTCACGCACTACCACATTATTGTTTACCCTATCAGGAGGTCTTCAAGGAGACTATACCTGCGGATCTACCCCCACACAGGCCTGAAGATTGCTCTTTAGAGTTGGAACATAATGCTTTAGTTCCTTTCGGCAGGATGTTTTCCTTAACCCAAACCGAGAGGCAGGTATTAAGGAAATACTTGGATACCAACTTGCAAAACGGCCTTATTCAACATTCCAAGTCTCCGGCAGGAGCTTCATTGTTTTTCATCAGAAAGAGGGACTCCACCGATTTGCGTCCTTGCATTGATTACAGAGGACTAAATAAGGTTACAATCAGAGACCGCTATCCCATGCCGCTCATATCTGAGATCATAGAGGCTGTACAGGGGGCCAGTATTTTTACTAAACTGGACCTTCGGAACGCATACCATTTGCTTCGCATTGCCAAGGGAGATGAATGGAAGACGGCCTTCCGCACCCCGTTCGGATTATACGAATACAAGGTAATGCCGTTCGGATTAGTGAATGCCCCGGCCATTTTTCAGCGATTCATGGATCGTTTATTTTCCGATCTGTTACTGGTTACTGTCATCATCTACTTGGACGATATTTTGATTTACTCATCCGATTTGGAATCCCATATCCTTCATGTTACTCAAGTGCTGGAGCGTCTACAACGTTACAAACTTCTGGTCAAACCCGAGAAGTGCGTTTTTGCAGTCCCCTCTGTTCACTACCTTGGATATGTTCTCTAGAAAGAAGGAATTTCCATGGATTCAGGCAAGGTCGCTGCTGTACTCGATTGGTCCTCCCCGGACAGTGTAAAGGAGGTACAAAGATTTCTGGGTCTCACAAATTTCTACAGGAGGTTCATCCCAAATTTCTCAGAGATAGTACTTCCCACTACGCGACTCTTAAGGAAAGATTCAGGGCCGTTCCTATGGTCACCCGAAGCTGAACATGGTTTTAGGGACTTAAAAAGACTGTTCTGTTCCGCTCCGATTCTTCGACATCCGGATCAAAACCGACAGTTCATCGTGGAGACTGATGCCTCTGCCTTGGCTATAGGGGCGGTTCTTCTTCAAACCTACGATGGTTTAGAACATCCAGCAGCTTATCTCTCAAAGACTTTGTCTCCCAGCCAACTTAACTATTCGGTTTTAGAGAAGGAACTACTCGCCATGAAGCTGGCCTGTGAGGAATGGCGACATTTACTGATGGTTGCGCGTCATCCTTTTCTCATTAGGACAGACCATAAGAATCTCAAGGCATTACAAAACATGGAGTGTGTCAATTCAAGGCAAGCCCGATGGGCTTATTTTTTCGCCCAATACGACTTTCATATTACCTATCTACCAGGTTCCTCGAATAAAGTCGCAGATGCCTTATCAAGGAAGGAGGTTCCTGGAGACTATACCCCTCATTCTCGAGAATCTATGTTCAGAAGAAACACAATCCTGGGACTAGTTAACGTTTTCTTTCAAGAAGTTAAAACCGCGTTGGCTTCCGAAAGGATGAAACCTTATAAGCTACGAGGAGGAAAATATACCGAGAAGGAAGGTTTAGTGTTTTACGAGAACCGACTGTACATTCCAGAAGGCCCTTGGCGTAAGAAGATCATTCATTTGGGCCATGATCCACTTACCTCGGGTCATAGAGGAGTGCAGAACACTACTGAACTTATTGCAAGAAGGTTCTTCTGGCCTGAATTGAAAAGAGAGGTTAAGGATTACATCAAGGCCTGTCCAATATGTGCCAGAGCTAAATATCCATCGGGCAAGCCCTTAGGTTTGCTGACACAACCCGAGATGCCTACACGCCCTTGGGGTCTCATCTCTACCGATTTCATTGTGGATTTACCCAAGTCCGAATCCTGCACTTGCATTATGGTGAAGATAGATACTTTTATGAAATTGCACATTTTTCCCCGCTACCTGGCTTACCTAACGCCACTCAGATGGCGGAGACCTTCACACGAGATGTTTTTCGACTACATGGCTTGCCTGACAAGATCATTTCCGATCGAGGTAGTCAGTACATCTCAAATTTCTGGAAGGCTTTGTGTACTAGAGTTGGCATGGAGAGAGCGTTATCCTCTGGTTTCCACCCTCAGTCGAATGGCCAGACAGAACGACTGAATGCCACCTTGGAGCAATATCTGAGATGTTATACCAACCGACACCAAGACAACTGGGTGTCGTTGTTACCCACCGCGGAATTTACGTATAACAATTCTACACATTCCGCGATAGGTCTTACTCCTTTTTTTTGCACGTATGGAGTGCATCCTCGAACCATTTTTCCCATGATTTCAACTCCTACGAACTCTCCCACTGCGGAAGCCGTGCTTCAGTCCATTGCGGAGGCGCATAAGACTGCAGAATTCAGTCTCGAAAGGAGCAGAAGCAGGAACAAGGAACAGGCGGATAAAGGTCGGCAGGACTGTCCCGATTGGAAGGAGGGAGACAAGGTGTGGCTCTCTACTAAATTTCTGCCTCGCTGGGTTCACCCTTCCAAACTTTCTCCTCGCTTTTTGGGGCCTTTTTCTATCCTATCTAAGATCAACCCTGTCGCTTTCAGATTGAAATTGCCTCCCGCTCTCAGTCGCATTCATCCTGTTTTTCATTCCTCCCTTCTTAAATCTTTTGTTCCGGATCCTCACCTAAGATCTCTTCCCCGCTTGCAAGTCCAAGGTTCTGGAAGTACGAAGGAATACGAAGTTTCGGCCATTCGTGACTCCAGATTCTACAGGGGACGATTGGAATACTTGGTCTCGTGGAAGGGTTACCCGGAGTCGGAGGACTCTTGGGAACCAGTCTCCCACATTCATGCCCCCCGGTTGTTGACTGGGTTCCATCGATGCTTTCCGAGTAAGCCTGGGGGGGTTCGCTTTGTGAGGGGGCATACTGTCATGCGCAGCCGGGCCTATTGGCGGATACTTCCGCTTTGGAGGCTCCGGCGCAGACCGTAGTTCCAGCACGTTGCTTTCTCTACGTGCAGTCGCGGTCTAGTTCTCCGGCAACATGGCGGTCGCCGGGAAGTATTTCAGTCTCTCACTCCCGGCGATCTTTGCGTTGCAACCCCCATAGTGTTTTGTTTCCTGCTTTGGGTGAGAACGCTTGTATTTCCCCTATTCACGGCTTGGTCCGAGCCTTTACCTTCGCCTCTCCTAGTTCAGAGCGAGGCTTCCTCTCTCTCTCTCTCCTCTCTCTTTTTGCTTCACTTTCTTTCAGCTTTCACGGCTCTTTCAGGCCGCCGGCTCCAGTCTCTCTCACTACTCAATCTTGCGAGGCGTTTTCTACCTTGTTTCTGCCATCATCAGCTGTCATCCACCTCCTCTAATCCGCAGTAGCCAGACACCTACTCTTCTACAACCACAGACTACGCTCCATCTATTTCCTTGGAAGACTCCGGTTTGGCTTCATTCCTTGCAAGGGTTTTTTCTGCCATCAGGCTTTTTCCCTTGTCGTCTACTACGGGAGAGGAGTCCCAGGACTGCTTGTTTCAAGCATTCACTGTGGCTTCCTCTCGTGGTAGGCAAGTATCTTCAACCACGAAGAGAGATTTCTGTTCACGTCGGCATCTCAATACGGAAGAATTGGAGGATTACCGGTCAGGTGAGGAGAGTGGGGAGGAGAGGGAGACAAAATCGGACATCTACTCCAGCCTTTGCCTGTACCACCGTGCCCATGGACTATGCTGTCCATGGATTTCATAGTAGAACTGCCTTTGGTACAGGAATACAACACAATCTGGGTGGTGGTGGACTACTTCACGAAGATGGTGATCTTTGTGCCTGTCGTGGGCTGCCTTCAGCCCCTGTCCCAGGGGATCTGTTTTTGAAGTATGTCTTTCGTTACTTCAGCCTTCCTTCCGTTATTGTAACTGTTCACGGTACACAGTTTACGTCCCATTTCTGGCGATCACTTACGGCCTCCTTTGACATTGAGGATCGCTTTTCCAGTGCCTACCATCCACAAACAGACGGCCAAACAGAGAGTCTTAATCTCATTCTAGAACAGTATTTGCGCTGACTGATACTTCAACACCAGGAATCCTGGCTGTCTGTATTAGTGGCAGCCACATTTGCATACAACAACTCGCTGCATACCTCTACAGGTTCTTCCCCGTTCTTTGCTCTCTATGGACAGCATCCACGGGCCATACCTGTTGACCCTGTATTGTCGCCAAGTAATCCGGCCGCCTCTGACTGTGTTAGAGAATTGGCAAAAGTTCATAAGAACGTGGAGTGTCGTCGCCAGGAAGCTAAAAACAGTGCTAAATCCTTCACGGATTTACACCGTTCACCAGCTCCTGCTTACCAAACAGGCATGAAAGTGTGGCTGTCAACCAAACATCTTCCTGGTCGACGGACTTTGTGCGGCCTTAAGAAATCACTCATGTGATCGATCCCTTGGGTGCCAAATTGGCTTTGCCTGGGTCCTGGAGGATTCATCTTGTTTTTCATGTTTACTTAATTAAGCCATTCTGCTTGGGTACGCATTTGCATGACCACTCCCAGCCATCACAATACAAGGTTCAGAGGAATACGAAGTCAAGGCCATACTGGATACCCGTGTAAGGATGGGGGTCTGTTTTTACTTGATCGATTGGATAGGTGATGGTCCAGAGGAATGTACCTGGGTGCCTCTCGAGAACATCCATGCTCCTCGCCTTCTTGCTCGTTTCCATGCCTCCAGGGAGTTGGATGGACTATCGGGGGAGGATGCTGTTAGGAACCGCTGTCCTATGAAGACCGGGAGGAGGGTTCCCATAAAACACAACTTACCTGCTCTGAAAACATCGAAGGCGAAATCATCCCTTTCCATATCGCCACGATTGAGAGCGTCCATTATGCTGCAATGTAGAGCAACATTTCTCCTTCATTACCTGTTACCATGGCGATGAGGGGGGACTCTACTCATGCAGGCATGCCGCCGTAAAACCATCACGTGATACCAGCACACGTGACGTTCAGGAAATAAAGCCAGCCCCCAGAGCGGTGTCCGGCGATTCTGATTGAAGTGTTTTGGACTTTGCATTTGTTTCCGACTCTTTGAACCTTGTTATGACCTGTTTTGCTTCTGGATTGCCTCATCCCAGTCCTCCTGCCTCCTGTCTACAGTTTGCTTCTGTTTTCTTGCTTAGTTCTTGTGGCCAGCTAAACCCGTTATCATGACTCATTTACTGTGTACTGGACTTCTCTGCCTAGTAATTCCATTCCTTACGGCCCGCGGTTCCTCAACCCTTTTCTGCTGACCAGATTGCTTTTTCCCGCCGATTTTGTACCTACGTTGCCTGCATGTTTCCAACCTGCTTCTGTTTACTCTGTACTGCCTCCTCTCTTGTCAACGTACTTGTTTTCGTCTGCACGTCGCCAATCCCATTTTGGATCAACTGACTTCATTTTGTCTAACGTCTGTTCTACCAAGGCACGCTCTGAGCTGTTCCATATTTCCCATCAAGAGTGCCTGATACACCTCACCTGTTGGAAGGTTCTGTCCACACTGGCAGCCCATCTGGGCCTCTGCACTTTCATCTCTTAAGAGAATCCTTTCAAGGAATTCCACGATGGAACTAAAGACTAGAGATGCTTGCTGGTTACCTAGGCGCCCTCGTGCCATATGGGTAGGTCTCTGGATACTGGGACTTGCTTCAAGGAACCACTAACCACTTGCAGTGAATTCCTATGCTATTGCCCAATCTGTTTCTTGCTGAGCCTTCATAGAGGTTTTTACTCTTGTACTTGGTTGATTAGGTGAACAGTACCTGACCCCGTTGAGGATATTACCATCTTCACCGCCTATGATACCCATGCTGACTATCACCTTCCAGGTTGGTGTGCACAATTATATTGTTACTCTTGCCAACATTCCGCAATCAGTGGTATTGAATTAGCTTTTCTTTGTTGTTTCTCTAGTTGGCGTTTCACGGGTGTGTGTCTCCTCTTCCGACTATTGGATCCTTCTGTCTGTATCATTTGCACAGCAGAAGGTTACAATTGTAGGAAGAATTCTTCAGCGACTTCCAGGGTTCTATGTTCAGCTCTCCTGCCACCTTGATATCTCGGTGGTGAGTCCTAACAGGGGGAAATTGTACCTTCCTACGGAGGGTTTGCAGAATAAGGCCTTGTTTTGGTGTCATAAATCCCCATTGGCAGGTCATGGTGGGATTTAGGAATCTAAATGGTGGGATTTAGACTCAAAATATGTTACCGCTGTATTTTTGGTGGGAAGGGTTGACGGCGGATGTGCACAAATACGTGTTACAATGTGAAAATTGTGTCAGATCCAAATCAGATCCTTCTAAAAAGACAGGCTGTCTGCAACCTCTACCTACACCTGATGAACCGTGGACCTGTCTTTCCATGGATTTTGTTACTAGCCTTCCTAATGATGGGAAATTTGACAGAGTTTTGGTGGTGGTGGATTATTTGAGTAAACAGGGACATTTTATTCCTTGTGAGGGAATTCCGAGTGCGGGCACTTTGGCTGACTTGTTTCTACAACATGTGGTAAGGTTCCATGGTTTACCAAGGTCCATAGTGTCTGATAGAGGATCTCAGTTTACGTCTAAATTCTGGCGTGCTTTCTGTAAGATGCTCAGAATCTCCTGTTCCCTGTCTACTAGTTACCATTCACAAATGGATGGCCAGAGAGATAGAGTCAATCAGACAATGGAACTGTATTTGAGATGTTTTATTGCTGATGGCAGGATGTCTTTGGTCTAGGCGTTGTGGTTAGCAGAATGTTGTTACAATAATACCAAGCATGATTCGCTAGGTTGTCTCCACATTATTTGTGTCTATGGATAAGAGGGCAAGATGTTGCCAGAGGAATTTCGGACTAGTGATAAGATTCCAGCCGTTACTGAGCATTCATAGGAGCTTCTGGACATAAGAAAGAGAGCATGCCAGAATTTGGAGAAGGCTAAGGAGGCTTATAAGTGACAGGCTGATAAAAAGAAGCATGAGAGTCCTAAGTATGTAGTTGGGGATTGTGTTTGGTTGTCAACGCAGCATATCAGGTTGTCTGGGTATCGAAAAAATGTTGCCTTGATTCATTGGGCTTTATGTTATTGTGCAGTGTATTTCACGAATGGCTGTTCGGTTAAAGCTTTCATTACGCCGGAAGATACATGCTGTTTTTCATGTCTCTTTGATTAAGCCTGCAGCTCCTGGTGCTGTCACTCAGAAGGCCCCTAGTGTGCTGCAGAATGAACAGGAGGAATTCGAGGTGCAGCGGATTATGGACTCCATGTGGTGCCACAGGAAGTTGTGGTATCCGATTTCTTGAGTTGGTTATGGACCAGAGAATAACTCTTGGGTGCCCTCAGAGGCAGTTCATGCCCTGCGCTTGAGTTTCATCGCTCTCACCCGGACAAGCCTCGGCCTGGGAAGAGGCCTGGTGGGGGCGGGGGTAGTGCGAGGAAATGGGGAGTGGGCGTACAACATGGCGAGTTTTGTGGCAGGAGTCATGACCAACGGGCTAATAAGCCTTGGCAGTGTGGGTACTTGGGACCACAGACCACTGTTCACTCTGTGCGGCTGAACTGAAGCTGTTCCGCATTTATTGTTGCTAGACATGGTGGGGTCACTTCAATTCTCATGGTGCCTTGGGCCTTTCTGGAAGCGTGCATGCGCACAGGACTGTGGCTATAAGAACTCCTCCCCTGCCCGTGCTGCTTGCTGGTGATTTTGGCATCTGCAGGCATGGGCCAGAGGAGAGTATTCTGGTTTTCCTACAGGCGTAAGAGCGGACAGCGTGAGGACATGGAGCACGGTGGGTGGCAAGAAGTCGCTTTTTCTCTGGCTCACGGGCGGTTCCCACTTGGCGGGGCGCCTGCTCTCACACAGCGGGGAGCCTGCTCTTGCATGGCAGGGACATACAATGCAAGAGCTACAACTCCTGGGGAGGTTACCAGTTGCATTCCCCCCCCCCCTCCAGGCCACAGATAAGTACATTAATGGGAAGGGTTTGGAAGTTGCATATCAGAAATACCTCAGTGTGTCTTCCTGCTAACGGAGCATGATAGCGGGGAAGGAACAGTTGTCTTGTTGAACGCTATGCTTTGCTTGTGTGTCACTTACTGTTTGTGAACACTGGCTAGGTCTGCTTGTGTTCTACATTGACTCCCGTAATGGGAGGGAACTGAATTCCTGGAATCCCCCCTACGGGCATACAAGCTCAGGAAGTCTCTGCATTAACAAGTCACATGTGCTCATTGGGTATTGCATGTCTCGCTGCAAACTTCATGTTACACATTACCAGTTTGTCAACCTTACAGAGAGGTGCATGAAATATGGTTTCTGGGGCACCAGCAAGGGGACAGACAGCTCAGAATAAGAATTAGAAGGATAGAGGACATGTTAGCATATCACAACTAACTCATCAGTAGCAGGATCAATAAAACGATTAAAATGCAGCACACTCGATGGGGGCTGAACATGATATGAATAAGCAGCATATATGTGTTAAATATGGTCAAGTAGTTCTCTGTTCGATGGCCATTGCACATTTATTGTCCATGATCACTCTATGCAGAATTGAGATTTTCCTAATGGTAGAGCCCTACTAATTTAGATGTTGCTCATGACACACGGGCTGACATTAAGCATCAGCATCTCTATTTACCACTCATAGCATCATGTCACAGAAGCTGGTATTAGCGAATACAGCGAGCACCACAAGTACCTGTAGTAACCTCCTCTAACTCCCATCTTCTGCAGGATCAATGTTGTAACTAAAACGGTACAGACTCTCGAAATGGTCTCGAACAGAATACATGGCACCCAGCAGAGGTGATATGTTGACCCTCATTAGGGTACCGTTATCATCTCTCCAAACATCATGCCGAGTACAAGAATGACCTCACTACCTTGGAAACAAAAGGACAGAAGGAATAGGTGGTAGGATTGATAGCTCAAGCTAACACTTAACAAAGTTTCATGCAACAAACATTAGAAACCCTCAGAAATTCTGCTATATGGCATGAGTGGTACGTGTGGGAGTTGACATTCCACGTGTATTTAAATGCAATCTAGATTTCCAGGTCACTACCACCAGGAAAATCTTCATTTTATAGTAATACTATAGACTAGCTGTATTGCATGTTTAAAGACTTTGTACTACCCTACATATATGAAAAATATATGGTTAGATTAATTAATTTATCTTTTATAACACACTTAATACCAAAGACCAGTCTCTAAGCACAGGACCGGGACTCAAAGCTGTTTTGCTCTGTGCTGCTTTGCTTCCAAGACACACACGTTGCCCTTGAGTGATCCTCCGGGCCTGGGAGGATCGATGGATAACAGTTGGACTCAATTGAATGGTCCTAATAGTGTCCTTCAATCTATAACCTTTGGCAACAGACAGGTGGGTCACTAATTGCCTGACAGAATGTACATCAAACCTTGCTTTGATAACACCAGGCTCCTTCATAATGCTGTGCAGCCATTTGCAATGGATGGAGAGGAATCCAGAAGTAAGGGTTTCGGGAGAGAATAAAAGCTGCTAAACCAAATGCAGGTAAACCCCTTAAGTACTGCTTACATGCCCCTGGAGTCAGCCGACAAGAAATAATTTACACATTTCTGGAAGCACTTGGTAGAATATCTTTTTGTTCACATGTGGAGAAAGGAGACACCATCTGGAGATGAGAACCTGCTCTGGATGTCGAGAGTTCCAACGTTAAAGACCCAACTGAAAGAAATCAAACACACACAAAAAAACATAATCCAACATAATTGCTGGCAGATTCATGGACACTTGATTCTGAGGGAGGAGGGGGATGCATGGTCTGGGCTGGAAGACTATACAATTTTATGTATATTTCATAGCCTACAACTTAGGCAATATTCCCAGAGAGTATGGGCCATTACTGCATAAGGTAAGGCCCTCGGGACCCATAGTTAGAGGCCCGAGCATAGCGAGGGCCTCAATGAAGGCCCCGGGGGTATTACCTTATGCTGTAATGGGCCGCAGTCGAGGGGCATTTAGCCATCAGTACCCTTGCCCGTTAGACTGGGGTACTAATGTTTTTTCTTTTCCCGGCTGCGAGACGTGTTGTGTTTCGCAGCTGGAAAAAAAAAAGTTTAAAAAAAGGCCGCCGTGGACAGATAACGTAGTCCGTTTTTTCTTTCTGTGGCGGCTATAGTAACAAAGAAAAAGGCCACCATGGAAGGAGAGAAGGGACTAAATGTATTCCCTTCTCCCCTTGCATGGCGGCCATTAAAGTAAATAGAAAAAAAAAGTAACAGGGAGAAGGGACTACGTGTGGTCCCTTCTCCTTTCCATAGTGGCCTGAAAGAAAGAAAAACGAAAACTGGCACGAGGGACGCGCAACAACGTGTGCAGGTTTTTCATGAGATAAGGCTTACAAATGCACCAATCAGTGCTTTTGTTTTCGTGAAAGTAAACCGCGCCGGGTGCTAATTTCACTTAAGGGTCTTGCTCAGCCTGATGCCCCATACCAATCTGCAGACCAATGAGCCTTCACAGCATCTGGAGACCTTTGCCAGTGAGTAAGAATGAATCATCCTGTTTGACTTCTGAGTATTGGTATAACGAGACATTCTCCACACGTCTACATGGGGTGGGACCAAACCTGATTTGCATATGATTTTCCCCTTTCTGTAGTGGCTTCACAGGCTGAAGAATGATGATCGGGAGGGTTGCCGAGACCAATTGCCAGCTGTTTGCGATTAATTCTAAACCTTTCAGCCATCACCTCTGTTGTTTTGCCTCCTAGCCTTTACTGCCCATGCAGCATGAAGTGGGCTGCAGCTTCTGCATGTACCCCTTTCAGTCCTTCTACAACAAGGATCGGAACGCAGAATAGTACCACAAAATCTAATTTCCAAGCACCTTTAAGACACGTACCGGGAAATGCTGATGATGGGACTAATTTAGACTAAAACACTATTCACAACATCTCTGCCATCAGAATGCAGTTAAGTACCACGACAAAAAATGTGATCTAGCTGGACACACGAGTTTCTTGTACTCGTGCACTCTTCTGACCACCTCTCAGCACCCATCCACACGCCTGACCATCATGGATGTCTTACTCGCGCTCAGCCATCCCACCCATCTTTCTATTTGGCCAAACGCACACCCGCATTCTAACCCTTCTGGCAATTTTCCCATATCTTGGACTTTGGTCCCGCGAGGGCGTTCCCCCCACAAGTGCATTTCGCCATACAAATGGGATAAAAGCGCTTTATAAAGGACAAACTACTACTACTACTACTACTACTACTACTACTACCGTACACGCCTTGTGGACACTGGGGGAATTTAGCAGTCTGCCAAAGGATGTTTTAAATGTTTGGACGGAACCTCATAGATTCACAGGAGAACTGCAGAATGTTATTTAATGCTCCTATCCATAATGGGCAGATATGCATCAGTTTATGTGAGTAATCTTGCTAGCTGAAATTAAGCAACATCAGACTAAGCAAAGTAACTAGCCAGCAGCTGATCCTGGAAAAGTTACACCACTGAATAAGGCAAGAGAGCGTTTGCCTCATTACGAGTACTCTGAGTTCTGCGAGCGGGTGCCTTTCTGACCGCCAGGTCTGACCTGGCGGGCGGAAAAGCCCCCGCTCGCAGACCTTGACGGATGCACCAGCACTGTTTTACACAGTGCTGGTGCATCCGTACTCCCCATTTCCATTTGAGTCCAACGGGACTCAATTGGGAATGGGGAGTAATTTTTTCCAGTGCCCAGCAATGGGTAATTACCAGAACTGCCAGGGCTATAATGCCCCGGTAAGTCCCCATTGTCGGGTGGCGGAAATAAAATGACTCTGGCGGCAGCCGTGCGGTTTTTACCAGGACGGCTACCACAAAAGTCATAATGTGGCCAAGTCTACTGGCAAAGATTCCTGAAGTTTGAGAAAAATGGATTGGGCAAAAATTAAAAAACTGTAAGCAAAAGAAGGAAGAATCTCCTGACAACTACTTGGGCAGAATGAAAATCACAATTCCAGAGCACTGCCTCCCGGAAACTTGAGGAGAATCATCTCTGGTTCCAGAAGCACCTCAAAACCTTTCTCTTTGCTTCTGTTTTCTCTCCTCCTCTTGCATGCTGACTTCCTGGCTGATACCGAAACTGCACTGGTTACCTGGCCACCCTCTGATCAGGACCCCTCGCGCCCAGTTGCTTACCTGCACTGCCTTCCTGGCAACCTTCGCACATGTGGACTGTTTTTGTACGCCTACAATCCCACTACCAGCACTTGACACCCGATGTCTGCACTTACCCTTGCACTTGCCACCTGCTGGCCATACTTTACATACTGTTATTTATTCTATTATCCCATGTACTGCACTGTACCCCTCCGCCATACTTTCCCCCTTCCCCCTGCCATGCACTTGCGCGATCTGATTGACACCTGGCCTAGTATGATCGGTGTCTGTTTTCCCTCTCACCCCCTCCCTTACCTCGTTACACCTTGAAACACTTGTGTATAGGTGCGTTATAAATGCCATATCATATCATACTAAAATCAGAGTCATAAAACTCCTGATTATATTTGGACTTAAAAAAATCTGCTATGCAAAATCGATCAGCTAAATGTTCCGAAAACAACTAGAAGTGACCACGACATGCTCAAACTCACATGGCACATGAACTGTGAGTATTCTTCACTATTATATAACGTGGTGCTGACGATCAACCAGGGTACGAACAGACTAAATATAAACGATTTTCAAATCAATGATTTAAGAAATATCATTTCGTCAAATTTGATGTCTCCGAATAGTCAAATAAACTATGCCCACCTGCTCTCGCAATTTAAAGTCAACATTCATCGAACGAAAATACTATCTCAAAGAAATAAACATACTTTTAGTGTGTCAGTCAGTAAAACAAAAAAGACTCTTCATAAGGACATTAGAATCTTTAAAAAAAAAACACTCTGCATTAAGGCTGTAGATGCCATCAAAAAAAGAAGACGGATATATCGGAACTGGCTGAAATCCTTCGCACACATCCGTGATCAAGAACGAGCAAATTAATCTTGCGTCTCATCACGAAGCATAACACAAGAGAGATATTGGCGATCATGAACAATGGCTCTTTGAAACACAATGCAATGATGTCAAATGGAGTCTACTCTGAGGTTTGGGAGATGCATTTTGTAGCAGTATTTAATAAACCAGCAAATGCAGTAATAAAAAATGAGTTAGTGTGCCAAGGCCCGTGGAATGTTTGCGATTCATTAGAAGATATTTCACTGGCAATTCAACATTTAAACAATTCAAGGGCCCCCGGGTCCCGACGGCCTCACAAATTTAATGCTCAAGGTGAACAAAGACCAAAGGATTAACTTCACAGAAGTACTCTTCAGGAGGATTTCAACTTTGAAGATACTCCCGCAATCATGGTCTACTGTGGTTGTAGTTCCAATTTTCAAGAAGGGCAATCGGGACGTTCCATCCAACTATCGCCCGATTGCCCTACTTGATATCATTGGGAAGATTTTTGCTACCTTCATTCAGAGAAAATTGACATTCTGGGCAACAATCGCCGGGATCACAGATTGCCACCAAACAGGCTTTACAAAGGGGGTAGGTACGGAAGTGAACCTAATTTGATTAAATATACTAAAATTAGAGGCCTTGCTAGAAAAAAAAGCTCTTCCTTGCTTTTGTGGATTTGCGACAAGCTTTTGATAGCATTAATGATGAGATGCTGTGGAAGAAACTAATAAACTGATCTTGCCCACCAGATCTCCTTCACCTAGTGATGGCACTGCATGCAAACACAAGTATCCGTGTGCGAAAAAACGAACTTGGCGATCTTACCAACTAAATCACAACGGAAAAAGGTGTAAAACAGGGATGTCCACTTGCGGCTCTATTGTTCAAACTGTTTATTGCTGACGTACTTGAATCCTTGAAGGAAGTGAACTGTTTTCCACCTAAAATAAATGGTCAGCAGATCACCTGGGCCATATACGCAGATGATCTAGTGTTAATGGATACAACCCAGATAGGTCTGCAAAGACTTTCAACCAATCTTCAAAATTATGTAAATCGAAATGATCTTGAAATAACTGTAAGCAAGACCAAAATTGTGACTTTCGGCCCAAAGGTGGGGTCAAGAGATAAAAACTTCAGATGGACAGTAGCAGGAGAGTCTATTGAGACAACAATATCTATCCGCTACTTAGGAGTGCTATTTAGTAAATCCATTTGCGAATGGTATTGGTCCCAAAATCTGATTCGCCAAATGAGTATGTTGTCCCTACAAGGAGCAAAACTGCATGCAGAATACAAGAAGTTTACTCTAATTCTGATCTTGACTTTCTACACGCAAAAAGTTATCCCGACCCTCACTTTTGGGACTGAAGCCACTTGGAATCTAAGTTATGACATCTGGCCATATCTAAAGGGTCTTTTCTTGTGCAAAGTGCTCAGATTATCTGCTAATATTTCTATAATTGCAATTCGGCACGAATTATGTCTGCAATCAATACTTGGAACGGTCCTTTAGAGATGCATATTGGCGTTAAGAAAAATATACTTAACTAGACCATCTCCATCGTACAGTATTCTTGCTCCATTGAAGGAGAAACAATATTCTGGCATCATAAAGATATGGGTAGATAAAATCGAAAACATCCTTAAATGTGCTGATATTAAATTAGAAACAGTACTGTTCCATCCACAATAAGCAAAGAAAAAACTAAAGATGTGGAATTGGATTCAAAACAGCAAGAAACAAAAAATCTAGCTTTATCTGTATACAATGGAACTGCAGCAACTGGTATCGATCAACTACCGAAATTCTGTTGCGTTACCATCGTGATCAGTTTCTGAGGCTACGACTCAATGTATATAAATCAAAAGAGATTTTGTTGCTAAACGGGCCAAAGAAACCAAAGACAACATTTTGTAAGAAGGTGGTGGAATCTTCCAAACACTTGATAATTGAATGCCTGGAACTAAATGTACGGAGGTCTTTTTACCTTAGGAAATTTGCCCACCTGAATGGAAACATGGAGGATTGGTGGTTTATGATGCTCACTGGGAACAATGTTAAATTAACTTTTGTAGTTGTTGACTATATGGACAAGATGCTGCCAGTTGTCGCACAAAATCAATTTTGAGCCTTATTGTGGAATGTCTAAGGAGATGGGGGCAACAAAAAAGTTTGAGTTTCTGCAAAATGTATAAAAAAATCAGGAAAAATATGCGATGAGATGTAATAAAAGTTTGTATAAACTAAATGTTACAATAAAAAAAAAAGATGTACCCTTACTCCTTTGTAGATCATTCATGTGTCTGTGATCCTATGGGCAAGCTAGTTGCTAGTTATGCTGGGCGTTCTCTACAGACAGTAATTTAAAGTGCCCAACTTCTCAATGTGTTCTCTGATCAGATAGCTGAACTTGTTGCTTTAATGCAAGCATGTGCATACATGAAAAATAAAACTGTATTATACACACTGACTCTTGCTATGCTTTTGGAGTCATAAACCATTATGGACAGCTACAGAAACAAAAGAGATTCCTGTCCTCCGAATGATCACCCACAAACAATGCTCTTCATGCATCAGCCCTGCTTGAAGCTTCAATTCTAGCCGAAGTGATCACTATGTCACTGTTCGCCAATCTATTTGTGATGTGGTTAATTAAAGACATCTCTTGGCTGACACAGTACCTGAAGAAGCGGCTCTTTCCTGTTTTCAGGATGTACACATTCTCCAGAGTGACTTAATGAAGTGGCCTCTTTTGGCTTCCCTGCAAGACCTTGCTTGAATAGAGGATGCTGCCCCAGAAATGGAAAGCTGTTCATGGAATGTTGCATGTTGCCTTTTACCTCCTGAACACCTCTGGCGCAACCCGGAACCACCGTCTAGATGTTCCTGCACGGGGTGGCACAGGTGGCCAAAGAGGGGATGGTCAAAATTGGTATGTATCCTACTTTCCTTTTGTAGCACAACAGTACTGCAAACAGTGCATTATTTGTCAACAACCCAATGCTTGAAAACCTGTACAAACACTGGAGCACACTCCCACCCTCAGAACATTTTCTGAATATTCACATTGGTTTTATTGAAATGCCGAAATGTTGAGGATACGAATATGTATTAGTCCTTGCAGAGAATTTTTCAGGATGGGGTGACGCTTACCCAGTGGGAAGGCAAACACAAAGACCGTGGTAAAATACTTAGAAAATACTTTGCTACATGATTTAACTAGATATTTAGAGTACATAGAGTGAGCATAATCAGTCACGGTTAAACCTTTTACAGGGCAAACTGCTAAGAACATTGTACAGTATTTTGGATTCAGCAAGGGTTCCACTGTGCGCATCGCGCATAATCATCAGGAGCAGTGCAATTGCTGAACAGGATCCTTAAAAGCAACTTGGCAAAGTGATGCGCTGAAACAAATCAGAAGTGGAAAGGTGCCCTCCCATTAGCACTAATCATTGTGCCGCGCATGCACAATAGGCAAACAGGTCTTAACCCACTTGAAATACTACCGTGTCATCCAAAGTGCCTTCCTTCACCACTACCTCTAGCTTTAATGCAAATGAACATTCCATTAGGTTATGACAAAATATTAGATTGTTTTCAGGCACTAATGAATTACGGCAGAGCTATTCGTTTGCAAGTCAAGGAGAGACTACGAAAGAAACCAGATCAAGCATTTCACTCAATGGAACCCAGACACTGGGTGCGCACATAACTGAATTGGCAAAAGACTGAAGTAACACCACACTGGAAGGTTCCTTACCAATTCATTATTGCAGCGAATACAGATATTAAATCCCAAGGACTACCTACTGTGGTGATTTGGAGCCACCCGGCACACTTTTTTATGAGGGGGCTGAGTCACGTGGGACAGGGTTGGTGTGGGTGCTACATGATGTACTTCCCAGTGGGCGGATGGAGCAGGATTCTATATAGACGCCCTCACTTCAATTCCTTTAGTCTGTTCAGACTTATCATCCCTGGAAAGATACCTTAAGACTACAGTTCCCACATGCCCCAAAATGGTCAAACTCTAAAAGTAGAGAAAATGTAAATTGTAAATGCTATCTGTAGTATACTACTGGAACAGCATTACATGCCTAAGAGTGTAGAGAACAATTGTTATGATCTAAACTTAACCGTGTCACTTCAACAAACCTTAATGTAGAAGGAAAGTTGAACCAAGGTAGTGTGTGGTTTGCCAAATGTGCAGAGGAATTAATCAAGGAGCATACTAAGAAAACACAGTTCCTTTAGAAGAAGCAGCTGACGGCTCATGGTCAGATGAAACAGCAAACCATGTTTGTGATGGTAACGCTGAATACTGCAAAGCCACTTTTGTTGACATTTGCAGATCCAAATCGGAGCCAATGGCCGGGGGCCATGTTCAAAGGCTCGAGGCTGACTGTTGAGTTAATTAATAGTACATCAATGAATTCCTGTCCTGACCAGTGCCAAAAGAAAGGCCATAATAAGACTATGGGCCTCATTACAAGTATGGAGGTAGCCTAGCTGCTTTTAGCGGCATGGCTACCCCCATACCGGATCCTGGGTCCGGGTTCCCTGAATGGGGAAATACCGGGCCATTCCGACCTTGGAGGGCCTGGTATTTCTCCATTCAAGGAACCTGGACCTGGTACATCCCCATTCCCATTTGAGCCCCCATAGGGCTCAATGGGAATGGGGAGGATGCTAACAACGGGCCCGTTAATGACGCGCCTGTTGTTAGCATCCTGGTCTGCTTGCGGGACCCGCTAAGGACGCCTGGTTTCACCAGGCGTCCTTAGCGGGACCCGCAAGCATACCTCGTAATGAGGTGGTAGGGGGTTAACGGTGCCAGCAGCTCTACCGGCGCTGTTAACCCCCTACCGCCTGGGTCGTAATGAGGCCCTATGTTTCAACTGAAATGTTATGAGGGTCAAAACCAATCAAAGAATGTAAAACAATCTGCTCAATGGATAGGCCCATCCTGGGTCGGCTTAGAAAACTAGCCACCGCCCCAGTGCTGTGGAAAAATGCTGAAGAGCATGCTTTCATCCATTCCCTAAATGCACAGAGAGACCACTACCTAGAAAGAGGTAGTTTACTTGCTAGTAGCTGTGCAGCAGTTGCTCTAGCAATGGTATGCCAGAGATCCTGCCAGAAAGGATAGCGGTGGAGTGAATAGAGCTCCTATGGATAGGTCCTATCCAACAAACCTGATACCTGAAGAAAGGCCTGAAGGCAGATGGGACACTACCGCGAAGGAGCCTGAGAAGAAGCACCCCCGACAAAAGGATGATAATAGAGTCTGCAGAAAAGGTCCCTGAGTGGCTGGCCTGGGGAACACCCATTGCTGTCAAGAGTGTTGTGCTAAGAGGATCACAGGGCATGGAGAGTCTTAAGAGAAATCTGAGGGAACCAAAGCTCATGTAGAGACCTACAAGAAGCCTTAGAGGGCCACAGTTCATGAAGAGATCTAAGAGAAGCCTGAGAGGATCACAGTTCATGGAGAGACTTAAAAGAATTCTGAAAGACCCAGAGGTTGCGGAGGAATGTAGAGAAAAGCCTGAGAGAATCTGTGAGCATGGAAATACCTGATAAGATTGATTTGTTCAAGGAACAAGACGTTGTGAACAGGCATAAAGAATCTTTGCTGACCAGTGATCCTGCAGAAGGCACAACTGTAAGAAACCCCAGGAGGGGACTGCTCAGGAAAGCATCTGGTCTTTGTTAGTTTTCTAGAATAGGGATGGACTTTAAGAGGATATGAATATGAACATTTTGTTTGCTAAGCGTGGACTCTTTTTTTGCAGCTCAGGAATAGCGTGGAGGTTAGCAAGTCTTATAGATGATAGGTTTTAACTGTCTGTTGGTCATCAATGTTGGTTGTTAGAATAGGGCATCCCTGAATGGACATAGAGGTATAAGAATAGGTATAAGACTTTTGATGTTAAAATATCTCATTACCTAGTGGTACAAGAAGCACCTGGAGACACTTATTTTGAGTTATCCTATCCTTTTTGTTCCAGTTTATTAAGGGTTTTCCTATTGTTTCTAGAATTGTTCCCTATTATATAAATAAAATCACTGTGAAACTGTATTTGTGTAGTACCTTGTGTCATTGCTTGAAATCCCTACACCACATGGATCCATGCCTAATATTGTAAAATAGCAGAAGCTTCTGAAGACACTCTGCTTTCCACTGACCGCTTGCATTTGGCTTGCATTTTTATGGATGCGATATGCCCCGAGGTGGTCAGCTAACCCTGTAGGTAATGGCCTGCTGCCCAAGTTAAGGGTCCTAGCGCATTGAGGGTACCTTAACCAGGGTGGTGATGCTGTTACCGAAAGGGTCGGACCGCCACCTGCGGCATATCACCATTAGCACCCATTTAGCTATCTACACGTGTGCTAATGGTGGTTATAAAAAAATTAAAATGTACCTTTGAAGCGCGTCATGACAGCGCGCCGTGCAGTTAGACAGGAAGTCCATTTTCAATTTTGGTGACACTGGGCATCACAAACATTGAAAAAGGGCTTCCTGGATGACAGCACTGCGCAGCGCCGGACTGTGTTTCAAAGGTACTTATCTTTTGTTAAATAAAAAAACACACTCTTAGCACCCACGTCGGAAACTATGTAGGTGCAGGTGCTAAGAGATAAGGTGTGAAGGGGGTGCTGGATGCCCAGGCAGCTCTGAACGCCGGCTTGTACTATACAGTACAGCCGACGTTCCGAGCCTCCTGATCGTCTGGCGCTCCCTCTGCAGGGTGCTAATGCTCGTTATTGAATTATGTGAAGTGCTGAACGGTAAACATGGTAGAGAATGTTTTCAAAAATGTGGTACAAGAAGCAAAGACTCGCCATAATAGAAACCGTATAACTATTAACACAACAGACAATGTAAAAGCTTGGCTGTGGAGGAAAAAGAGAAGAGCTGTTGCCATATAAGGGGGCAAAATAATAAATACTTTGATTATTTACTAACTGCCGCTTGAATCACTGTTGAGACGGCATTCGTTATTTTCAGATTGATTTTACCTTATTAGGTGTTATTATATTGAATCACTGATTGTAGTATTGATTTTATCATTTCACTGCTGAACTAAAATGTATATGTATTTGCTGTAGGACGCTGCTTAATTTGTGCTCGTGACATATTCATTTTCGCATTTTGCTTAATTCTGTTCCTAAGAACTACAACTCCCTACTCTATTGTAGTCCTCTGGCTCCTTATCTTCCTGGCCAGGCGCGTGAGCACCGGCACGTGAGGACTAGCCGGTCTCTGCCGGTCCGTGCTGTTCCGTCCTTCCTCTTCCAGTTTGCGTGCCCTGTTGCGTCATGCAAGCTCTTGCTGCATCTGATCGTGTGAGAGACTCACTAGATAGGAGCCTGATCTCATGCAATACACTTCTCACAGACCGTACCTTTATTGTCTCTCCTTATGAAGATTCTAATTCCATTTGCCCTGAGACATCGCAACGTATGTCTTCATCTGTATCTGCTAACTCTCATGACCCAAACATTGTCTGTGCTAATTATGCAGGAATTAATCCTCCCATCTTCTCCCACTTTAAGGTGGGGCTCTTGAATACTCGATCCCTAGTGAAACACACTGAGGAGGTTTCTGATCTGTTACTCATGAAGCATTTTGATATTCTATGCCTCACTGAAACCTGGCTCTCCGATGTGACTAATCATTCTGCTGCCACTGTCCTTCCCAATGACTATCAAATCTTCTGGACCAATCGCCAATCTGGTCAGGGTGGCGGCACTGCGTCATCATTAGAGACTCTCTGACCTCACATATATGTAACTCTTCATCTATTGATGATTGGCTATACATTCTTATCAAAATTGCTAATGATTCCAATACTACCATTTGTCGTCTTACCATATATCGTCCACCTGTAAATATGCCCTGTTTGAAGAACAGCTGTTCATGCTCCTTGGTGATTTCATTAAAACTTCCTCTTATGTAGTCATTCTTGATGACTTCAATTACTGGGCATATAATTTGGTTTGATTCATATAAACTGTTATTGATTCTATGTTCTATGTTTGATGTTTTCTTGTTGTTAAATTGTAAAGCGCTTTGGATTAAGGCGCTATATAAACAATAAAATACAAATACAAATTTGAAAGATTCCGAAGCAATCAGTTTGATGCTCTCACTGGAAGCCTGTGTCCTGCATCAACTAATAAAAATCCCCACTCGTAGAGATGGACATACTTTGGACTGTGTATTGTCCCATTGCCTATCTTTGAATAATCTTGAAATCCTAACTTGCCCTTGGTCTTATCACTTTCTTATTTCCTTTCTATTGGATCTTCCGACTAAAGTCATAGGCTGAATTCTAATCTTTGTGTAGAACACACAGTCAGGAATATTCATAAGATTTCCCTTATTGCCTTCAATGAACTTGCCCAACACGTGTTGGAAAATCTGCCACCTTCAAGCTGTACTACTACCTTAGTAGATCAGTATAGAGCAGTTGTTTCTTTTATCACTGATATCCTTTCCCCCGCCCCCTTCTTTTAAACTTGTGAAAACTGAAACATTGGGCCAAACATGGTTCTGTGATCAAAATTCCTGGCCCCAGAACACTACAAAGGAAAAAGTAGCAGGCTTGGCAGAATAACTCCTCTGTGGTCAATCTTGCCTCCTATCATAAAGCTGCCTCTGACTATAAAACTGCCATCCTGGCTGCTAAACATGACTTCTACGATGAACGTATTAGTAATGGCAACTCCTCTCAAAAATAGCTTTTTGTTATTCTTAAGGAGTTTGAGGGCAAGGCCAACTCTTAACCTGCTATCACCAAAGGTAATCAGTGGTGTCTTGACATCATTCAACTGGGCTTCAATGCTAAACCCAATCTGCTTTGCAATAAAATTGTTTCATTACAAGCTAAATTAACTAATTCTCATTGCACTACAATTAATGATGTCTCTGCTTGTCATTAATTTCATACCTCTATGCCTACCTTTAACTTTAAAGAGATATCTGAAGCTGAGTTGTCTGACATTGTCCAACACCGCAAACCATCCCCCTGCCCTGACAACATTTATCACCCTACTAAGATTAAGGACGTTTTCAGCTATTTGGCCCCTCTCTTCTCCAGACTGATTAACTCATCCTTTATTAACTCCACTTGATCCTGCCTGTGTGGATAACAAATGCCCCATTACTAATGTCAATTTCCTCTTAAAATTTTGTACAAAGTTGCATATACACTATTACAGCAAAATATCAAAAGCAACTATCTTCTGTGTCCTTTACAGTCCGGTTTATGTGCTCTTCATGGTTCTGAGACATCCTTGGTTGATTTAAAATCCAATCTAAGTCACATTGCTGATTCACGACAGACGATACTTTTGATGCTCCTGGATCTTTCCAAAGATTTTGTCCTCGTCGATCACTCACTGCTGCTGGAGAGATTAGAAGCCATTGTGAATTGGTCCAACAATGCCTTGTGCTGGCTATCTTCATGTTTAGGTCCCAGATCTGCCTCTATTGCTTCTGGGGGCTATACATCTCCTATTGAATTGCTAAGATGCTGTGTTCGGCAAGGCGCATGCCTTTCTCCTACCCTTTTTAATTCATATATTCACCCTCTTTTTTGACCTTATCGATAGCATTGGCGTGAGTTACACTAACTACGCCGATGATACTCAGGTGGTGATCAAACTGATTGCCAATTATGAGTTGGACCTCATAAAAATCACTTCTATTTAGGCTGCCATCGAAGATAGGATGATTAAGAACTCACTCACTTTCAATGGCAATAAAACTGAGATTATGCTCAGTGGTATTCCCCAACGCCTTGCCAAGCTGGAACCTAGATACTGTGCTTTCAATATCTCTGGAGTTACTATTAAGACCAGTCCCTGGGTCAGGACCCTTGGCGTATATCTTGACGCTAATCTAAATATGAATAAACACGTCAGCCAGCTGAAGGCCTCGTGTGCCTATACGACACGCCGTATCAGGCAAATTAAACCTTTTTTGTTCAACTCTAACACTGAGGCCCTCGCTGTTGCTCTGGTCGATTCTAAATTTGACTATGGTAATAGCCTACTGGCTGGCACCTCTCTGTCTAACCTGGCCTCCTTACATGTTGTGCAAAACAATGCTGTTTGAGCTTTGTGTGATATCTCGAAAAGGAACCACGTTACTGAAGCTCAGAACTATTTACACTGGCTTCCCCTTACCTATAAGTGCCTTACTGATAATGCACCATCCTATTTGAAAGCTAGGATTAAGACTCCTCATCCGTCTCACACTTTACGGTCCATTAACTCTAACAACTTTGAGTAGCCACGATACAAGCTTACTCGCTTTGGAGGCACACGTTTCGATTCTGTTGCTCCACGCTTTTGGAATTCTCTCCCTGTCTCTGTACGCATCTGCTCTGAGTTTTCTTCTTTTAAAAAATCTATCAAAACATTTATTTTTAACTCCAACGATTAGAGCTCTTTAGTTTCTGGAGTTCCCTCTGGTATTTCTCTAAAGCTCTTCTGTGTCTGATTTTGCTATTACTTGCTGTGCACTGAGGCCTACGGGCGAGTTGGGCCACATAAGAGTTAATTAACATTAACATTAAAATTAACTCTGGGACTGCTCGATGGCATTCTGGAGTGAAATATTACTTAGGTTTCCTTCCTGCTACAGTGGAACGCACAGTTGGGCAAGATCCCCTTAAATGCATTGCCCTTCCCAAAAGGATTTCTGATGCGAATCAACAAAAACTAATTCTATGAATACACTTAACCAACCAGAGTAAGCCCTACTTACAATCCCTACTATCACGACTTGATGAAATATTGTACTAACACTTTATGTTTGCAGACCAAGGAAAACAATATGAGAAGTCGATCCAGTGTCACACAGCTGGTAAGGTTGAAATACAGGTGTATGAAACAACGACCAATGTAACACCCCCTAATGAGCAAAAGTAGTCCAGACCAGGAAGTAACAGTCCAGGACATAGAGGGGTTCAGATGATTCAGAGGCAGTGGTTCCTTCCTGAATGGAAAGACAGTATTCAGGGAAAATAGTAGCTGCTTGTAGAAAACTGTCACCATTACATTCATTTCACACTCAACACCAGGTTTGACGAATACACTATTTATTGGTCAGCCAAGTTAGGTATGTTTAAACTATGTCATTCCATTTAATTTGACATCCCTGATAACTTAGCATTCCCATCATTTGCTTTAGCTCCTACCACAAATGAAAATAATTTCAGATTTCTTAAGACAGGCACATGTATTGCAGACTATCTATGATGCAGAGAAACCAACTTTCCAAGTAGCATACAGAATTGCCACTCTATGTACACCAAGTGTTTTGCATCCAAAGCTCCTCATCAACCTTAGCATTCCCTGTGGGTCATTTAGTTAATAATAACATGGTTTCTGATTTCTGTTCTGTATTGTTGTCGTAAACTGTGCCACATACAGAATTCAGTGAATATCCATACTACATCAATAAAACCTGAATATATATATATAGAAAGTAAAATGTTTTGTGATCACAAAAAGAACCCTGCAACTATTGAAGATCCATAAAATTATGAACACAGAGATTGTTTAAGATTATTTTAGCAAACTGTTTAAGCAGGGCCATTAAAATAAAGGTCATTCCATTTTGACCTGGTTAGGGACAGATCAACAATCTTTGTACAAAATAAAAAATAATGTATTTTATGTGTATTATCACTGTTGGTTGAACTCAAAGCACACCAGAGGTAGCGTGGAAACAGAATTTCATAGAAACAGCCATTTATAACTCAATGCAAGGGCAGCCATGTTTATTGTCGCTTGGAAGCGGTAAGTTCCAAAAAGCATTGCTAGTAGAAAGCGGCAAGACATGCGAGGCACTGCAGAAAGACGAAGCATTCATTGATTTGTAGAACCTGACTATATGAAGTGAGGATGTGTAAGCAAGGGATTTAGAAATAAACTATTTTTCAATGATTTTTGATGTGCGGTACAAAAACACATAACTTCCACATAAGTATTGATGATACAATACATCATGTCACACTGAACAGTAATTGTTTTGTAATGTATTGATCAACATTACATTAAGAATCTAGAGGTATTGAAGTCCAGAGAGAGAGAGATTCAAATAGATTAAAATTGAACATGGCATGTGCAATAAAAATATAGCTTAACATAATAAACATTCTAAACTCAGCAGTATTGCAGCTAGTACTTGGCTCAGCATGGTTACAGGTACAACCATTCATTGGGTGATTGTCAAATCATACGACTAGTATACAGTGCAAAAGTGCTCAGGTATATTGGTCACCACTTAACATATTCATGCACGTTAATTAAAGCTAAAGCAATAGGGAGATCAAAGAAGGTATGTGCCAGGGGGAAATTAGTCGAGTATTTAACATGATTGCCCATTCCAAGGTAATTCCTTCTGTGTCATCAGCCCTCCTCTCCGGGCCTCTAATCGCTTTTTCTATAGTTGCCCATCCCTCCATCTTTCTGATCCATTGGTGTAGTGTAAGAGTCGTGGCAATGCATCCCACCAACACGTAGCTATCACTCTTTTCCCGCCAAAATACAACCAACCAAAATAAACCTGTGGCTCATCTTGTAATTTTTCTGGTTTGATAGCTAGTTCTACATTTTAGACAGAGGTCCTCGTGTCAAGTTTATTTTATAGTCTTGGTGCAATGTATGTTCTGTAAAAGATATTCTGCTGAATTTGTTTAAATCAGCTATTCTGTGGTACTTTCTTCACTACCAGGCACATCCAATGCCATTCTACTTCTGTGAATTCCTTTGTTATATCAGATTTACACTTCTCTCTATGCTTCTGCTTTGCAGCATCACTATTAATCTTATTCTACAGCTTGGATACTGCTCCTCTACTCATATACAGAGATAAAGTTGCTTCAAATAGCGCTGAGGTCTTAGGTCGTGGAGGGAATCCCGCCCACCAATCCCTAGATGCTTTAGAAAGTAGATACCCAAAATGACCCTCTCCATTTTTAATACATTTGGTTTTGCAGTTAAATATGTGTAAATATGCATGCAACATTGTGAAAAGTCTGAGGACGAAAGAGGGACAAACAATTGAAATCTAAGACCTTATTAACTGCAGAACCACATTTGTCTACTATGCCATTCAATGTGTGTGTTCACAAATCTCTTTTAGCAGCACAATCAGAGAGCTGGGAATACGCAAAAGAGAACATATTGGAATGATTGTCAGCCAAGAAGAAAAATAACCATTGGCCTCAAACTGGACCAAGCAACACCAGGAGGAATGTAAGAAACATATCAGATCTTTGGGACTCATTCATATCAGTCCTAATATCGGAGGTGGAAATAGAGAACAACAATTAAGGAGACAAGAGGCCAGAATCATCTACAGACTAAGAACAACACATTCAGAACTAAACATTGAACATGAAATTAATGTTTTCTCATAACAGAATACATGATTGATATGTATACATGGTTTAGTATTACTACCTGTCACGGTTTGTGAATGGAGTGCCTGCTTTCCACATAAGTGGTGACGTCCCTTGCGTTACACACTGCACTCCTGGCAGTTGCCATGGCGCTTACACCAAGGCCATGAGTTCACACCGAGCATCGCTCATCGGCTTCCGAGCGTCTCCCGTGTTGTCATGATTATGCGGCGCACAGCGAATATGCTGCGCATGCCTGTACGTCAGTATGTGATATCGAAACAAGACAGAAGAATAAAGAAGTGAACCTTCATGGCACTGGTGATTCTGATCACAGTAAGCCCTCTTTGTCTCCATTCACTTTGTGCTTGGCCTTTTTCCTTCTCCTTTTTTTGCTGTTTGGAAATCACCTTCAAGTATCTTCAACCACGTTAGGTGTTTTTTGCCAACAGCCATTCTCCTTTACATTGAAGTCCATTCCCAGTGCGACTCAGGTTAGTGCCATATCAATCTGATTAATTTAATCATCTTTGTACTCTAATACTAAAATGTGTTCCTCGTTTTCTTACAGCCTGGCAAATACATGGTGGTAATTTTGCTCTTTCATCTGAACCTCAGTACTGTCCATTAAATTAAATAAAACAGACAGGACAGTGTTTCATAGGAAAGGTCACCCTCTCAGAGGAGCCCCACATTGGCCTGGCCATCTGCAGCATTCTCAATGGCAGGTCTCTCCTTATCTTTCAAGGATTCACTGTACCCACACGTTGGTCATGTGAGTACTAACAGAATCAGAAGCCTTCCCAATGAATGTGGCCGATACTCTGACTAGCCTATTGCAGTTGGTAACAGATTTACGTAGCAATATGATCGCAGCTCAGTCTTATATCCATTGTAGAATGGGTGCTTTGCGTGATTTGGCACATCCATCATCCCAGGAGGTGGATTATGCATGAGCTGTGGTATCAGCTCTGTCTATCCTATTCCTCTGCAGAATCCGGTTCCAGCTTTGATGTCCACGCAGTTTCCTTTAACACCCCCTGAAAGATTCCAAGGTGACCCAAAATCATATTGCACCTTCATTAATCAATGCAAGTTATATTTTCTGTTTTGTCCCGTCTCGTTTCCAGATGCCACTACTAAGGCAGCTTTTGTTCTTTCTTACCTTGGTGGTACTACAGCTGCTGGGGTAAATCCATTGTTAGAGTCCAACAGCTATATGTTGTATCAATGCGATGAATCATGTATTTGACACTCGCTACAAGACGCAAGCTACTGATTTAGAATTCATTGATCTAAAACAGGGTGGTACCACATTGCTTACATATCTAGCCAAGTTCCATCAGTTGGCCGCAGAAACAGGATGGCCTGAAGAGAAAGAATCTGCTGTGTTTTATAGGGGACTATCTGATGAGTTAAAAGACATAATCGCCATGGTCCCCAATTACTCAATGCAGTACTTCAGATTGGTGCTCGAAGGGCGAATGAATTGGTGAGAAGAGGCTTCCCCAACCCATGCAAATCGGTTCTATTCGTAGTCCTTTGTCTAATGTGGAAAAGCAACATAGGCGTTCTGGGAATTTATGCATGTATTGTGGTTCGGCAGATCACTTCTTACATACTTGCCCTAAAAAAACAGTATGGAAACAGGGAAACTCCAGGGCTCGACTGTAGAAGGAGTCCCTCAGTTGAGTAATAGCTCTTTGGACTCCTTGTCTCAAACCACTTTGTTGCCTGTTTACCTCCCCCCTCCTCCTTTGCCTTGTCCGACGAAGTAACGCTACAAACCTAAGCCGTCATTGACTCTGGGGCCACTGGGAATTACATGGACATTGCGTATGGTTGTAAAGTCAGTATATATGCTGTTTCCAAAGCACAACCTGAAGTGGTCAGTGCAGTGGATGGTACTGCCCTTGTTTCCAGTCTGGTGATCAAACAGACCCCCTGATTCATGACGACCTCTGATTCTGAATGCATATCCTTTGATCTTCTAGCCGCTACCCAGTACAAAGTGATTTTGGGCATTCCATGGTTACAAGAGCAACACCCACACATAGACTGTGAAAAACATGAGGTTTTTTTTGTCAGATTACTGTCATGTTCATTGTTTCGACTCCGACACGACGGTGTTGAATTCTCAATGTGTTGCTATACTCGAAGCAATTTCCTCGGTCGGTGCCATAACTAGACTAGTTGACACCAAGATCCCTGCTCTTTATCAGGAGTATTCGGATGTGTTCGATAAGGATAAAGCCAAAGAGTTACCTCCTCACCGTCCTTATGATTGCCCAATAGAATTGGTCCCAGACTCCAAAATCCCTAGTGGACATGTGTATTTGCTTACGGTCAACCAAGAAAAGATTCTGAAGGTTTATTTGGACAAGGCATTAGCTAGTGGTTTAATCCATCCTTCTAGATCCCTTGCTGCATCTCTGGTGTTCTTTATGGCTAGAAAAGAAGGAAACCTGAGGGCCTGCATCGATAATAGGGCATTGAATACCATCACCGTTAGAAATCAGTATCTGTTGCCTCTCATCTGGGTCCTCTTGGATCAACACGGTTCCTCTGTAATTTTTACTAAGTTGGATCTAAGAGGTGCCTACAATCTTGTTTGAATAAAAGAAGGGGACAATAGGAAGACCGCTTTTAAAACACGTTATGGTTTATATGAATACGTGGTGATGCCTTTCGGGCTCTGTAATGCTCCTGCCACCATTCAATACTTCATGAATTACATCTTTCAGGATATCAACCCTGACCAATACGTGGTCATCTACCTGGATGATATCCTGATTTATTCTGACACTGTTGAGCAACATTTAGAACACGTCCATTCTGATTTACAGAGATTAAGAGAACACCATTTGTTCGCCAAAGCAGATAAATAAGTGTTCCACGCTAGAGGTTGAATTCTTGGGTTATGACATAACAGATAAATGGGTTAAGTTAAGCCAGTCGAAAGTGAAAGCAGTTATTGACTGGCCTGTTCCTGGTTCTTTAAAGGCTTTGCAGTCCTTTCTTGGCTTTGCAAACCTCTATAGAAGGTTTATTCACTCCTTTCACTCTACCGTGACTTCCTTAACCAGTATCGCTGGTCCTAAAGTGCCAGTCAGATGGAATCTGGTGCTCAGAATGCATTTGAGTGTCTGAAAAAGGCTTCCACCACTGATCCAGTCTTACAGCACCCTGATTCTCAGCTGCCGTTTCTAGTGGAACCGGACGCCTCTGGCATTGCTATAGGGGTGGTTCTTTAACAGACGTGTCCTGGCATCAGTAAGACCCATCCTGTGGCGTATTACTCTCGCAAACTGACCCTCTCTGAATGGAATTACGCTGTTACAAAACATGAGCTGATGGCCATCAGGAATGCTTTCACTGAGTGGCAGCATAATTTGTTGGGAGCCCGTCATACAGTGACTGTTTATGCTGACCATTGTAATCTGCTTGCACTCAAGTCTCGAAAATGTGTGACCCTTCGGCAGGCCCGTTGGCATTCTTTTTTCTCCATGTTCGATTTCGACATCACCTGTAGGCCTGCTGTACTCCATATCAAGGCAGACTCTCTTTCTTGCGCTCTTTCTTGCTGGGGTGAATCAGTTTCCTCGCCGGGGGACTCAGCGTGTTTTGCTTCCTCACCAAGTGGCTTGTGTTTGTGCCCCTCACAAAACACTTAGGGAAAGGATCCGGTCCTTGGTTTTTACATATGCTGCTGAAGTAGAAGACATCAATGCTCACATCATTAATGGCTTGTCGTACGCTCAGGACTACATTTACATCCCCGTTGAGGAATCCCGGTGGTCTGCACTACGGTGGTGTCATGATTTCCTCATAGCCATTCATTCGGGAGGAGTAAAACTCTAGAGTTACTGCGCATATGGTATTGTTGCCTACTATGTCCCGAGACATCGCAGACTATATCACGATATGCTCTGTGTGTGAGCAGTGTAAGGGGCAAGCTCACAAACCAATGGGTCTCTTATTCCCACTCCCCATTCCTCACAAGCCCTGGTATATGGTATCGATGGACTTCATAGTTGAACTCCCAGCGATACGGAAACAAGATACCATATGGGTTGTCATTGACTACTTTACCAAGTTGGCTTTTTTGTACCCTGTATCGGTGTACCTTCTGCTCCTGTGTTGGCTGATCTATATCTGATGCATGTGTTTTTCGTTTCTCTGGTTTACCTACTGTTATCTCCGACAGGGGTACACAATTAATTTCCCATTTTTGGAGAGACTTGACTTTATCTTTTGGCATCGAAGATCGGTACTCATAATTGCCTATCATCCTCAAACTGACAGGCAGACGAAAGACCGAATGCCACTCTTGAGAAATACCTTTGCTGTCTTTGCCTGCAATACCAAGAATCCTGGTTGAATGTCTTATTTTCTGCTGAATTCACCTACAATAACTCGGTCCATTTCTCTGTTGGTTCCTCTCCTTTCTATGCCTTGTACGGACAACACCCTTGTTCGATCCCCCTGGAAGCATCTCTCCCTTTTCAGAATCCTGCTGCTCACAATTCAGTTCAGGATCTTGTAGCCCTACACAAGTCAGTTAAGGACCACTTGGAACAGGCACAATGTTGCTCAAACAAATATGCAGACATGAACTGTACTGCTGCACCCAGCTATCACACCGGCATGAAGGTCTGGTTAGCCAGCAAATACCTGACAATCCATGGTGCATGCAAACTCTTACCGTGTTACATGGGTCCCTACGACATACTCCGTGTCATTAACCCTGTTCCTGTATGCATTCATCTTCCAACTGCTTGGCGTGTCCATCCGGTTTTTCATGTGTCTCCTTTGAAGCCTTGTTTGCCCGCCACTAGGTTGTCGGCTTGTCCATTCCCTGTGGTGGTGGATAGTGATGAGGAATATGAGGTGAACACATTCCTGGATATGAGGATACGGAAGGGTAGGCATTTTTATTTGGTGGATTGTAAAGGCTACGGTCTGGAGGAACAGACTTGGGATCCTCTTGAGAACATCCATGCGCCCCTGTTACTGACTCGTTTTCATGCCTTTACGGGGGTGTCACTTCCTTTGGGGAGGATACTGTCACGGTGCGTGAATGGAGTGCCCGCTTTCCACATAAACGGCGCTGTCCCTCGCATTACACCCTGCGCTACTGGCAGTTGCCATGGCGCTTATATCAACGCAGTGAGTTCACGCAGAGCATCACTCGTCCGTATTCGGAGCATCTGTCCTGTTGTCATGACCATGCGGCGCACGCCTGTACGTCAGTACGTGATACAGAAACAACACAGAAGTATGAAGAAGTGAACCTCCATGGAACTGGCACTTCTGATCACAGTAAGTCACCTTTGTCTCCTTTCCTGTAAACTTAAAACTTCCCTTGTCTACCGTTGCTGAATCCTGCCTTGAGATTATCGACTTTCCTTGGATTACGTTTTTTGGTACTTTATTGACTTCCTGGTTGAACAAACTCTTCTCCTGTTACACGGATTGCCTACTGGATTTCCCTTGAAGTTTTTTGGTTGTTTTGTTCTGGGCTGCACAGGTACTGTGGAACTTATCAGCCTTTTACTCAACATTGTCCAATGAACCTTGGATGCTAAACTGTGACATTAGAGTGCATCCTGTCTATTGTTAGTGCATCCTCGTGGTGCCTGGGAAACAGGTCTCACTAACCCTATTGATTTCCTTTCCCATTGCGCTTAGTCTTTTTCCTTCTTTTCCATTTTTGCTGTTTGGAAACCCCTTCAAGAATCTTCAACCAAGTTAGGATTTTTTTTGCCACCAGCCAGTCTCCTTTACATTGAAGTCCATTCCCAGTGCTACTCAGGTTAGTGCCAGATCCATCTGATTAATTTAATCTTCATTGTTATCAAACAGTAAAACTGGTTCCTCGTTTTCTTACAGCCTGGCGAATACCTGGTGGTATTTTTGCTCTTTCATCTGAAACTCAGTTCTGTCTGTTAAATCTAACGGACAGGACAGTGTTTCACAGGAAAGGTCGTCCCCTCAGAGGAGGGCCACAGTGGGCTGGTCAGCTGCAGCATTCTCAACGGCAGGTCTCTCCTTATCTTTAGAGGATTCGCTGTACCCACGCATTGGTCACGTGAGTACTAGCACTCCCTAAAGGTAATTAATGATGTAAGTGGTAGGAATAGCAATGCTTCACAAAGAACTCTAGACAATTCCTAATATTATAGCCTACCTATACCTTCGACCACCTAGTGTTTTTAAAGGATGACAAATAACACATATTGTAAAAGGTGATTCTGAATATGGGTTAATTGCCCTTTCACAATATGGCAACAATGCAAATTGACATTGGCTTTTGAAGACTACAAATAAATGTGAATTTGAGTCAGCCAATATATTCATGAGAGTAACATTAGTATGGCACAATGCTGTGCATAGCGATCATTTTTTGTTTACTCTAGCACTATTACCCAGTATTTATATATAATCAATCATGTAATAAGGACAACAACGTTCAAGCAGTATGACTCTTGCGCTGCAGCACAGGTAGAGATATTCTTCGGTTGTTTAAACAATGCATTTCTAATAAGTAAAACGGATATTCTATGTCAAGACAGGAGGCGAGCATTATGCTTAAACTTTCTTTAATGCTGCCACTCACAGCTTTTCAAAACATAAACATTTAAACTTGAACATTTTATTTACTCATAAGTGCTTCCTGAGAAAGGAAAATTGAAAGTTTAAAATGTTTCCAAAACGAAATGTTTTCATAGACCTATCCTGATAGTTCTATCCTGGCCACAACAAGCCCAATGAACCTCCAGTCTCTGTAAGTCTAGGGCTTCCCTCCTCTACCTATCAGGAGACAGCCCTTGGTATAAGAAGCCCCTGCGTTAGGTTCTTTCCTCTTTCTTTTACTGTCACCTCACAGACAAGCAAATTCCTTCTTATCGCGTTCAAGTGTAATTTGAGCACAGCGAATGAGACATTGTTCTTCACAACGGCAGTGTATGAGCGCTCTAAGGGGCTGATTCATAGAATAAATGTGTGCCGAAAAGGGGAGCGCAAGCGTGAAAATCGCAGCACGCGCGTGCCAAAGCCACGCACATCGATTCATGGAAGTCAGTGTGCGTGTAAATCCTGGGATGTGCGCTAAAATCGTGGGTGGCGCACGTGGGCGCACACGTCATTAAACGGCGTGCGCTACGTGCACAGGGAAAGCGCACATAGCGCAGCGCACACAACAAAAGTGGGTGGTACACGGGGCGTCACACGCAGAATGGGGAAACACGCGTGAAAATGTGGGTGTTACGGGGAAAGTACAGGAGGTAAATGCTCGCAACGCCCACACGTGGGCCAACAACACGTATTCATGGAATTGAACAGGGGAAAGGCGTGCGTCAACAAAGACGCGCTAATCCAGAATCACGTACGCCAGCAGGAAGCAGGCGTAAGCGGCCCCGCGCAGCATAAATGTGCGCAAACAACAAACAAGCTCAGACGCTACGATGCGTTCCTCGCAGCAGTGGTCGTGGGACACCACAGGAGGAGGAGGATAGCCAGGCCCTGCATTTTTTTATCCAGGACCAGCCTTTTTGGGATGCCTGTTGACCAGGTGTATGGGAGGTACAGGTTTCCACCACACATAATCCTCGAACTGGTGAGTGAGTGGGAGGATGACCTCACATCACCCACCCTGTGCTCGCAAGCACTGAGCCCCTTGGAAAAGGTGCTCAATGTACTGCACTTCTTGGCTACTGGTTCATTTCAGCGGACAAGTCCCATAGTGGGGGGTGTGTCACAGGCCACACAGTCACGCTGCCAACACCTGGTGTTGGCCATCATGACTGTACGCCTCTCAGTCCGCAGGCACATTTACATGCCCAGAACACCTGCAGAAAGGCAGGCCATGGTCCAGGACTTTTACGGGGTGGCACCCTTCCGCAAAGTGCTAGGTGCCATTGATGGCACCCATGTGGCTCTACGTCCTCCCAGGGCCACTGAACACATATATCGAAACCGCAAGCACTGGCATTCAATCAACATGCAGGTAGTATGTGATGCCAAGGGAATCATCACTTCAGTATATGCCAACTACCCAGGGTCAAGCCATGATAGTTTCATTTTCAGAATGTCACCCCTAAACCAGGAGATGCAAGCTGGGCGGCATGGCGACACATGGCTGATTGGTGAGTATAAATGCCTCTGCACATGCATGCATGTCAGATACTGAGTAATGTGAAAACCCCACTAATGATAGCCATCATCACCTCCCCAGGGGACAGTGCCTACCCTCTGAGCACCTACATGATTACGGCAATTCGGAACCCCACCACACCACCCGAGGTAAGATACAAAACAGCCCATATTGCAACCAGGGGCATAGTGGAGAACACATTTGGAGTGCTCAAGTCACGCTTTTCGCTCCCTTGACCGCTCTGGTGGGCAGCTGCTATATGCGCCCCCAGTAGTGTGCAGGATCATAGTGGCAGCATGTGTCCTGCACAACGTTGCAACCCGCCGGGGTGTGCCGGTGGACATGGTGGTGCCCCCACATCCCAACCACATGCACGGTCGCTGCGCATGGGTGGTGAAAGGGCACGCGGTGAGGCAACCCGTAACCAGCTAGTGGCAAATTACTTCAACTAAAATCCCACCCCTGCAGAGTGCACACAGCCCTGGCACATACCAGCTGACAATCAATGATGATGACAAAAGGGACAGTCAACTGTCTCAACCATACCAGCCTGAGATTGGTCACCTGGAAGTGTTACAATGTGTGCATCCCTACCTACTTAAAGACACCCAATGCTGTGTCACAAAAAGCCACACATTCGTGCAGCATGAACGACTACCCCCTTGCAAAATATCACATCAAAATAGTGGCATGTCACCCAACCCCTCCCCATCTCAGCTACCCAACACACCATGGCATGGCATGCAATGTGAAAGCAACCAAATGAATGCATAACACATGACACAAGTGTCACAAAGTGCACTGTCCCAAATGGAAACAGGCCACAGACAATATGCTCCCAGTAATGAATCAAAAACAGCACGCATGAACAAATACTTACCAGCAAAACAAAACAGCAGCACAAGATGAAACAGTGGCAATATATGACAGTATAAAATTAAAGTAGTGCAAGTCTCACAACCTGACTAAGGCAGCACATCAACCCCTTCCAACTGTAGAGTGTTGCTGTCAGGCAAATGTGTCAGTGTACTGCATACAACATGAACTGCATCTGCAAAGGGGACGGTCTTGTGAAGACATGAAGAAGCTACATGTATATAAGGAGAAAGACATGGATGCACAAGCACATATCAATACACCATGCAGTGTAGAATCCAACAACAATCCCCACTAGGGATGTACACACAGTTTTGACTACAGACTTCCCACACAACTCATGGGAGCCCAATGTCACTGTGTAAGTTACTGTCACTTGGTCACACCCTTTGCAAGCCCATGGAAAGGGGAAGCAGGAGGGGTGTGTGTGTCAGGAACCCTAGCATCTAATCCAAAGACAGGACAAGCCTGCATGTGCCCAGCTGGAATACACAGTGGATGCCCACGGGAGTCACACAAAGCAACATACTGTAAAAAAAAAATATAAAAAAATTAAAATAAAAAATGGCCATGTGTGGACCAGGGGGTGAGGCCACCCAGGAGGGACAAGGTACAGGGTGCACCCCAACACCCAAATGCGTGGATGTTGAGAAAAAAAAATACCTCCATGGGCTCATGGCCTGCACGGCTACGCTACAGTGGGAGAACTGCCCTCGCTGTAATCACCCTCTGCTGCTACATCAGGAGGTGGCCCTGTTATGGGAGGCAGCCCACACAAAGCCCTGGTATGGTCCTCCATCGCAGCAAGCATGTGAGTCTGGAAGGTTTGGTTCTGCAGGATGATGGTACAGAGATCCCCATGCAGCACCTCACGGGTACCACGCATTTCTGCCTGCATGGCCTTGCGTGATGCCTGGATCTCCGCACGGGTTGCCTGGAGCTCAGCTGAGAGTGAACGTGTGAGCTGCTCCAGCTGCTGTTCTGACCTGAAATTCCGGGAAACCTCAAGTTCACCCAGAGTATCTCTGAGGGACCCATGTTCTAACCTCAGGGCTTCCCTGTGGGCCTGTGACTCTACAGATATGGCTGTGCACAGAGTCTCCAGTCCAGCCCGTCGGTCCCTGTTGGACACCAACATGTCCTCCCTGTGTGAGTGGCAAATGGAGTCTGTTGCCTGCTGCTGCAACTCCATTTGCCTTTCCGGGGGGGAGAATGGAAGTGGCCACCCTATCCATTGCATGAACCATTATTTCACACAATGCCCCCTGTTGTGCTGCTATACTGTACATGGAGTTCTCCCACACAGTATTGCCTGGTGGCGCACAGCCACCGCATTGGCAGGCACCACACCTGTTTGGGGCAAGGCGATCTGCACCTTGCTGTGCTGGCACTGCCTGAGGCTGCAGGACTGCATACCTCCTTTGATCTGCTGGTCCAGGAACAGGAGCAAATAATGTGGAGTGTGACGCTGCATCCGTAACTGCCAAAGGCAGACTTACCAACACTGAAATCCCCATAGAGGGGTCTACCCCCGGTGCAGGTGGGTTGGACAGAACAGCATCCCGGCCAGAAACACTCACCTGCGATGGCACATATGTCTCAATGTCCGATTCAGCACCTGATTCATAGAGGTCTGCGGAGGTGTACCCAGAGACACCCATGGACAGCATGGTCTGTAGGGCAAATGGGTTTTCACCCACCACCACCCCACGTCCTCCAGTGGTGCCCAGTTGTGGCTATGATTCCTCCTGGGTCTGCACCATCTCCTCCTCCTCAACAGCATCAAGTGCCTCATCACCTGCAAAAACATGAAAGATAACAAATGGAAACAGGCATAAGCACCATAGCACACACATAGGCCTGACGAGGCAGAGATCCAGTACATAAATTACACATGTCCCACATGACTATAACCCTGGCATGCATGCACTGTCAATGAGTTGGAAGGGGAGGCAAAAAGAAAAAAACACTGAGGACTCCAAGATGGAAAAGCAACACATGTGCTGCATGCTGGATAGCACTGGCATCACACATTAGCCTGTGAGTGGCATGTCCAATACACATGCATGATACATGCCAGCACACAGATGGCACGTAGCATAGCCATGGTATATTTGACAAGTACAGCCATATCGTAGGAAATAAGTACTGTCACCCATCCATGTGAGATGGACATCATGAGATAAAACATGCAAAATAGTGTGACAAAACACACATGTGCCACATGCTGCAACACATCCAGTGTTCACTGATGCAGTGATGGCAGGCAGATGGATACATCAATGGTTGGTCACTTCAACATGACAGAAGACGACAGTCATGTTCAACATTCAAACAGGGCCCAGAAATGATTGTGTGCAGGCCACTACTCAATCAGCCTGAATGGTTAAATCATTCCCCTAACAAGGTAATAAATGTGGGCCATTGTGGGGTGTAATCTATGACAGAAGTATGGTACATTTGTGGCAGTACGGCAAACAAATGCATGGTAAAAATGGCAAGGATTGAAACAATCAGGCTGAATGAACAGGAAAACATTTTGAACAATGCTGTTGCAAGATGACAGTTGAAGGGCAACTGCAGTAATCTGGTGCAGATTGGCAACTGTGGTCAGAAGGGATACTGTCATACCCAAACCCAAGGCCGGAGAATAGTTTGGAGGGACCACATGGGTGACCCATACCAGTCATGACTACACAGCCTCACCTGGCACTCAATCAGAACACATCACCCAAGCAACATACACATGGATTGCACACACATGCATGGGCACTCACCGGACAATGCTTCAAGATCTGGTAGGCCTCCCACGCCTCGGATCTGATCCTCTGTGATGAAGCCTCCAGCGACAGACTCGTGTTCAGTGAGTTGGTCATCCTCTGGTGGAGACCCACCGCCAGTCACCAGAGTAGAGGCATGATTGGAAGCCAGCTTGTTCTTTGCTCTGCGTTTCAGGTCATTCCACCGCTTATAGCAATCATTAGCTGTGCGCTTCACAAATCCAAGGGAACTAATGCGGGTCGCGATGGTCTGCCAGTGGGCCCTACGTTGAGTAGGCGTAGTCTTGCACCCTGCAGTCACGACCATTTTGCGGCTATGTGTCAACACATAGGCCACAAGTGCATCTGGTTCGGCGTCATTGAAGCTAGGCTTCCTTGACGTGCCGTAGTGTGTAGCCGTGTCTGGGGTCCCAGCCTGTAGTGCAAGAGCACCCTTCTTCTTCTTGGAAGGTGGTGCAGATCCTGAGTGGCTTATGCCACTCTGGTTGGTAGGGGCAGAAGCGCAGGTGGACTGGGTACTGGAAGTTTCCAAAGGCACAATGACCAAAGGTCTCACTGCAGGCATTGGCTGCAGGGTGATGTTGGCAGGACCAACCTCGGTGTGATGGACTTGGACCGACACTGTCCCAGCTGGGAGACTCGGAGCTGGCCTGGCTACTTGGGGCAGCAGATGACATTGTTGCACCAGATCCACGTGGCCTGGTGATAGCAACTTTCACCGCCACACGTGGCTTAGACTTGGTGACACGGAAGTCAGCCTGGGAGTCATCCTGTGCCGGTTCAGTTGCCAATATGGGCAGGTTTAACAAGGGCTGAGCTGGGATGGTGTCAGCTACATTTCCCCCAACCATTGAGGGGGGTGGGGGCATAGATGGCCCCGAATGGTCCTCCACACACTGGCCTCTTGGGCCACCCTGCACATCCTGGCCATGTCCCCTACTGCGCCCACCTCTTTGAGCTCGGCCACCTTTGCCTCCCTTACTGCTTGGTCGCCTCCCAACCATGACACTGATGTTGTTGTGCGTATGGGAGTTGCAGTAAACAATTGTCCTGGGCAATTGGGGTGAAAGGGGTAGGGTACTAGATGGAATTCGTACCCTAGTGCTCTAGCAAGGCTGTCTGTAACCCCTGAGGAAGATGATGGGTCACGCAATGCACAGGCACCCCGAAAACAATATTAAACATGCATGCAACCCCTGGTAGACCACGTGCATGGAAAAATGAACCCGCACTACCCTGTGGCACCCAGAAACACAAAAATGAGCGCACGCGTGATACACACAGCCTACAATGACCTCTGAAGGGGTACGCGACACACGGGGGCAACCACAGTTGAAAAATACGTGCACGCCTCACCGTCTGCCTGGAAAAAGAATGTGAAAAAGACGCGCGTGTCCGCGTTGGCAACACCCCCGCCAAAACAAGAATTGAACGCTGTCTGAGTAAACAGGGAGTATGAACTGGAACCGTTGTGAAGTAATCGCGTGTGAACCGACAAGAAGTACAAGAATCACCCGCTCGCTCTCCACAAAAAGCACGTACAAGAAAATGGCATCCTACACGTACCTTTTAAGCCAGCCCACACGTGCGACGTCACTTATGCGCGTACGCGCTAAGGGCCTTTCCTCCAATTACACGCAGTGACACCTGGACCTGCAGTTTTTTCACGTGTACAATGAACATGCACCCGTGTTGTGGGAAACGCCCGTGCACGTAACGTCATAGACACGCTTACGCGCTAAGGGCCTTTCCTCGAATTACACGCTGACGTGCAATTTTTTCACATGCCAAATCACTCCGTATCAAGCTGGCCACGCAACAACACACGGAAGACCACGCTCCTGCCCAGAAGGCCATTTTCCTGCCCCCCAGAGCCCTGAGCACGCTCCCACCTGCCATCTGCTGCTGCCTGCCTGCCTGCTGCCCATGTGCCCTGCTGTTTGGTGCCTGCACGTCAGCCATCTGCAGGGGTCCAGTTGCTGTGACCACCCCTGCTGGAACAGAAGACTCCCGACTGGGATATCATCACTCCACAGCCCAGCCCCAGGACCCAGTTGCCCACCCACACCTGCCTCTGGGGTTGCCATGTCAGACACAACACCATCTGGCACCACTGGCAACCCCCAGCCAGAGAGGCAGAGGGCTACCAGCTTCAGTGCCAATGAAGTTGGTATCCTGGTGGAGCAAGACCTGGGGCAGTATGATGCCCTCATTTGAAGTTTGTGCGCTGACAATGAAGGACGAAGAAGATCTGGATGGACATTGTGGCTGCCATCAACGTGGAGGAGGTGGCAGCCCACAACATTCAGCACGTCTGGAAGCTCTGGGAGGACTTCAGGTCCAGGACCCTCAACAAGGCCCGGCGCCTCTTGAAGGCAGCGGATGCTGAGAGGTGCCAGGTCCGCCTAACAAGCAACCAGATGAGGGTCCTGGAACATATACACCCAGCGCTCCACATCCAGGTCCTGGAGAGGCAGACCCATCTGGAGTTGAGCGGTAAGTGTACATGCGTACTGATTGGACGCTGTGCATGTTGAGGTGTGCCAGAAGTGTGCAGGTTCAACATATGTCTTTGTAGGCCCATGTATGGGTGTGTATGTACAGGGACATGAGGCTGCCGCATGTGAGTCCTGTCATGTGTGAGACACATCAATGGTGTATGTGTTCAAATGCATGCTGGGCAAATGCTTATGTGGGTGCACACATGTTAAAATTTCTGTGTATGTACTGTGGCATGGTTGTGGTGTCACACATGTATGCTGGTTCCACCTGCATGTATCTGCACTATGTACATGTGCATGTGTGTGTATTTGACAAGTGTGCAACTGTGATACAACATGGATGCATGTGACACTGACATGTAGGAGGCTGATTGCCAGATGTGACATGGATGGCGATGTTATCATTGTGACAGGTGGTGGAGATGTACAGATGCATGTAAGTCTGGTGGCGTGTGTGCATGTGTTCTGAACTCTCTGTGTTGCATGTGACGTCAGGCTCACCTTTGGCTGCTCATGCTGTTGTTTGTGTATGGATGGTGCTGCCTGGTGCAACATTCCTGTTGATTTGCTCATCTGTGTGAGTTGAAACGACATGTGTGTTAGGGAGTGTGATGCCATGTCTGAAGTTTGACACTGCCACTCATGTACAACTGTCATGTGTGTATCAGACCACTGTACAGTGCCCTGATGCATGTGTTCTATTTCTCCCTGTCTGCAGCGTCAACTGATGAAGAGGACGGAGAGGGTGCTGTGGAGCAAAGCGGCAGGGATCGCACCGCCAGTCGGAGACGCAAGGTCCAGCTCCCCTACCATGTTGTCGTCTCGTCAGGGAGTGAGGAGTCTGGTAGCGTGTCCCAGGCCGCAGCTGCCAAGGGTAGGTCCAAGAGGCGGAGGTCAGAGGTGGACTCCTCGGCAGCAGAAGGGGCAGCTGAGACCCCACAGGGTCCGACGGAGGAAGATGGCACAGAGTCATCCAGGTTGGTGGGGGGTTTGGTGGAGGTGGAGGCTGTGGAAGGGACACACACGGGGTCCGGAGGGGGGATTCCACTGGTGCTAGTGGTGCAGTCCAGGGACAGGAGGCAGCACAGGCTTCCGCGGAGGTGCCTGTGTGTAACCCTGTCCCCGATCCTGTGACTGCATCATCCCGCACCAGCAGGGATGCCTACATCCAGACCCGTTTTCAGGGAGGGGATGAGCGCACAACAACTGGCCTTCGTCTCCCTGCGGACGTGGCAATCCGGGACCGGGTTGAGCCTGTCCTGGCTGGGATGGCGTTGCGTCAAGGGGGCATGCAAACTGAGCTGCAGTGTTTTCGTGAAGACACTGCACGTCATCTCAGATGCCTCTTTGACCGCGTTACCTACTAGGACGGGTCACCAGTGCTGGATTCCTGCGTGTGCTGGACCTTCTTCTGACCCCCTCCTCACCTGAACCCCCTATGCGCCAGTCGTCCTCCGTGCCATCTTCCGGCCCATGTATCACCTGGGTACCCTGTGGAGCTGCCTCTGACCCAGCGGCCAGGCTGGTGGAGGACACATCCCTGCCACAGTCGGGAGTCGGACGTCCAGCAGGGATGGCCACCCCAACAACTGCACCCCAGCCGGAGGAGGACGTGCAGGCAGCAAAAGGCAGGGCACAGGCACAGCAGCAGCAGGCTCAAGGTGGGAGCGATGATGGCTCTGGGACATCAACATCAGAGGGGCAGGCATCAGCCGGAGGGCAGGAGGACCCCGGAATGGGAGTGTCTTCCCTGTGGCAGCGGTTGGGCCAGCACAAAGATGCGGAGCGGCGGCGGGCGGAAGAAGCACAGCTCACTATGGTTAGGGCTCCATGCGCAGGGCGCTGAGGCGGGCCGATCACCTCGAGGCAATTCGCAGGGAGTTGGAGGTGGACATGGCATTGTCCCTGCGAAACCTCAGGGCCATGGAACAGGCCCGCCTCCAGGACATAGCCCAGGAGTTCGATGATGCCCTGGCCCGGAAAATCCAAATGTTAGCTGTAGGACTTGCCCGCCCCCATTGCATATCGTTTGCAGTTTTAGGTTTCCTTTATATTTTTCATTCATTTGGGGCACTTGGACTATGCCCCACCTTTTTGTATATAGTTCTTTGTTAGGTAGTATTTTTGGTAGGTTTCATTTCATTCGTTGGGCTCATGGACCCTGGATTACTTCTTTGTACATAGTTGAACAGTGGATTTATCTATTATTATTTTTCTCACCATGGAGCAATGGATTCTACTATTTCCGTTTCCTTTGTATTTGCTTTGGTGGCCGGAGACTTTGGACACATTTTCATTTGGATTTATTTGGATTCAGACTTCATATTTTTTTTTGGTGTTTTGGACATGCTGCATTTTATTTTTATTTTTAAAAATGTTTTATGTTTTCATTTGATTACATTCTTTTTGTGTTCAATAAATTTTGGTTTATTACTTTGATGTGTGGTATTCTCTCATTGGGTTCATGCATGTCACGGTGTAGGTTTTCACAATCACCAGCACCCATTGTGTGTGTGTGACAGACATGTGTTGATGTACATACTTGCCATTTGGGTTGTATCATGTAATGGGCATTTCAATGTGGGGTGGATGGGATACTTGGTTGGGTCTTTTCACAGGGGTGGCGTGCGGTGGGATTTGGGGGGCCATAAGGCCCATGATTGTGGATCATGATGACATGTTGGGGGGGACATGAGTCAGGGCCTGCTGGCAGGTGCCCGTCAATGCTGGGTGGGTGGGGGTGCAGGGGGACATGAGTCAGGGACTGCTGGCAGGTGCCCGTCACAGCTGGGTGGGTGGGGGTGCAGGGGGACATGAGTCGGAGCCTGCTGGCAGGTGCCCGTCAATGCTGGGTGGATGAGGGTGCAGGGGGACATGAGTCACGGCCTGCTGGCAGGTGCCCGTCAATGCTGGGTGGGTGGGGGTGCAGGGGGACATGAGTCTGGGCTGCTGGCAGGTGCCCGTCAATGCTGGGTGGGTGGGGGTGCAGGGGGACATGAGACGGGGCCTGCTGGCAGGTGCCTGTCAATGCAGGGGGACATGAGTCGGTGCTCGCTATTGCATGGTGACATGTGGGCTGGCTGGAGGGCATGGGCTGGGTGGATGTGCTGCCTGCGGGGCATGGCCAGGAGTGCAGGGTAGTCCCCTGTGGTGTGGGCTGCCTGCAGGGCCTGGGGAGGGGGGATAGGGCACACCTGGGAGGTCCCACACTGCCAAATCGCATGTGAAACATACCGCGCACCCCCAAGCTACACGTACCCCGCTCACACAAGGCCTATCGCGTGTGATTCTCCATGCGCACCCCTCAGAATACACGTACCCCGCTCCCCAAGGCCAATCGCGTGTGATTCTCCACGCGCACCCCTCAGAATACACGTACCCCGCTCGCCCAAGGCCTATCGCGTGTGATTCTCCACACACACCCCCAAAATACACGTACCCCGCTCGCACAAGGCCTATCGCATGTGATTCTCCACGCGCACCCCCGAAATACATGTACCCCACTCACACAAGGCCTATCACGTGTAATTCTCCATGTGCACCCCTCAGAATACACGTACCCCACTCGCACAAGGCCTATCGCGTGTGATTCTCCATGTGCACCCCTCAGAATACACGTACCCCGCTCGCACAAGGCCTATCGCATGTGATTCTCCACACGCACCCCTCAGAATACACGTACCCCGCTACCCAAAGCCTATCGCGTGTGAGTCTTCACGTGCACCCCTCAGAATACATGTACCCCACTCGCACAAGGCCTATCGTGTGTGATTCTCCACGCGCACCCCTCAGAATACACGTACCCCGCTCCCCAAAGCCTATCGTGTGTGAGTCTCCAAACGCACCCCCAAAATACACATACCGTGCTCACAAAAGGCCTATCGCGTGTGATTCTCCATGTGCACCCCTCAGAATACACATAGCCCGCTCGCACAAAGCCTATCGTGTGTGATTCCCCACGCGCACCCCCGAAATACACGTACCCCGCTCGCACAAGGCCTATCCCGTGTGATTCTCTATGCGCACCCCTCAGAATACACGTACCCCGCTCCCCAAGGCCTATCACGTGTGATTCTCCATGTGCACCGCCGAAATACACGTACCCCGCTTGCACAAGGCTTATCGTGTGTGATTCTCCACTCGCACCCCTCAGAATACACGTGCCCCGCTCCCCAAAGCCTATCGCGTGTGATTCTCCACGCACACCCCAAAAATACAAGTACCCCGCTTGCACAAGGCCTATCGCGTGTGATTCTCCACGAGCACCCCTCAGAATACACGTACCCCGCTCCCCAAGGCTTATCGTGTGTGATTCTCCACGCGCACCCCTCAGAATACACGTACCCCACTCGCACAAGGCCTATCGCGTGTGATTCTCCACACGCACCCCTCAGAATACACGTACCCCGCTCCCCAAAGCCTATCGCATGTGATTCTCCACACGTACCCCCGAAATACACATACCCCACTCGCACAAGGCCTATCGCATGTGATTCTCCACATGCACCCCTCAGAATACATGTACCCCGCTCGCACAAGGCCTATCGTGTGTGATTCTCCACGCGCACCCCCGTAATACACATACCCCGCTCGCACAAGGCCTATCGAGTGTGATTCTCCACGTGTACACCTCAGAATACACGTACCCTACTCCCCAAGGCCTATCGCGTGTGAATCTACCCGCGCACCCCCCAAATGCACTGTCCCAGCCCTGTGAACTGGTGCAGGGTTATCGTGGCCCTTTGCGCTTTATTGGGGATTTCAATGCCTTATCGTTGCGCAAGGGGCGTTCTTGGGGGCGTAATTGGCGCTGCGGGATGTTCTCTGTGCCAGCGCTCAAAATGGCTTGGATATTCCATGAATACACGGTGCGGCAGAATGCTGTTTGGCGCACATGGCTGGCGCACGCTAGCTCTCTGCGCTGCTCGCGTGTGCTGCCTCTGCGCTGAAATCTATGAATTACCCTGTAAATATTGTGGAATTGTTCGTCTTTTACAACATTCATGTGTACTTAGAAAACATTATTGTTTCACGGCATTGCTATTGTTGAATGTGTCTTGTGTGCATGTGCGGCTGCGTATCATAGGTATACATTTCTTCGATCGCGTCCATTGTCACAGATTACCGTTGCATTTCCTATTAATTATACATTTCAGTTTGGATTTTGAAGCGGGCCGAAGCCATGAGCGAACGCACTTGCATTAGGCAACCGGCCCGCTCCTTCGGCAGCTTACCTATGCGTACGCACGCCCATGCTACAAAGCAGATGGGCAGTTTGACCCAGGGGAGCGTGAGGCTCCAAGCCTTCCTGTCATCCACTGGGCATTTGGAACAGTTTTCTCATCAGTTTTTCACCACACACAGCACAAGTCTTACTAAGAGAATGATAATCATGGTTTCTTTATAAAAAAAAATGTTTTTTAAAAAAAGAAAGAAAAATCAATTATTAGAAGGAGCAGACAGGGTTGCAGACAATCAGAGTGTGCCTGCTAAGAGCCATAAAAAAACAAAAAACAAACAGAAAGCTGACAGTCCAATTACTGGCCCTGCCAGCCCCTCCTATCTTATGGCTCTCTATGGAGATAAATCTCATTCAACCACTCCTAGATGGAGTGAAGAAGAGTGGGTGGAGGAGCCCACAGAGGGAGAAACAAAGCTCTTTCTTAGCTTCAAGAAAGTCCTAGGGGACTCTCTGTCTCAAGCTGTTTCTGAAGGGGTACAGACCATTGCACGGCGGCTAGATATGCTGGAGGCATTAATGTGCAAACAAAAAGCAGACCAGCAAGCTGCAAGAAAAAGACGTCGGAAATCCCTGGTGAAGGGACGTCAGCAAGACACCCCCATGCAGGGGTTGAAGAGAAGGAGTGAAAGAAAGATTGGAAGAGGCTGACCTCTTTGACCCCCCTGAGCCTACCCGAAAGGGACCTTGTCCCACAAGAGGTGGCCGACCCAGTCACCAGGCTAAAGACAGGCTTTTTGTTGACGTCTGCTACCTTCGACCGACCCCCTACCGCAGGGGTGAATAATTTAGAGGAATAGGACAATGGCTATTCGCCAGACAACAAGGGGGAGGAAGAGGAGGTTACCTTCAAGCCCCTCGAAGAGCAACCAAACCCGGAGGAAGAGTACGAAACCAATGATATGTTCAACCCTGAGTCCATCAGACATCCAAGATCCTCAGAGTGGGTACCCTCACCGAGAGTGCTTCTGTACATGTCTCAGCACACCCAAAAGCCCCTCGATAGAGAGGTGCGCGCACGGATGAGATCTGAGTGACCCAGGCCAGAGTTGCCGAATAAACTAGCAGAGACACCCGATCTGGATCCGAAGATGGTCACTTTTGTAACCAAAGCGGCTAGAGACATTAGGAAAGGCGTTGACCGCACCTGGAGAGGATGCCCGGATAAACTATTAGAGCTGACAGGGCCGACAGGGACTTGGCAGAGAAGGCCAAACACACTGCAAAACCAGTGGACACCCAAACCATAACAAACTAGGCCCAACGTGCAGTATGCCTTTTAGGCAATGGGAACTGCGCACTGTCCGTGGAAAAGAGGAGGGGTGTCTGGTAAAAATCGATAGTAAACTCAGCGACCTAGCCTTGTATGAGGTGGGTGAGGGAGCAAAAGGATTGTTGTTTGGAGAGGCTTTCACCAAAGAGATGGCGCAATTCGTGGGGACCTACTCTGCCCTGGAGAAAGCTCAAAGCTCCATCAAGAGAATATTTCCAGGGCATGTTTTTCCCGGAGCCGGGTGTCATCGGTATCGGACGTCCGGTCGATTCAATAGGGCGCAAAGTCCCCCAAGTCATAGAGCCCAGTACCGGGAAGGTAGACAACAGGACTCGTTTTTACCAGCTAGAGGATGTTTCCCCAGATGGCGCAGAGGAAGAGGCACCTACAGACAGACAAGCCCAGCAGGTAGTGAGTACACTGAACACTCTGCAGGTCAGAGTGAGAGGGAGGACTCTCCTACGTTTGCATGAATGGCAAGAGCTTTCCGGCGACATATGGGTATTGCAAGCATTGCAAGGCTTATCCCTAGAGTTCACAGGCGAACCAGTGCAAAGGATAGAGCCCCATCCAATTAACATGCTCCGAGAAGAGCAAGATCTCTTACAAAGCGAGCTGCGCAAGCTGGTGGACAATAACGCGATAGAGTGCGATTACCGGGGAGGACCAGGATTCCTCAGCAACATGTTCTTAGTCCATCGGGGAGAAAAGATAAGGCCATTAATAAATCTAAAATCCCTGAACAAATGGTTGACATACAACCATTTCAAGATGGAAGGAATTAATCTCCTCCGTGATCTCTTTCAAGCAGGAGACTGGCTAGCGCGGTTAGACCTCAAAGACGCGTACCTGACTATTCCGATAGCAACAGCACATCGGAAGTTCCTCCGTTTTCAGTGGAATGGAGAGACATGGTGCTTCACATGTCTCCCTTTCGGTCTGGCAAGGGCTCCTTGGGCTTTCACCAAGATAATAAGGCCAGTAGCCACTGCCATAAGGGAAAGCGAAATAAGGATCATCATCTATTTGGACGATATCCTGGTCTTAGCCCAGAACAGAGCAGCACTTCAGGAGAACGTTCACTGGATTTGTACCCTATTAGCTTCACTAGGGTTTATTGTGAACACAGACAAATTGCAGCTCCAACCAGTGCAGAGGATAGAGTTCTTGGGATTCGTAATAGATACAAAGAAAGCAGTGCTAGAATTGCCAAACAGCAAAATCAAAGCAATCAAGAAAGAACTGAGAGCAGTTACAGCGAAGAAAGTTATTTCTCTTTGCGGTCTAGCCAGAATAGTGGGTCTACTAGCAGCCTAAATTCAAGCAATGTTCCCTGGGCCTCTTCATTACAGTGCCTTGCAAAGACTCAATATCAGGCAATTACAAGGGGGATTAGGATACCATCAGATAGTGACCCTAGACCAAGAAGCTCTGACAGAGCTCCACTGGTGGCTGCAGAATATGGAAGCCTCGAACGGCTGAGTGATTTTCAGCGACATACCAGACTTAGGGCCTCATCACGAGTTGGGCGCCGGCGCTAAAAGCCCTACCACCAAACCCCCCGGCGCTATTAGCGCCGGATCATGGGTTTGGTGGAAGGGTTATTACCCATTCCCCATTGGGCCCAGTCGGGAAAATTCACGCTATTACCGCTGGCGGATTTCCTGCCGGCGGTAATCACGCTGAAAATCGGCAATTTTGCCACGGATTTCTCCCCAGCTTAGAGCTGGGGGGAAATCCGCCAAAGCCATGATCTAGTGGACCCTTAAATGCGGCGGTAATAGCGCTAACGCCGCATTTAAGGGTTACCGCCAGACTCGTGATGAGGCCCTTAGTCATAGAATCAGATGTGAGCAGAGCAGGCTGGGGCGCCAGGTGGGATCAAGCAGAGACAGGAGGGAAATGATCGTCGGACGAATTGAAAATCCACATAAATTGCCTCAAGCTGTTAGCAGGCTCTTTCGCTGTGCAAGCCTTTAACAAGGACAAAGCCAGATGTTGTGTATTGTTTACGATGGACAACATTTCGGCAGTTCGCTATATAAACAAGCTCGGAGGTGCACGATCCAGAATGTTAGCAGAACTAGCAAAGGACTTCTGGCATTAGTGCCTCCAACATCAGATAGTAGTGTCAGCCGAATGTCTGCCAGGCCTTCAGAACAGTGTGGCGGATTGCAACTCCCGGTATCTCACAGATACCAGCCACTGGAGGCTGAATCTCCTACTATTCAAGCAGATACAAGCGATTTGGGGTCCTCGGGACACAGACCTGTTTGTGTCCAGGTTGAACGCGTAGAGACCTAAGTACTTCAGCTGGAGGATAGACCCGAGTGCAGTAGGAACAGATGCGTTCTTGCACCCATGGAACGGAACAGTACATTATGCTTTCCAGCCGTTCGTGATATTGATGAGAGTTCTAGTGAAGGTTCACAGGGAGCAGGCAGAGCTTGTGTTGATAATACCATTCTGGAAGTCCCAGGGGTGGTTTCCAGTAGCGATGGAACTTTCTTAGGATTTCCCGAGAATAGTTCCTCATCAGCTAGATATTCTCCTTAGCCCGGCCGGTTGGCCACACCCCCTAATGGAAGCAGGCACACTTTGCCTAGTAGCCTGCAGGGTTTCAGGAAAAGATGGGAGCTGCCAGGCATTTCGCAGCTCACTGCCGACTGTATCAGAGGCTCCTGGGCGCCTTCCACCATACGGAGCTATGGTGCCGTCTGAAGCAAATGGACCCAATGGTTTCGAACCGCGGTGTTCATCTCGTTTTGTCCCCTATAGTACACATCCTTAATTTCCTAGCTGACAGGTTGCACGACTGTTGCGCTTACAGAACAATAGGAGTGTATAGATCAGCAGTGTCGGCAGGACACGATAAGGTAGAAGGGAAGCCAGCAGGGGAGCACTCAGCAGTCATTAGGTTACTCAAAGGGATGAAAATGAGAAGACCACCAGAAACGAAGTATGCACTGCTATGGGACGTCAGAGACGTGTTCCGTCTTTTTCTCAGCTGGCCGGAGAATGTCAGCTTATCCCGTTTGCAGTTGTCAGGGAAGTTAGCTATGCTTCTTAGCTTTACAGCATGTGGAAGAGTGTCGGATGTGAAGGCTCTAAAGATAGACAGAAAGATTTTTTACCCCGAAGGGGTGGCATTCAATATAGCCAAAATAACTAAGACTGATTCTAGTATCATTTCCTACCCCTATTTCCAGGAAAACAGTAAAATATGCATAGCGCAATGCATTAAGGATTATGAAGCAGCAACAGCACCCATTAGACCAGCAGGGGCTATGCTGTTGCTAATTGCGTGAAGGAAATCATACCACGCATTAGCCACAGCAACTATAGCAAGATGGGTTAGAGAAGTGATGCACTGGGTGGGCATAGACCTGTCTTTGTTTGGTGCACATTCAGTCAGGGATGCTATGGCCTCTCGAGCTTTCTCAGCAGTAGTGTCATTAAAAGACATTTTGAAATCTGCTGATTGGTCTTCAGAAGCGACATTTTAGACATTTTATTTTAAGCCTGTGTCTAAAATTACTAATAGAGTGGTGGTGAGCTCTGAACAAGCATAATGCTTGCCTCCTGTCTTGACATAGAATGAAGATTGCCCATGATAATAGCGCAGGGAAAGTCTTGATTCTATTAAAGACACAGAGGCAAGCATTGTTCCCACCCTGAAATGATGAAAGTCTTGATGATTGTCAGATATATGCCTACTTTGGTAGTTCTCTGAGTCATTTCCCAACCTTACAATATCCACTATAATTTCTCGTAGGAGATGACCAGAAGGCAACGTAATCAGTAGCAAGAACTGCTCCAATCTCAGCACTAAACACGCACGTTGTCCCGTTGGACCAAAGCGGCCGATCTGTTAACAAGGGAGTCGATTAGACAGCCTGCAGAAATTTACGGGGAATGTTTCTATGGTTGGAATCGGGCAGATTTTGCTGTCAGAAAAGTAAGAGGAAAGAACCTAACGCAGGGGCTTCTTATACCAAAGGCTGTCTCCTCATAGGTAGAGGAGGGAAGCCCTAGGCTTAAAGAGACTGGAGGTTCATGGGGCTTGTAGTGCCCAGGATAGAACTATCAGGATAGGTCTATGAAAAAAATTAGTTTTGGAAACATTTTAAACTTTCAATTTCCCTTTCCCAGGAAGGACTTATGAGTAAATAAAATGTTCAAGCTTAAATGTTTATGTTTTGAAAAGCTGTGAGTGGCAGCATTAAAGAAAGTTTAAGCATAATTCTTGCCTCCGTGTCTTTAATAGAATCAAGACTTTCCCTGGGCTATTAGCGTGGGCAATCTTCATTGCATAGGCAATACTTTAATAAGCTCAATGCAGTATTTCACTTACTACTTAAGATTACATTAAAATGGAGAGATAGGATATAATGGATAACCCCATGACATTGAATATAATTGGCATATCAGAGTAGAGCCTTGCATTTATATGTCATCATGATGATGTCACACGTATACGCGTTGAGTCAATGTGACATATAAAGATAGGTCAAATGGTGTGCAAACACGTGGCACGCCAAAAACATTGCCAAACATAGCTAGGATGAATTGCATCTGCATTATTGTGGTAAGTGAGTTGGTTTGTCTACTTGCAGTCTGTAAGGGGATCAACCAGTGTAGGAATATGGTTTAAGGGAATTACCTAACATTTTATTATGGGACTGATATATACCATATATATTTATTTCCAAAGAAATCTATTTAATATTGGACATACCTGACATTATTCGACGACGTATTAAACCAAACAGGTACTATTCTAAAAAGTAGTTTCATACAATATGGCAAATACGTGTATTGTCACCCGATACCAACACTAGGTTATTAAAAATATATATTTCTATGAACAGAATATATAATTGAATACAATTGAAACCGCTCAATGGGAAATACCCTATAAACTATGCTTTTAGATGATTAATAACCTGAAATGACAAGTTATAGGATAAACAAATCCGAAAACTAATTCATGTAGTATGGTCATACTAATTGGATAGAATGTTTTTCCTTCAAATTTATAGTATATTATTTTCCATGTTCTTCACTCCAATCCCCCTTTTTGAATTTTTAGCAAATCGTGTACGATTGGATTAACTTAAATTGACTTTAAAATAACTTTTGCATTGTCACAAATAAACTTTGGAATAGAATACATTACGTTTTATCTAAAGAAATGGTATGGATTGATAGTATTGCCTTGCTAAAAAGTCAGAGTCAAAACATGTGTTGGCAACCTCAATAAATGACATTTACAAATATATAATTGTTGTTTGTATTCATATTCAGCAACCACATAATTATTGTATGACATATGATCCATATCAAACAAAGAGATTGTCTGACAGACATCATGTCATCTGCAGAATGACTGCAGAATGACTTATATGATGGCACCTTCTAACTTGGTGTATAGAATGAATTCATTGACATAATATACTGTCACAATCCCCGTTTCTTAAATTATCTTTTCCTAAAACCTATCCCCACTCCTTAGATTAGATTTCAGATTGTAGTCCTGGTATTTTGACCTAAAGGGAAACCATTCAAATGCCAAGTTATTGACCGTATTGTTTAGCCATTTGGTTAGTCTTTCATCTGATAGAATTCTATGCTTTTCTGATCCGTTCCTTCTTACTCTCTGGGCTCCCTCTCTTCCAGTGCTGCTCTAGGTCAGCTTTTGCTACCATAAGTAAATGCTGAACCATGTTAGTGATCTTCCATGGTTCATCCGCCAACCAGAATTCCAAAACATAGGCAGTCAACATATTGTCACCCATCTGTCCTCTAGATCTTTAATTCCAGGCTGCACCTCTGCCCAGTGATTTTGTATCACCTTACACGACCACCAAACACGTATACAGGTTCCCCTACACCCACATCTACTCAACACAAATTCGAGCTACCAGAGAACATTGCCATTTGTGAAATTGTTGTATCCCTTGAAGCTTAAATTGCAGACAGATTGATGATTTACTTGCTCTGCTTCCCATCAGTGACCAAAGTCCTTCTGGTAGAGGAATCTGAAGATCTTTTCTCCAACTAATTCTGAGGGCCTCTATGTCCTCTACCCTCCTTTCAATAATACATGCATACCTTGCTGAGATTAACTCTTTATTTCAAAAAAGGTAGCAGGCGCTCCTCTCCAGAAAGAACATGGCATGATAACCTGTTCTGAGATGAGAGTTTGCAGCACATGCTTTTTGCTCACTGTACCTTTCACAGATAGGAAATATCCATTTGCATATCAGTCTTTGTCCCGCCCACATGGGCAGTCCAGCACCAAAATGCTATGGCAATTCCTCTCTGAACAAGAGTACCAACAGCAACCCCATTCACGTGTTTCAGCCTTGTTGGGCCTCATCAGTGAGGTGAAGCTCTGCCTCTGTTAGCACAGTAAGCAGGGAGTCCACGTCTGGTTGCCCCCAGGTAACTCAGGGTGACCAACCCCAAGTTCCTTACAAATATTTCAAAAAAGGTAGCAGGAGCTCCTCTCCAGAAAGAACATGGCATGATAACCTGTTCTGAGATAAGAGATTGCAGCACATGCTTTTTGCTCCCTGTACCTTTCACAGATGGGAAATACCCATTTGCATATCAGTCTTTGTCCCGCCCACATGGGCAGTCCAGCACCGAAATGCTATGGCAATTCCTCTCTGAACAAGAGTGCCAACAGCAACCGCATACACGTGTTTCAGCCTTGTTGGGCCTCATCAGTGAGGTGAAGCTGTGCCTCTCTTAGCACAGTGAGCAGTGAGTCCACGTCTGGTTGTCCCCAGGTAACTCAGGGTGACCAACCCCAAGTTCCTTACAAATATTTAAAAAAATGTAGCAGGCGCTCCTCTCCAGGTTCTCTTTCCCTCCTTGGGAGACACAATAAGACACAATAAAAGAGCTGAGGAAACCGGAGAGTGTGACAGAGGTTTAACAACCACTTGTTGTTGGCTCATGAGTTTAGACAGACCCGCCAGGCCTGTTTTTGGTTGTCTCATACCCAGGTGGGGCCTGCAGTCGAAGGAGATGAGGGAGGAGGGTTGCATCAGATCCTCACTGGAAACCTGCCATCACCAGATAGGCCTGTGATGCGGATTTGGTCCCCATTTCAGGGGTTGAGGCAGATCATCGATAGCAGGGCATGTGATGTATTTTGTAAAGGCTTATTACACTGTCCTTGAAGTTAACAAGCCCAGGGAAGAAGCTCATCCCATTTCGGTGTCTTTTTCTCTACCAGTTTCATAAGGAAGTTCTTTAGAGTTTAATTAAAGCGCTCAACTAGCCCATCAGTTTCTGGGTGACAGGCGGATGTGCACACAGGTTGTCAATTTGCAGAATGTATTAAAGGTCTGATATGACCAAGTATATGAAGGGACTTCCCTGATCTGTGAGGATCTCTTTGGGAAAATGTACTGGAGGGAATGATATTTTTTACCATCGTCTGATCTCAAGTCGGAGGCCTCCATATATCTTGTCTCATAATCCATGATGACCATTGTGTATTGATTCTCTGCCTTAGAGGTACCCATTGGCTCGTTGGCAACCAGACCAATATTTGAGAAAGATACTTTAATAAACGGGAGAGGTAGTGACAGCACCTTACTAACATCCATCCGGGATGTTTTCTGGCGTATGTAGCATTGTAGATATTACTGTCTGAAGAAATGGCTGAGAACATGTGGTCGAGTATTGGCCATCCCTTGATGCCCCTCTGAGAAGTGAAAATGTGTTAGTTCTAGAACAGAGTTACAGTATTTTACTAGAACCAGCAATTGATACAGAGTGTAAAACTCTTCCTGGCACCCATTTGAGACCGGGTAAATTAAGCTCTTCAATTCACGATAATAAGGTCTGGCAGTTCTGAGAACCTCATGTTGTGAAATGAAGTGATCAAAAGAGGTCCACAATGTGGGTCCTGACATTGACATGACCAAACCTCTCTTTTGGTATGATACATTGTGTCCTTTCTGCTGGAAAATAGGAGTCGGGTTGGGGCAGCTCAAGGAAAGTTGGTAGCTCTATCTGGCTTCGGGAGAGCTCAGATACTCTCATGACATTCTTCTAACTAAATAGCTCCCTCTGCTCCTATGAGGAAGAAGGCTTCATGGATCAGTTGGGCCATGACATCCCCTTCCTGATTAAAAAAACTATTATTCCTATTATTGAACAAAACAACCTTAGCTTTGCCTCTGTAGTCCCGATCAATCGACCTGGTAATTAAATCAATCTGAACTTTACTGCTATGTCTGAGCTAGGGGCTATCCACCCATAAGTCCTATTAGAAATGGCAACCCTCAGATTAGTGGATGTTAAGGCTCTGTTTTTCGGGGGAATCGGCAGCTGGCCAATGCTTAACAGGTTGAGGCCTGCTGAGCCAGGTGATTCTCCAGTGAGTACACAAGCCATCCTTGTTTTATGCACCATTTGAAGACGTGTGAAAACCTTTAGGACAGCCTTTGTGGATCCCACTTCTGGCACAAGGATGCAGTTCTAAAAAAATAAGATTTATTTAGATATCTCAAGTAGCAGGGGAACACAGCACAATAGTACGGTGAGCAAAAATAAAAGGTATCTTAAAATGTTCTCCACTTGGGCTTATCCTGGCCCCAATTTACTGTCCAATGAAGCACTCGCGTCTTTGTATTTGGGTTGTGGGGTTTCAGGGTTCCCAAATCTACTTCTGTAGAATCCCCAAATCCACAGTTAGAACCTTCTAAGGGCATGATGTTGGTTTAACTGCAATCCTCCCCTCAGCAGACTCATCCCCTCTAATCCTGCCAGAAAGGTTGGGGCAATATAAGCATGCCCTAAAGGGGTAGTATTTGGGTATTTTTCACGCAGCTGGGAGAGACTAGCTGTAAGTACCTGTCAGGACATTGGGCTAAAGGGATTACTAATGGGGGTATCAGGGCTGAGGGTCGAGCAGTGTCGGATCTGGACTTGCTCATGGCATTTGAGGTTATTAACATGGCCAGTGCAGTCCACCTCAGACAGACAGAGGGGGGGCTGCAAGCTAAAGGGCTGGTAGGCGGAACTGGGAAGTTGGGTCCTCGGGAAAAGAGAGGGCCGGCAAGCATGTCAGGAAGCCTCAGATGGCGTCACTGCAGAAGTGTTGGCATGCAACAGTCTAAAGGGACACACCGGGTAGGAGTAAGGTGCCACTGGGAAAGGATTGGTAAGCTCTATTCACACTGACAGGTTAGCCTGGGTTAAAAAGGGGGTGGACATCAAGCATGGATGTCAAATTGGAACTTTGGGCTTTGGATACAATGGAGTGGGTATAGTGTACATGGGTACTTCCCATTTTTTTGTTACAGGGGATCTGTCCCATAAGGGGAAGAAACACATCAAACTTTACAATTATATTAAAAACTATGGCACAAGTATGGGGGCCATGTTCGCACCTGACATAGCAAACCTCTAGATGCACCATTTTGAGTCTCACTCCATCTATAGCAGTGATAATTCATTCAGCAAAAACATTGGCGGCTGGTACGGCTATGTTCATGATGTCCTCATGACGTGGAAGGAAACAGAAAATGCAAGATAGCGGTGGTAACCACTTTTCTGTTTCAAATTTTCTTAGTTTTAGGATTCTTCAAAAGTTGTGTTTATACTTTCGATTGCTTTGGCCTGGAGCTGCCAGAAAAGAAATGGTCCGATGACACAGGGACCACAAAAATATGATAGCGAAAAAACGAAGTGACACCACCTCATTAGAACTGGCGCTCTCAGTTGGCTCCCATAGGAGCTGTAAATATTAGTTAAATATGCTGTTATAAGTTTATCTCAACAATTTGTGTTCTTTTTAGTCAGAGACCAATTTTCGTCTCCATTTGCACATACTAAAAATAAAAATAAACTGAAATTTATCAAAACTTCAGGAACTGTTTAATACACATTCCTGTGTTTTCTACAATCTGTTTCTTGTGGTGGCGAGTAGTGAGGTGAAAAACTAACAAAGGTCTATTGTATGTACGTATGTCAATGCATTTTGGTGTGCCAAGACACCATCTTCAGGGCTGTACAATATTCTACATTTATATTTTTTAACATATTCCAAGTTGTTATTCAAAGTATAATTTCCATATTTGAATTTTTACAAAGCATAATAATCATTTGCAGAGAGATTCCGAATGCAGTTCGAATATTCAAAAAGAAACATAATTACAAGTAACATACCAATGTGTGCCAATAATGTTCATAAAAAGATGCCACCAACAATCACGGGTAGGAAAAGAGAGAGAGTGTGTCAATTTTGATTCAACTTTCGCTCTAAGTATAGTTAAAATTCAACAACTATTGCGTAAGGCAGAATCCTACCTCTCTCTACTCGTTTTTTGCATGTATCATTTGTATCTTCAAACATTGAACAGAGACACAGCTAGCCACTTTCCTGACATGGTTTAACATCCACGATCAACACATTAGGTTCACCATGTCCTATGATGCTGCATCCATGGCTTTGCTGGATCTGAAGATCTGGATATTCGCACAGGTTACACTGGAGACGACTCTGTATAGAAAGCCCACAGACAAAAAATATCATGTTAAATTATGGCAGTTCCCACCCAATTTGCTTGAGGGATAATATACTGGTGGGCCAGTTCCTAAGGATCTGTAGGAACTGTACAACAATGACTGAGTTTGACTTCCATAGCAAAGATCTAATCACCTGACTGAAACAACGGGGTTACCCATGCAAAGTAATCCGGTAAGCAAGAAAAAGAACATGTAACACCAATTGGGACACCGGTCCATCTAAACAAGAAAGAACTCATGCATCTAAAATAATCTGCATTACAACCTTTAATCCAATCCATGACGATTTAAGGACAATTATACTCTGTAATTAGAACATGGTAAAGACTCCCGATTTTAATCCGGATAAATGCAAATGTGGGTTCAAAACACAAGTCAACCTGAAGGATGCATTATTCCACACATACAAACAATCACGACAGGCACCTCCAAGTCAAACCACTTTGTGGACCTTTCAACCTATGATTGGGCACTTTAGATGTTGTCATTGCTGAGTGTGCAGCCTAACAAAATATCTGAAACATATTGTCCTCTATGGCATTGATTGGAAGTTGAAAACATTTACCAATTGCAAAACAGAATGGGCAATGTATGGAATCAAATGTCCATGTGGCCTAATGTACATAGGAAAGACCAAACGTGAAATAAGATAGTACATTTTTTAACACAACTCCTGCTTGAAAAACGGAGTGGCTGAGAAACCCGGAAATGTACGATCGGACCGAAAAAAAAGGCCAGACCGTACCAAAAGTCCAAAAACTGCTACCACCAAAGGTTCAAACACCAAAAGATCGAACCTTTGGTGGTAGCATTGTAGATAAGTCTTAAAAAAAGAAAAAAGACTGCAGGGGGTGCGGGGGTGTCCCTCGCAACACCCCACTCACTGTACTGTGTTGTATAGTGAGCGGGGTGTTGCGGGGCACACCCCCGCAGCACACCTGAAAAAATAAATAAATACAAGAAAATAAAATAAAAAAAGAAAAGGACCCTGCAACGCTGGTTCCCGATCACGGAAGTGAAAGGGAACTGGCGCCACAGGGACTCAGCCTGTAAAAAAGGTAAGTAGGGTTTGTTTATGTTGGGGGTGTGGGTGGGGGTCTGTTGAGGGTATGGGTGGGGGAGTGTTGTGGGTATGTTGTGGGTGTGGGTATGCAGGGGTTTTGAATGTGTGTTCGCATGGGAAATGAGCAAACCTTTTGTGGTTCGCCCATTTCTCATGAAAACTTTTCCATCGCCGACTTTTCCACAACGGAAAAATCACGCAGATCCGAGAAACCCACAGTTGCACATTATTCTGTATCCAACCATAGACCCACTGAACTGTTTTGGTTTATTATTCAAACAATAAACGAACCTCCAAGAGGAGGTGACTGGGACATTATTCTATGAAAGGCTGAACAGAAACGGATTTACAAACTAGACTCTGTCGTAAGGGCCTAAACACCACAATTGAGTGGGTCTATATATGCACTAAGCATTCAATAATTACAGTCAAAAGAAAAAACAGGTTCCAAAATATGTCATATATTACAGGCACCCAGACAGCGTGCAGGGAGAAGAAGCTAAGCAAATGGACAGAAACCAAATGTTGCTACAGAAGCATATGTCGTGCGGCAAGACATATCCACGCTTTGGCGAAAACAAATGCACAAGTAGCCTAAACGCACACCGACACTAAGCGCATGTAACAACTATCGGTTGCCCAATGCTATTTAGAACATTTCGATAAAGGTCAAGAAAAAGCCTGTTGAAGCGCGCAAGCCGGTAATTTGAGTAATTATTTGCTGCCATTTTTTGGGAAACAATGTTACGGTGCCTATGAAGACAGACATAAAGGAAGGAATAATGTTCTGATTTATTGGAACAATACCACAATATTTACAAAGGCACCAGAATCATTTTTAAACTAAAAGTGCAGCATTTCGTTATATACGGGAACTCAGGCAGCAGTTTAAATAAGCAAAAGCAATACAGGGAGCACTCTATTGCAGACAGGATTATGAAGGAAAACACATAGCACTGCTTTGTGTATGGCATTGGCAAGTTAGGCTAGCCAATTTTATTTGCACTTAAAAACTAGATCTTTGTGAGTGCGTTATTAAGGTCTCTTATTAATATAAAGATATGAAACATGTGCAAATAGAACACACATGGTACCTGCAATAAAAAAAAAAAACGTTTTTTGTGAGCTATCAAGAATTTGACCATAATGGATGTGTTCAACATCAGGTTACACACGTGCCTCATTACATGAAGGTTAGTAAACACCAGCACCAACAATTATGAGACTGGTATCGGCTTAAAAATATTCTGATAGATTTAATCAATAGCCAAATGTTCCTCTTGCCCAATGGAGGGGAATACTACAGCCCATTTTTTCATTGATTGCTAAAAGAGAAGAACTAATTGCCCTACACAACTTACGATAAGATTAAGGTATGTCCTCCTTGTCATACACCTTTATAAAGACAAAGGGCCTCATTATGAGGTAGGAGGTAGCCATGGTGCTTTTAGCACCATGGCTACCCCCTTACCGTATTCCGGGTCCGGGTTCTTGAAATAGGGATTTAGCGGGTCATTCCAACCTTGGAGGACCCGGTAAGTCCCCATTCCGAGAACCATTCCCCATTCCCAGTCTGAGCCCCCATAGGGCTCAATGGGAATGGGGATGGAGCTAATAGCGGGCCCGTTATTAGCTCCCTGGTCCCTTAGCGGCTCCCGCGACTTTGGAATAAGGCGGTAAGGGTTTACCGGCACCGTTCTCCTTACCGGTGCCCGTTAGCCCTTACGGCCCACCTCGTAATGAGGCCCAAAGTAAGAAATCTTAGCTTAGGAGGAGCCCAGAGCTAAGGTTTTAAAGCAACTGTCCTGTTGTTTTTTGTTTTGTAGCTAGCTGCATGTGCTTATGGAAAAAGGGGTTCACCATATTGAGTGTCATAATCGTTAAGCAACCGTATTGTCCCGATGAAGGCCCTCCTAAACTCTGACTTGAACGTTTTCGGATAAATGTATCCAGCCATTAGCGCCGATACACAACTTGTTGACCTACCACTGGACTAGATATCGACTGTGCACTAGCTGTCTTTCCTAAAAAGGATAAAAATATTCCCTTATCACAACGTTCCGCACCACCGCATTGCTATAAAATCAAGCACCCAATGGAAGGGTTAAACAATATCATAAATCATTAAAATGCTATTATCATATTTGTGAGGTGCAGTAGGTGCACCACTGTGTGACATCCATTATTACAAATTGTGTCTAAATCTTTTGTCTTGATGGTGCTAAAAGAACACGCAGATACACTGTTGATGTGAACAATGGTTTCTCGGTGTATATGTCTGACATCGTCCTTAAAATATCAATTCACCATTATTTTGGTAAAAGTTTATTTTATGTTTTGTTTTGTGTTTTCCACATGGACCATTGTATTGATTTTCTTTTAAACAAATTAATTATTAAAACTTTTATAAGGACATGCTCTGGTATTTGTGCTGATGATTTGTTAGATTCCAGCATGATCGGTGCAACTCGGAGTAGTCATTATGTAAATGGGAGTGGTAGAATGGAGTGGGGTAATCATTTAGGCGGTGGCATTTAAAGGTGATTTGTGGAAGGTAAGAGACATTCATGGTGGGTAATTGATTGTTAACATTATCAACAAAATGTTAGGTTAGTCTGTAAGGCTTTGATCCCAGGTTAGGATTTGATGTGAGCTTAGACCTGTCGCAATAAAGCAGCCTTTTCCACACAAATTGGGTGTCACATGTTCGATTGCATGCCGGCACCCACGGGGTGTCTGGGAGAAACGGAGGACGAGTCCCAGTCTCTAGGGTCATTTGGGCAGTGGTAGCGTGTGTGGCATGTGCTTCCTCTGATTGGTGAGTTGGGTTGCGTAGGGTTTATTTATATCGCTGAAGGTGCTGGATCCTTTAACACACCTTCAGTCCTCCCACCCTAACTAGGGCAGCCTGGTTGGGGGAAATGGCCAGTTGTTTTTTCCCCAGCCCTGGCTGCAATCATGTGTCATGTTTGGGGGGAACTGTGGTTGGGTGGCACAGAGTTGGCACTTGGATTTGCAGTAGTTCGAGTTTAGGAAATATGTACACTAAAGCTAGCAAAGAATTGGTTCTTAACTCTGTTCACATCGACAAAACTTCCAAAAATCTCACCACTCCTCACACACCTCTCACACTCTAACCAAACACAACCACACCTCTTAAAACTGCAGCAATCCGCACGCACTTCACCACACTGCAACAACAAACATACCACACAGACCCTCCACACAACAGCACACGACGGACTCAGAACCGAATACCACACCAATAAGCCCAGCAAACTGTTTTAACCGAACTGAAGCTGCCAACAGTACTTCACAGCTCCCTTGCTCCTCTTCAAAATTTGTTCTACTAACACGCCCTAACCTACCCCCCTTTTGTTTCAGATCCACCAGAGCGCCAGGGGACAACTACAGTGGTGATAGCGTGTGGTACAAATATCCTTTAACATTAACATTAGCAATAACACAGACAGGCAAGCCCAGATTTGAAAGGAGATGGAGCTTCAGGGATGGAGGTCCAATTGGGACTAGAGACTTTGGTTGGAATGGAGCTGGGTAATCGAGTTAATATTGGCAGAGGCAGTGGAAAGTCATTTCTGGATGATCAGAGGTCATGCGAAGGGTGTGGCTTATGAGTTGTGGCCATTTAAAGGGCAGTTAATTGTTCTACTCTAAATGCTTTTTGGACGTTTTGTGTCCGCACTGCGAATTTGAGGTGTTTAAGAACAGACTAAATCAGTGGGCCTCATTCCGAGTATGGCGGTAAATAACACTAATTACCGCCATGGCGTAAATACCATGTACGATGTGGTTGGAAGGCGCTATTTCCACCATATTCCGACTTCGCGTGCACGAGTATTCCGCCATGGCGGTAAACTCCCTTGCGGCATAGCGCAAAAGGTCCCGTCAAACCCCTTACCGCCATAAACCTAGACGTATTTAACACCATCGCCTTCGCTGGAATCCGTAATTAGCGGAGACCGTAATTTACGCTAACCGTAAATTACGACCACCGTTAAATACCGGAAACGGAAATAACATCATCGAACAGGAACGGGAAGCATCACGGCGGCCATATTTAAAATCACAATCCATTGCAATCCTCTCCATACAGGACATACAGGACTCCATACAGGACTCAGATCGACCAAATATACTACAGAGAACAGCATCATGCCTAAAGTTCTGAAAAAGGGCGCTGCGCGCATCCGAAAAGAAAAATTCACCCAGGATGAGTTACAGGTCCTGGTCGACACTCTGCATGAACATGCAGATATCGTATTCTGCAGCGACATGCGTAGGCCCACCATCCTCAGAAAGAAGGAGATATGGGAGTTGGTCGCACAGAGGGTGAGCACCGTTGGGAACACCCCCCGCAGCACAACGCATTGCCGCAAACGCTGGGATGACCTCCGTCTCAGGGTGCAGGCCATCCTGTCAGCAAACCGTCAGCAGGCCCTGGAGACAGGAGGAGGCCCAGGCTCACCCAATAAAATGATGCCCTGGGAGGAAACATGTGCGGAGATGATGGGCACAGAAGCCATCGAAGGTGTTGGCGAAATGGATTGCGGTGATCCCTCATCCGCTGACGCAGGTGAGTGTCATGAGTCCAAACAGTACATGCATCCCTAATGTAATTCACCGCAAAGGGCCGGCCAAAGAGTCACATCATGTTTGCTTCGTAGACCCCCCCCTTGCAACCATGTCATAACAAGTGGGACCCAGGATGATGTCAGGTGCAAGGCTGACACCCATATTGGCCATGCCACACAGAAAGCTGGTCAATGTCACTCACCACAGTACTCCGAACATGATTGACCCCGCCAACAGTATGCTTTTACCATCCAAGCCAAGTTCACTCACCGACCAAAAGATCACCAAGACGCTGCTCTCCCAATGTGTTACCATAGGCTTGAAGTCATGATGACCCCCAGATCATTGCTCATGCTGTCTCTCTCTTGCCCCCCACAGGTAGCGGTCATGAAAGTGAGGAGCAGGAAGGCTCCCGGCCAAGTACCTCCCGGGACAGGGGCAGGGTACAGCGCATACCTGCTGGCAGACATAAGGCCCATACTACACCACCTGCTCCAGCAACCCTCATGGAGGGTACACAACCCCCACCCGCGCACCTGGACATGCCTGCAGTTCCGCCGGAAACATGCCCCACGCTGCACCCTGAGGAATCCAGCATGTCAGGGGAGAATGCTGCCATGTGCCTCCTTAGTGTGCCAGACAGCCCCACATCCCATTCCGTGGTCAACGTGGAGGAGACCAATGACTACAGCCCTGAGTCACCATCTCACAGGCGAAGGGGTAACACCTGTCTCACATCAGCCCACTTCCCCTGCCGAAACACCTGAGAGGCGTGCAGGCCCAATACCAAGCCTGCCAACCACATCCCCCACATCGGCCGCAGAAGCTGTGCACTCCCAGAACCTCACGGCCATGATTGAGGAGTTTCTCCGGGACAACCGGGAATCAGGGTTGGTGCATCACAATGACCTGCAGGCTCTGGGCGAGGTCATCACTACATGCACAAACCGGCTCTGTGAGGTGCTCGGCAGGATTGCTGATGCCCTGGAGGCAGCAACCCCCAGACCTCAGCCCCAGCAGGAGGAACCACCCTCCCAGTGCTCCTCCACGCAGACCAGCCCGGTCCGCAGGTCACAACGCACAATGTGAAAATGATACCCCAGGCTCGGGGAGTGCCCATTGACTATTAAGCCACACACATGTGGCCTATGTAGTATTGATGGGACCGTTGTGGGGCTGTTGTGGAGGGAGGGTGAGGGGGGTGAGGGTGTGCGTGGGAGTTGGGGGGGAGGGGGGTGAGGGTGTGCGTGGGAGTTGGGGGGAGGGGGGTGAGGGTGTGCGTGGGAGTTGGGGGGGAGGGGGTGAGGGTGAAGGATTATTTGTACACGTTTTCACATGATTATACAACACATGATTATACAACACACAGTTTGGTCTATCCTGGAAAACAGAGTGGACATTGATCATTGTGCATGTGTCTTTTAATGTCTCACAGTGCATGTAGTACATGTATCCCCACACCCAGTGCCCAATGTCCTGTCATCCTCACCCCCTCAGCTGACTTGTGACTCAGAAATATTGGTCAATCAATGCTTGTCGCACGTGACGTCCCTCCTGTGCATCGGCCCTGTGATGCTGTCCTGCCATTCCTTCCTCCTCCTCCTTCTCCTCCTCCTCATCTGGTGGTAGCAGACCCACGTCAGGGGGCAGTGGCACGTTCCGATGGATGCACATGTTGTGCAGCATTGCACATGCCATGGTGATCTTGGCCACCTTCTCGTGGCTGTAGATGAGGGCACCACCTGACCGGCTGAGGCAACAAAATCGTGCCTTCAAAAGGCCGAAGGTCTGCTCTACCACCACCCGTGTACGGGTATGAGATCTATTGTAGTCCTCCTGGTGCCTGTTTTGTGGTTTGCGGACCGGGGTCATGAGCCACGGCTTCAATGGGTAGCCAGCATCACCTGCATGAGAGTGGAATGAAGGTAAGTGTTCGTGCAATCATGGTGGAGAACTGTGCTAATCTGACATTGCAGCAGGTGTTCACTGGCCATGCACACATGTCCCAGGATACAGTCACCCCATTACATCGTACAATGCGTTGACTGTCCCACCCGTATGCATCTCTCTACCCCCCCTTTACCACCCGGGTGGAGTATGCTGACAGCGTACTCACAGCCCCAATGGACTGCCATGGCCCATTCCGGTTACTCACCAAGCAGCCAGGTACGTCGTTCAGCATGTCGCTCCATGTACCGTGGTAGTGTAGAGTTCCGCAGGACCAAGGAGTCATGAGTTGATCCGGGGTATCGGGCATTGCATTGTGTGATGGCTTTACTGGCATTACACACCATCTGGACGTTGATGGAGTGATATTGCTTGCGGTTGCGATACGGCACCTCCATGGCATGGGGAACCACCAATTCTACGTGGGTGCAGTCGATGGCACCTATGCAATTTGGCATGCCTGCAAGTGCATGGAAGGCAGCTTTGGTATCATATGTCTCCTGGGGAGTCCGGGGGAGGCATATGTAGTCCCTTCTGTGCTTGAGGAGGGCATCAAGCACTTGGTTGAGTATCCGGGAAAATATGGGCTGTGAAATGCCATGCATGTGCCCCACTGTATGCTGGTAGGTCCCTGTGGCAAGGAAGTGGAGCACAGACACTACCTTTAGTAGAGGGGGGATGGCAGTGCTGATTTCTATTAGGCTCACTATGTCGTCATGTATCAGGGCCACTATGGTGGTTATGGTGTCCCGGTCAAGCCGGTACAGGGTGTGTATCTGCTCTGGTGGGAGGTTGAAGGGGGTGGGTCTGATGCGTGGAATTGGGGGCTGACTGCGTGGTAATGGTGGCTGCACCGGTAGGGCATGCTGGGCCTGTCTCTGCCTCCTTCACCTCCTGTGTATCCTCTGTGGTGGGGGCTATAGTTGCTGTGGTTGCTGTTGTTGATGTTGTCGTAGTTGCTGCCTTGCAAGCAGGGCCTCCAGCTCCATGAATGCTGTGAGAATTGGTATCATCTTGGTGTGGGAGGGGGTGTGGTGTGTGGGTGTGCTCCTTTTGTGCTGTGCCTGACTCTATGGACTCCACCTGTGCTGATTGGGTGCACCTGTTCCTCTTTCTGGCACTGTTCAGGGTTGTTAACACCTTCTCTGCGATGCCGGTAATTACGCCATGGCGTTAAGGTACTTTGCGCCCTTGTGGAGCCCGTTTTTACCGTGTCCGCTTTACTTGGGATCAGCACTGGTTAACGCCTTAGCGTTATTTCCGACGTGGTGTCTCGGGCGCGCGACACTGGTCCGCTATTTACGCCGTCGTACTTTACGGCGGCGGTAATTACGGTGTGATGGGTCGGAATAGTCCACGGCGGAAAAGGATGGCGGTATTACTTTACCGCCATCGTTTTTCCATTACCGCCGGACTCGGAATGAGGCCCAGTGACTCACCACCTGAAATGTACCTGAAATAAACCTTTAATGAGTCTAGCAATTATTGTATAGAGTTCCAGAAAGACAAATTATGTGTTATTCCTATTCTTTCGTATTTAGGGTCTCTGCTCAAAGTGTTAAACTTATGGAATTGTAGAGATATCATGGGACTTCCAGTCACGCAAGATCTCGCGAGTGGAGGCGGAAGCTGCAGCTCCCGCACGCGACGCCCAGAAGCTGGAGCAGAGGGCACAGAGCAGCATCAGCTCCCTTGTGCTCCTCTAATGACTGATCACCATCCATCATTGGGCCTAAAGACTCATATTGCAGGGCCTGTTGCCCACAGTTATATGCAGTATTGTTATTACATAAAGGAAGCTGATGATGTTAAGAAAATAAAGAAGTGACATCAGTAAATTCTCTGCCCACTGCGCATTATTATACAACATAATTGGCGACGAGGATCAAGACTTGAACTCACGCAGCGCCATGCAAGGAGCTACACCCCCACCGCCATTTCTTCAAACGCCAGTTAGGCCTTCCATCCCATGGCCACAATGGCAACCTTTATTCACCACGTACCTAGAGGCCTTAGGTGGCGCCGGCTACACAGCAGCGAGACGCGGAACCATGCTACTGAATGTCCTGGGCCAAAGGGTGTTCGAAAGTCTCACTCCTGAACCAGTGGCGGGTGACAATGACGATGTTTTTAAGGAAGCGGTTAGAAGAATAGTCAAAAGATTTGCCAGTAAGGAGAATACTGTTTTACACAGGATACGATTTTACAGCTGCAAACAGGAAGCATCCGACCCAGTGGACGACTACGTAACCAAACTACGCAAATTAGCCGTGCTGTGCAACTTTGGAAACAATGCAGAAGGATTGATATGTGACATGCTAATGGTACATACCAACAGCAGGAAGGTGCAAGACAAATTAATTCTAGAAAAAGAATTGCAGCTAGAAAAAGCCATCGAAATTGTGAGAGCAGTGGAAGAGACCGCGGGAAGGAGGAAAGAATATGCAAGCGGACACAGCCCCGCGGAAGTACAAGCGATAGCCTTCCGCCCTAAGAAGGAGAAACCAGTCTTCGACACGAGAGACGGGAAGTGGGCAAGGAAGGAACCATTAAAATGTCACAGATGCACCAGCACAAAACACTTAGCCTTCGACAAAGAATGCCCAGCAAGGGACAAAGAATGCTCTGTGTGCAGAAAGATTGGACATTTTTCAATAGTGTGCCGATGGCAGAACAAAAAAGTCACCAGCCTCAATGCCGAACACAGCACAGAGAGGGAATCATTCTCTGACGAGGAGGGGAGGCCTACTGTCATAATGGTGAGCAGCCCACGGGCCAGGAGAGAAAAGCCTCACTGCGCCATTAAAATAAACTTAATTATAAAATATCGCTTGGATTGGAAACGGGAGTCATGGCGGATTCAGGCTCTGACTTAACTATATTACCCCTGCGCACATACAAAGAGATGATGGGCACAGAGACAGTCAAAGTATTCAGCACCCGGCACAAGCCCACGGTGTTCGGAGGTGCATCCATTGACCTACTTGACTATATCAAAGGAAAAGTGGAGTTTAAAGGCAGAGAGACCACCACAAGAATATACTTCAGTCAAGAAGGCCCAGCAGTGCTAGGTTGGGCTGATCAGGCTAAACTGCAAATCAAGCTTGACCCCAGCACAGAGGACCAGGTGTTGTCAGTCAGTTCAAGAGGAGCGCCGGTACCTAGAGAAGATTACCCAAAACTGTTTTCGGAAGGGCCTGGACACATCAAAGGCTTTGTCCACAAAATAATACTCAAAGCCAAAGCGGTCACCGTCAAACACAGAGTAAGGCCAGTACCTGCGACCGCTAGAGACATGCTCAGACACCAACTTGACAAAATGGTGAAAGAAGGCACCATCGAAGAAATCGATACATCAGCGTGGCTGAGCCCGGTCGTCCTTATAAAAAACAAAATTCACAAGATTTAAGGGTATGCATTGATCTCTGCAGCCTAAACCTGGAAGTAATTGCGGTCAGCTACCCCCTGCCAAGCATCAACAAGTTAATCCTCATGATGAAGGAAGCCAGAGTGTTCTTCAAATTAGGCATGAGGGATGCATACCATCAAATACAGTTACACAAAGACTCCAAGCTATTGACCACATTTATCACCCTGTTTGGCACCTATCAATTCACGAAGATGGCGTTCGGCCTGTCATCTGCAGCCTCAGCGTTTCAATGCATGATGGATGCACTACTGCAAAACGTAAAGAACATGTCTTACTTCCAGGATGATATCCTAGTGTATGGTGCGGATGAGCAAACACATGATGCCACATTGAAGAAGGTCCTTACCAAGCTGCAAGAAGCTGGAGTGAAGTTAAGGTATGAGAAATGTGTACTGAAAGCACAAGAAGTCGAATATACGGGGTATCAGCACAAGGTATAAACCGCAAGCAGAACCTGCTGCGAGCAATAATCAAAGCTCCCGAACCTACCAATAAGGATGAAGTCAGGTCATTCCTAGGACTGTCGGAATATTATGCCAAATTCATCCCCAAATTCTCTGAAACCTCAGCGCCGCTTCGTGAGCTACTCAAAAAAGGGTCAGAATTCACATGGCAAGAAGCTCAGAAGAAAGCGGTAGAAAGCATCAAACGACACATTGTGGAAGCGCCGTGCCTACAACCGTTCAATCCTGACTGGTGTACAGTCACCACCACGGATGCCAGCGCGTATCGATTAGGAGGCATTCTCACCCAGAAAAAAGGAGACACAAAACACGTAGTGGCATTTGCCTCCAAATCCCTATCCCCAGCTGAACATAATTATTCCACAGTTGAGAAAGAGATGCTGGACTGTGCATGGGCCGTGGAACACTTCAGGACGTACGTATGGGGCACGAAATTCAAGTTGGTTACCGACCACAAGCCCCCCATTCATATGCTCAGTCCAGTAGGCACCAAAGTGTTGACACGCAGGTTGGCACGTATAGCAGTCATGCAGTTTCCATTTTACAATTTCACAATGACATCTACAATAAGCTGAACACTTAATGCCTCAATTCTACATGTCTTGTTCTTATGAGTGTCAGAAGTGGCCACACAATCAAATACACCTGCTCATCCTTAACACGTTACGCTCAATATACGGAGCACCATCGTATGACTAGTCATTAATCCAAATAATCTAAATGCATGCCCAACACACATGCCCGATATATAAGTTCCACTCAATATACGGAGCACCATCGTATGACTAGTCACTAATCCAAATATTCCAAATGCATGCCCAATATACATGCCTTGCACACATCGCGGCTTTATGGTTGGTGAGGAAGCTTAATCAGGCCTTTCAAGTTAGACTCACCCACTCGCGATCGCATGTATGCACAAATACAACGAAATACTATCCGACAGCGTTTGCCCAGTCAGATCCTGTGCTGTTGAGACACACCCTTCGAGCAACGGGAACTGACAGCCCATTGAACCAATCCATGCGCGAACACATTGGGCAACCAGGAAATGCTGGTTACCCAATGCAATACGCGCTTCACGAGACACACCCGCTGTAGCAACGGTGGCGCCTCAGTCTGAAACCGTGACTCAGCTCTTCAGCATTGTGAAGCTTCCGCACTGCCTGAAGAGCCTGAAAAACTGGATGCACAGTGAGGCTGCCTTGCACCAGTTCGTTTACATGCCAGTTTGACACAGAGTCAGGTACCTAACTTTCAACTACATGACGATGCATACTTTACTAACATCCGCTTCAGTTGGCTTCTCAAGACGATGTAACGGTAACTTTGTCTTGGTCCCCTTCCCCTTTTTTTCCTTTATTTATTTATTTGTTTCCTTTTCGGCCTCTCCCCTTTAGCCCCCACCACCCCATCCACCTATTTCCCCCTTCTCCTCCCCCCCTCCATCCCAACCCTCTTTTTCCCTCTCCCCAACCCACCCCTTTTTCTTCCCCACCTTCTCCTCCCCCTCACCTCCTCTTCCCCTTCCTTCTTTTTCTTTTTCTCGCCCCTCACCCTCACTTTTTTAGGCAAAATGGTTTAGCCATCACGGGATCTCTCAAGTGAGGCATACTCCGCACAAGTGTCTCCACCGTAGCAAGCACTACTGATACAAGTGCTACACCTGTACCGCAGTAAGCACAGCTGGCTAAAACACGATATCCTACATTCAACCTTTTAGAGACACTTCAAATCTAGGATCCGACAACTGACTCCCTTCAAAGGAGGTAGGAGTTTTTTACTTCAGGGACAACCTTGCGCATGTGCTAAATGTGCACAACATTCTCGATCCTTCACGAGATCTGATGGATACTCTTTACCCCTTTCTAGAACCTGTCCAAATACCGAGAGGGTGAATCCTGGTACGCTCAGGTTCGTGCTGCGCTTTTCTCACCAGTGGAGGACTTCAACCCCAGCCTTAGTGGGTTTCTAATTTAGTCCCTGCCTACAATCAGGGTAAGGACGTTGCTCCCACTAGGTCTCTCTGTTTTGCTGCAATCCAAAATATGTGATTCACACAAGCGCCCTAGTATCTGAAAACACTCCTTAAACCCTTTTTTCTTCAAATCTTTCTCTGTCTGCCTCCACACAGGGTCAAGTCGTTTCTGTCTCTCCCTGTTCCCGCCCTGAGGAAGGCTTCAATGTAACTAACCTACCCAGCAGGGGGCAAATCCGAAAAAGTGACATGGATGTTTGTTTCCACTATGGATATGAAGACCCTAATTTTTTAACTAAATTCCATTCAAGTTCAAACTGTATGTTTTAGGTTCTCTTCCAAACACGAACATGTCGGCAGACCTGCATTTTATGGAACTGTGGAACCTGTAACACTAATTTAGGCCGCATGATCCGTCTCTCTTTTCTTCTTTGCATTTATCTGCTCTAAAGATTTGGTGTTTTTTTCAAAAACATGTTCTTCTTTGTTTTCAAATTCTCTTTGCATTTATGTGTTTCAAAGACCTTTTCATCTCACCGAACTCTACCAAATCTTTCTCTTCGGCACTGTTTGCATTTGTGTTCAAAATCTCGTACATGTTTTTTAAGCTTTTTTATGTGAATTGAGTTAAAGTTTTTTCAAAAAAATTATCTTTTCAATAATTATGCATTATTTATGTTTGTTTATTTTTTCAACTTGAAATATGCCTCTTCTTCAAATGTGCAAAATAATTCATTAAACATTGTTTCAACAATAAGGAATGTTTTCAGTAATTACAGTGGCGCAAAATAATTGTGATATCCGCTGTTCAGGATACACACAACATTAAATCAATTGAATTCATCTTAGATTTCTCTACAATAGCATAGTGGATACCATTGGTACAACAATATATATACTTTTCACATGTCCCAATCCACTTAATGTTTTAAGGGACTATCCCTACCTCATTTTTTATGCATGAAGCTGCAAGAATACATCTTAGAGATACAGCACATCTCAGGGTGGATGAATTATTTGCAAGCAGACTGCATTTCAAGATTGCCAGACGGAAAAGACAAAGCCACCACTTTCCTGCAAGAAGAATGCATAGTAGCATCTATCATAGACCTCAAGGCACTAGACTACCTGGAGCTGAGCGAAAGACATTGGAGGGAAGAAGAGGAGAAGACCCCAGCATGGTGAGAATCAGAGAATGGATCAGGAATGGATGGCCAGATGAAAGGGCAGTCCTAGAAGGAATGAGACCATATTGGAAAGTGGCAGAAGAAATTTCAGAGATGGACGGCATAATCATGAAAACCGACCAAGTAATTCCACCCACAGGAATGAGAAAAATCATTCTGTGCAGAGCCCACGCAGGACATCTAGGGAACACCATGACGCGACGAAGAATGAGGGAAGCATATTGGTGGCCCTCCATGGTTTAGGAGATTTGCACAATGATTGAGAGATGCCATGAAGGTCTCAAGAGTGATAAATGCTTAAAGCTCAGACAAGCTCCCATGATTCCCACCGAGATCCCCGAAACAGTGTGGTCTAAAGTAGGACTGGACTTTATTGGACCACTAGAGGCGATGACGCCCGAGCATCGATATGGCATAGTGATGGTGGACTACCTATCGAAGTGGGTTGAAGCTGAGTTTGTCCCCAACATCACGACTGCCACCGTGATAGAAGTCCTCACCGCTATCTTTCAGAGAGAAGGGCTCCCCAGTGAGTTAGTGACAGACAATGAGGTGCAGTTAATTTCTAGAGACATGGAGTTATTCCTGCGGAAACACAACATTTGTCAGATGAAAGCAGCGTTGTATCATCCACAAGCTAATGGACTTGTGGAGGGAGCAAATAGATTGATCAAAGGAGCCATCCAATTGGCGACCGCCTCCGGGATGGATCCCCTCAATATGGTCAAAGAGGCCATCGCAGCTCACAGACTAACGCCCAATGGCATTACCCAAATCTCCCCCATTTCGCGTGTTGTGAGGGAGGAGAGCGGCGTCCACACTATTGCCACCATGGTTGGCCAGAGTAAGAGAAGACGACGGAGTAGACATGTCGGAAGTAGTATGGGGAATAGAGAACAGCAAAGCACGCATGAAAAGGTGGAGTGACAGAAGAAGAAGGACAAAACAAGGTTGGGAGGTAAAAGAAGGAGATTGGATCAAAGTACATTTACCGACCAAAGACCAAATGACAGGTTCAAGGTTCAGCAGACCCATAAAAGTGATTGACAAAGGAACCAACCATGTCCGCACCGAGGATGGCCGCACATGGAACATGGAGAGAGTAGCCATGTTCGAAAAGAGTCGTGATGGAGAAAAGAACCACGAAGGACCTAAAACCTATGAGGGACCGGACAGAGAGTTTGTCAGAGAACAAGAGCCGGAGACAGGCAGAAGAGAGGTTGAGGAGGAAGAAGTTGAAGAAGATGCACCCATGGTCGTTCAGGAAACCCATCAAAAGCTGGACGCCAGCAGCGAGAGGGATGCCCGGCCAAGAAGGGGACACAGAAGACCGGTGAGATACAATGGCTATGTTATGCAGTAATTTGTTCTGCATTATCAAAGGGAGGTGTGTAGAGATAAGCCCAGAAGCTGGAGCAGAGGGCACGGAGCAGCATCAGCTCCTGTGTGCTCCTCTAATGACTGATCACCATCCATCATTGGGCCTAAAGACTCATATTGCAGAGGGCAGATTTGAAGGGTCTGTTGCCCACAGTTATATGCAGTATTGTTATTACATAAAGGAAGCTGATGATGTTAAGAGAATAAAGAAGTGTGATCAGTAAATTCTCTGCCCACTGCTCATTATTATGCAACAGGAATCCCCTGTTTTTTTAAGAGGCCTGCACAAGAAAGTCAGCCACTCCAGAGGAAAGAGCCACATGGCGCTGGCCCAGGAGCCTGCATTTTTTAGGGGTAGCAAGGAGACCACAGGGGTAGCAAGGGAGACCTCAGGGGTCGTAACTGCGACCCCAGGTGACCCCCAAATGACGTCCCTGTTGAATTACTCAGCACGTAGTCCATTTCGAGGGAAGGAGTTTTTTTAAATGTTTGCTTCTATCTCACTCTCATGCCACCTAGTCAGGACAATCTTTACGGCTATAAAATGTTCAGATATCACCGATTTGCCTTTAAAGGAAATAAAGTATGCAGGTTGTCCCAGTATTCACTCTAGCTCTGGCCACTTCATACACCCGTGCCTACGTCACAGCCATCTGCCAAGCTGGGCACCAGCACTTAGCCATGTGGCACCCTATTTGTGTGGAAAAGGCCACCTTAATGTGATGGGACTAACATCAAATGCTAACCTCTACTCAATGCATTACAGACTAACCTAACATCATGCTAATAAGCATCCATTTTGGACTATGTATTTTGTTTTTCGCAAGTTGCAGTTATAGCAGGTTTTTTTCTGCTGTTGTCTCTATTACGATCATCACAAGACATTCCATCTCGGTGTCCTCGGTCACTTGACAAAATCCTTGTGCCTAAAAGCTTGTGCACAGTGTAGAAATGCTTGACCATAGCACAGAAAGTGGCAATTGATTTCATTGTGCCACAATTAATACTTTGTTGTAATGTGTCTATCTTTCCTTTTTCCCTGGCATGCTGTTCAGCATGCCTGTTTGCATGTATGAGGTAACGGGTGCTGAACTGCTTTCCATACACTACTCTAAATTCTTTAATACACAGTTATGAACCCTCACAATGGTATGTATTTTGCCAACCTCTGAAGCCTGAAAAGTAGATGCACATAGGCTTGACATGTGGCCAACATTGCACTAGACCTGCAGATGAACTGGCCTGCTGTTAAATCTCAGTTACCAGTTTAATAGTATCCACTACAGTGTGTAATTTGCTTTCTGACTTTGAGAACATTCAGACATGTAATTTCTCATTTTACTATAGCCAATAAGATAGCTATAGCCAGTAGGATTGCTCAATGGATTGAGCACTCACTGCTGGGATGTGTGTCAGGCCAACTCAGCCTTTCATCCTTTTGAGGTTGATAAATGAGTACCAACACTGGTTGGGTGATATTGTATGTATATTTATTCTATATAAAACGCTTAAGCGTAAGTGCTATATAATAACACATCATTATCTTTTGGCCTTGGATGTCTGCTTGCAATCACAGTAATCTGGTAATATGGGCCTATACATACTGATATTAATGATCCATAAGGTGATCTATTCTGTATTAAATGTCTATCACATTACAGTGATATCGTAACCCTATTTTTCATAATGTACTTAGAAACAATGCTATGTGATGCCATTTTCTGTTTTTTAAAGGGGTGAAAGGTTGTGTTCCCTCGCTTCCTATAATGTCACTGGGGAAGGGAGGGTTCAAATGATATCACTTCCTGTGATGCCATCAGAGGTCAAGGGTCATGTGATGTCACCTCCACTTCCCCTGGCATTTTGGTCAAATGACATCCCTGTTTTTCACTGTAGCAGAAACTCTGCAAAAGCAACATCAGTTAAATCATTTCCAACCGTCTTTAATAGAAATGTGGAATGCTGAACTATCTTCCCACCACAAAGAGGAAACCCCGTCCCTTGAAAAACCCGGACTGGTTGGAAATGTAGCACCCTTAGTGGACTGGCCTGATGCCTTCTCAGCTCTCTCTCCCGCGCTCTGGGGACTAACAGAATCTGTTAACTGTTCATATGGCCCTTTTAGATATGGGCATGCTACTCCTGCAGCAAGGAAATAATACTAGTGTCTACTACACGTGAGCTATACTGATCCATAGCTTCGTCCTGTCCTGTCGACCATACCGATGGACACCTTGCATTCCACTTCATGAAAGCCGGAAATAATTGTTCATGACCCAATGACTTAAGGGCGATTTGAAACCAGACTCCTTAAAAGATGGGCAAAAAGGGCACCCACACCAGCTCCACTAAAAAGAGAGCCTCCTCATTGGTACACCTTCACCATCATTTCCCCTCACTCACTGGCTGGTCTCCCTTGGCCCTCCTCCTACCCCGACCTGCGAGTCCAAGAACCTTGGGGTCATCTTTGACTCCACACTTCCCTTCTCCACACACATCTCTGACATCTCTAAAAAGTCAAACTTCTTTCTGCACCTCCTCAGAGGTACTCTGCCTTTCCTCTCCTTCCCTTAGAGGCTCACTGTCTCCCAAGCTCTGGTTCTCTCTAGGTTGAACTACTGTAACAGCTTCTTTCTAAATGTACCTGCCCCCACTCTCCACCCTTTACAACTAATCCAGAACAGGACTGTGATACTTGTACTTGGCCTCAAGCCCTGGTATCGTATCTCTCCAGCTCTGAAATCCCTTCATTGGCTCCCAGTGGATGCAAGGATTAAATTAAAAACCCTCTGCATTGTCCACAAGGCTTTCTGGTGCCTGGGTCCAAAATACCTTCAATTATCCCTCCGTTAATACCTCCCCTCTCGAGCCCTTCGCTTATCTACTTCTAACTCCCTCAGGGTCAGTTGTTTTTTAAATAAATGAGCTGGGGGTAGATCTCTGTCTTCGGCTGTGGCCTCCCTTTGGAACATTTTCCCTGCAACCTTGAAACTTGAAGAGAACCATCTCCGGTTCTGGAAGCACCTCAAGACCCTCCTCTTCACTTCTGCCTTTACCCCTCTTCTCCCCTGCTGATCTATTTTGTCTCTTAGCGCCATGCACCTGGCCACCCTCTGTCCTTTGGGCCCAGGTACCTGCTCACCTTGTCACCCACCTGGACTGTCTCCGGGCCACCCCTTTACTGGGGTCTGTATCTGTACCCATACAGTCCCCCACCCACTTCTCTTCTGCACTTATCAGATATACCCATCTGCTTAACCTAGCACTTGCCAATTGCTGGCTGCACTACCACTGTTCATCGCCTATTTATTCTGTTCTCTCCTCTGTTCTACAGTTTCCACCTTTCCCCCCTTCCATACATTTTCCCCCTTTTCCCTCTCCCATGCACCTGCGCGTTCTCAATGTCACTGGGCCTAGTAACATCGTTGTTTTTATTCTCCCCTGTTCCCCTGCCTTTGACTGTTTGCGCTATGAAACACTTGTGTACGAGCGCCATATAAATAAAATATCATTTCATTTCATTACGTTGGGCGGCCCCCCACCTTGGAGCATGCTGCAAAGAAATCAAAGAAATCACTGCCACATTTTTTGACACACCATAAATAGCACATCAATATATTGTATAGTGTGCTGCTGAGGCCCTGAGACTGCTGCCTGGCTGTTGTCGACAACTAATTTCCGTTCTGGTTCAATTAAATCAAAAACGCGTTCTGTACAGTTTGTGCGTTCACTACAGCACAACCTGTGTTGTGGTTTCTCCTTTCCCGAGGGAATACATTGTTCAGTGCCACATTGGTTGAGAAGATACGTGTTGCAGAGCAGTCTGTTCACATGCCAGATCGTAGTTACAAATCCAGATTGGGCAGACTCAGCCTCTTTCTTAGGTTGGTAAACTTGACTATGTGTTTGCATATACACACGTTGTGCTGACAGTAACACATACTGGGCTACAAAACAACATGCTTGCACCAGAAAGCAACAGTTATAGAAACATAGTGTGGATATGTTACAGGTCTACAGATCGGTCACTTCTTATGAGGGTTTTATCGGGAGGCATGGTTAAAATAGCCAAAATGAAGACAGGCGGACCTAACAATCGAGGCTCATATGCTGGCATTGCCACCAGACGACACTATGATACTGGACAGACCATCCTATTTCTTTGTATATTATTATTGTCTTTCGTGAAAACATTTGCTTTCTCACATTCTGATATCATTATTTAGCCAATTCCTTCTATTAAGATGGATTTCTGAACTCTGACCTGGTGTGCAGAGGTTCAGAAGGCAAGCCTAGTTTCTTGGAACAGGGTAACCTTCTGGACAAGCCAGACCAATCAAGGTAGCATTGGCGGCGGTCAAGACTTGGTCTCAGGAGGGGTGAGGGTGACTGAAAGACCTCAATGAGCACACAGGGTAAAGGACACTACAAATCACTCCCAGTCAGGTGTATATATAAAAAATACATATACATGTATTCAAGGCCTTTGAAATCAAATACAAAGCAAATAACAGCAATACTTTCAACCAATGCAACACTACTATGAAACATATACAGTTACCAAGTGGCCTAAAGGAATAGTGCACAGAATGGGTCCACAACCTATGAAGAAAGGGAGAAAACAGTGCAAATAGACTTTAGGCAGTTCTTCATCAACCAATCCCTAAGAGGCAGTCCAGTCCCTACGGAGAGTGGAGCCTAACGGTCAAAATAATTTTCGGATGCAGGTGCATGGGATGGTGCAGTAGAGCATAAACGGGGTCTCTTGCAGGGGCTGTGGCGACTCAGGAAGGTGGGTGTGGCGATGAAGAATGAGTTTCCACTATTCAAGTAGGGTCTCCCCAAGAGGGCAGAACAGGTTCCAGGAGTTGGGAATAGGATGATAGCACAGGCTACCTGTGGAAAGGTGAGTGGCCCTCAGTGGACACTTGTGCGTAAAAATTGATGGATGGGCTAGAGGCCATCGGTAAGGGTTTCAAGTACTCACCGACCCCTGGCGCACTCCAGACTAAACTTCGGCTGTCAAGTCCACATCGGTTGCAATTTCAAATGCAGCAATTGTGCGGCTCTGCGGCTTTCAGCGGCTGAGTTACAGTGATGCTTCTGTGGCAGTACAGTGGTGATTTCTCAGCTCCTGATGAAGGGATCAGGCCAGTTTCACTGCAGCATGATTCAGGGCATGGAGGGGCACAGCAGCAATGCACCTGCAAAGTTCGTCACCATGACTGGGCGACACTATGACCGTGTGCACTCGGGTTCAGGTATACTCTCCTAACTCCAGATCTAGGGCACATAGGTGTACAAAACTCGGCAAGAGCCTTGGAACCCGTGCTTACGATCTACCGAGTTTCAAGTGTCAACACCAAACAACAGTGGTTTCAGAGCAAATGACCTGCGCAAGCTGGTCAGTTTGCTGGTTGGCCCAGGAACACTTCCAAAGAGGCTTGCTTGCAGGTTGAGATGAAGGTGCCGTGAATAGTTGTTCCCACTATTCAAATGGGTCGAAGCACCTTTGCAGACCTTCTTAATCAGATCACAGGGGTCCTGCGGGACAACAGCGGGCTCAAGGTGCCAAACCTTTCAGTGGGTCACCAGCGGTTCCTCGACTCGGCTTCTTAGTTTCAGGATGCTTGGATCCTATCCTAGGGTCAGTGAGAACTCAAGAGATCGACCTGGTATGGGTGTTTGGCGCCTTCTCTTATCCAGAATCTCCTTCACGCCAACACGAAGAGGATCCAATTGGAGATCTGCTCATATACAGGCACACCAGACGTGGACCAATCACAGACCACAGTGGTACCAGTCATTCCCAGCACACCAGACTTTCTGGCACCCAGGATGTGTATTGGAACTAGACAGTCCAGACCACATCCTGGAGGCACACACACAAGGCATGCAGAAGCCCGCAAAAGCTTGGAGTTTCGCGGGGGAATGCATGACCAAATAAGGACTGACTAGGGTCTGCTCGACCTGGGGAAGGCAAAGAAACAAGATGGCCAAAGGACAGGACAAAGAACCTCGTGGCATGGTCATTTTGGAACCAGGCCACATTCCTGTGCCAACCACAGTAATTGCGGTTTGCATGGCAAAGAAATGGTTAAAATGTGCAAAAGTAAAAGCTGCCACCATCCTTGTCCAAGACACATCTGTACTTCTACCAGACAATCCTTTGAGGGAGTGTAGGGGCTTTGGAAACGAAAGGTAGACCCAAGCACACTGTACTGTAAGGTACTTTGTGCACTTGTAAAATGTTGCAGAAAAGTTGCAACATAGGAAATGACTAAGGCAAAACAAAGTCTCCCAGTACTGACTTTCGTAAAAGGGCATGTCAATTTCCCCATAACAAAGTGAGCGAAAATCCAGCGGAGTGCAGCAGAAGGCTGTGCTCCACTGGCAAAAGTCAGGCTAGGCTTGTCAGACAACAGCAAAAAGTTGGGGTGTTCACAACTAGGGGGGAAATTACACATAAATGGGAAACTTTCCTAACACATTCCTCTTACTTTCCATGAAGACTATTTAAGTGCAAAAGGGACCCAGACAGAAGAGGGCTGACCAAATGTCACAGGCCTCATGTTTGTGTTCATTGTTGAATTACAATCTGCCAATCTGTGTCAAACAGGTGACTTTATGACAGTTTCTTCGGTTGGGTGTTTTGAAATCTTTATAATGCAGTCGTTCAACTCAAATGATTTGTTTTGGCTTACATTGGTTAGTTTTCTGGCACTTGTAGATTTCCATTTATTTAAGCAATAAATCCTGACCGGTAGGGACTTTACCGGATCAAGTAATGCCTAGCCAGTTTGAAGCCTGAGTGAAGCGAGGGCTTATTCCTTAGCCCGGGCATTGCCTACCCAGTGAAAGCCCCTCTCCCAGAGGGGATTATTGTTATTAGCATCACGGCATGCTGTAGCGGGATGCTAATAGTTGTTTCTCAACTTTAACAAAAAACTACACATCAAGATGGTTGCCATGGATTGGGGAGAAGGGAACTACACATAGTCCTTTCTCCCTTTCCATGGTGCCCATTGCAGCGACAGATGTGCCAGGAAGACTGCGTTTCCTGGCACCAGCTAGGGACAAAGGAGCGCAAGGTAAGTGGGGAGAGGATGGGGCTGGTTTGGTATGTGGACATTGGGGTGGTGGGAAATAGGGGAAGGGGAGTGCTGTGGGGTTTGATTAAAGGCCCCGAACCAACAGAACTGAAGGGCGCACTGGAAAATGACCTGCCAGCTTTCAAAAACCTTCACACTGAAAATGGGCCTATTTGGGCAGACAATGTGGGTGTCTTTATGCAGTTGAAATTCAGAGAAAGCTAAAACAAAAATGTAACTAGGGTACAGATTGGAAAGGCACATCACATTGCTGGCTGAGAGATAAATGCAGCATTTTCACTGAAACTGCCACTCATCAAAAGGTGGTGCATTATGACAACTCAGACCCTCGTTTCAGCATAAAAACAAACATTAGACAATTAAAAATATATTTTATTAATGATTGCAATAAACCACACTGTACTTTCAGCTGTCCTATTTAAAAACAATGCTGTGTGAAATGAAAGAAGAAATCCACTGATGCAAAACCAAACTGAACCCTTATTAGTGAAATACACAATATTTAAAGAATAAAGGCTGATGTTAGGAAAAGCAATATGCAAGTTCAGTCAGCCAAAGACAATCTGTGGGTCACTAGGCAGAATTTGCAAATGGCTTCCCCACTGCACCCTGTTGGCCTCGGGGGTCTAAAGAGGGAATTCCTTTGAAGCTATTGCATCACAGCTATTTTACAACTGCAATAAAGTGTGGCCTGTCCTTAAGGGTGCTCAAAACAAACTTCCTGTGTGGCCAGGCCTGTTGTCTCTGAGAGCTCATTTCTTTGCAGGACAAATGTCCTAGCCAGTGTGTGACTGAAATGTGGGGAGGAGCTGTGCAATCAAGGGAAGCTGAACTCTGAAAAAAATACAAGAAAATAGAAGGTTTTCAGATCAAAATGGTGGTCAACTTCAGATAACAGGTCACGTGCTGGTCAGGAATGGCAAATTGCCTGGAGGAAGGAGAGTGCAGATTTGCATCAATATGAAGATTTCCCATTAGTTTAAAAGGACTATCATAACTGATGCATTTTTCTCAGCAACCACATGTCACACTCTGTTCATTTATGTGTCATTTTTAAGATCATTTCCAGGCAAATGTGTTTCTGCCTGCTCTGAAAGTGTCCCAAATTTAAGAGTTGGCGAACTGGTGGAGTGTAAAATTACCCATCTGGAGAGTAAATTGCATGTTTATAACTATGATACTTTTTGTATAAATTGTGGAAAATTGCCACATGCCCGTGCAACATGGTGCAGACTTGTCATTTTGTTGCATTCCCCATGATTAGCTCAAGTGGAATAAATATACATTATGGCAGTTATTAGTAAATAACAAAGTTTTGCCATGTGGCTACTTTCTGGCTAAAGTTGACATAAGAAAAAGGGAATTTCAAGTGGGAGTTGCCATATTTATTTTCTAGACTCCTAAACCAATCCTTAGAGAGAGGCTGGACTTGGGGGAGAGAGAAGGGTAACTGTCCAATCATGGTTGCGAGAATTCTTGCCGGGCTCTGCCCAGCATTGGACTCTTGATGGTATCATCACTGGTATATAAAGTGGCTGCACAATGAGAGGAGGGGACAGCTGCTAAAAATTAACAACTGACAGCTGCAAGGAAACACCAAAGGAGATTTGCTGAAATTGCATCTTGGGGGAGCTTGGAAGAGGGCTGGAGCTGTCTATTGTTGGGGTAGCCTAAAAGCTGACTGGGCACTATGGTGAAGATCTGGGGACTACCCTTGAGAGTGGTGTGACCAGACCCCTGCCCTGTCCTCAAAGAGGGTCCAGAAATGCAGCTGGCTTTCCTGAACTTTAAACAGAGGTTTATTAATGTAAGTAGAATTGCGCCACTTGAAACCCAAAGGTGGGGCATCTACTTGACTTAATTATTTCCCATTATGGTGGACAGGGGCAAAACTGTGTTGATCCTTAGCCTATTTGACTGTATATGAATTAAATTAATTCCCCTTTGGCAAAACACCAAGGCGCATCTATCCAAAATTCCTAAATCATCCCAATGTTTCTGTCCAGCCTCCCAGACACAGGCCTTTAAGTGGAGGGGGGGTCTGAAAATCAAACATTCCCAAATCATCCCAATTTTCTTTCCAGCTTCCCAATACAGACCTTAAAGTGAGGGGTGTCTAAAAACAAACTTCTGTCCCCACTCCCTCGACCTGGCCTTTGAATGGAAGGGTGCTGCATGCAATTGATTCTTGGGTTTTGGGGGTGGGGGAGAAGTGCTTGCAAAAGTGAGACCTCATGTATCTAACATTGTAAACCAAACTGCTGGCATTTTTAAGTGCACATGAAATCGAAATTGCACACCACTGCATATGTACGTTGATTTTGTTCATTGACCAGTGTTGAAATATTCCTTGAATTGAAATCTGTATAAAGTAAAGTATTGTGATTTGAGTTTTCCCATCAAATTTGTGTGAGTTATTTATGTAAAAATAAGTTTCATTGTGAGCCACAAAGAAGGTGGAGTGTGTGCTGTTAGTGCAATATCTATTACCTATAATTCAAATAGATCTAAATATATTTCCTCTACACCGGCCTGGTTCTTGGCTCATTGGTGGCACAGGGTGAGAGATCCAAGGTCATGATATAAATCGGAAATAGGGCTGAACAAAGAATTGACATTTAACAATTTGTTGTGTGGCACCTTGATTGGGGATGGAAGGAACTCCCTGTGTTGATGGTGGCCTCTCCATAAACCGTTACAGTGCGGGGGTGTACTTACTTGATTCCCAGCGGGGAAGATGGTGGCCTCATGCCTACCAGGAGGCTCGGAGTGTGGGCTTTACCATGAGTTAAAGACACAGTTACGAGCCTCCTAATTGGCTGAGAGCCCGACCCGCCCCTGGCCAGGGACTAACACGCCAAAAAAAGTTATGCTCATGCTCTTTTTTCATTTTCATGCCTCTATAAGGATTTTTTTTTAACTGTTGTCATGTTGGTGTATTATATTATTTGTGTACTTTACAAGCCAGGTCTACAAAACAGGATATTAATTTAGTTCTTGAAAGTCAAACATTCACAAATAATTGCACGATACGGTCTGTAACGGACTGGGAAACGATGTGATAAAATAGTGAAAATGCAGACTTGTCTCAAATCCCAGCTTCACCACTTAGCCAAAGTGTGGTTTTGGGAAACTCATTTACTTTCATAGTGCATAGCCTGTCAATATTCTGAGTCCATAGCTAGTTTAAAGGGCTAGCTAAGGACTCATACTTCTCAGGGTACACTCTTCATAAAGGACACATTCAGGCATCATATAAAATAATATTGACCATTGATTTATTGCACACCACAAAGCCATGATTTCTTTGTTAACTACTGGGTACTGGCAACACCACTTGAAAACCATCATCCTCTTCTAATGTATGTCTACATTTAAAAAACATGCACCTTTCTGGTAACGTCTTATGTGTGTCCACTATCTATGCGTGCTGTGGTATGTGTACATTCCTCTTGGCTTTCCAGCTGTTTCTTGTGTCCATGCAGCTGCAATTGTACAATCTATGATGCTGCCAATCAGTGTCCTGTGTCTGGGACAGTTATATGGATAACTTCTGCAGCCCTTCTAATCCTTGTCCTGTATTTGCACTTGAGCACAAAAAGATTTCTCATGGCCCCCAATCTGTGTCCCCCATCCATGTTAGATATATGTTCCTTTCTTTTGTCTTCTAAACTAATAGCCCATAACTGAAAACGTATGTTCTTCTATATATGTCTTCCTTGTGATACTTAATTTGAGTTACCTATCATTGCAGGGGTGTACCTACCTTTTTCATACAGGTACTGATCTGTGCATGGCATCTGTGCTACAGCCTGTGTACCATCCATTTGGCTTCCATTGTTAAAATGTGTCCTGTACTCAGGCGAGAACTCAATTCTTGTCATTCTGGACTGCTAATGTTGGCCTTGATATGCCACTTGCCTATAATCCTGATTCCAGCATGGATGAAGGTGATAGGGGGACTTCAAGGGCGTAACCCTGCTTATTTTGATCACTATCAGGGACTAGTATCAAGCCATGGGTTGGGACTAGATCAAAGAATGTGTGGGCACTTTAGAGGTTCTTGGGTCCCTTCACTTCTTTGGTTTCAAGGGGGGGGACAAATGTCTGTGCGCTGGGCTCCAAACTCCCTTAAGCAGGCCCTCGTAGAAACAGTGGTCTTTGGTAGAAAAATGAGTTCTAGAGCCTAGCAGGACCTCTGATAGAAAATGTATCTCCTTCTGTCATAGAGACATGTTTCTAACTGCACCTGAGACAGTAGTTTAGTTTAATAAGCAAGTTAAATAGCGAGATGAGAAGTTTGCTTAAGGTCGTGGGCGGGAGGGTCACATTTTGTAAACCAGAGCATGACCACTGCTTTGCGCCACGAAGTGGGAAACTCATCTGTACTGGCCACAATGTGAACAAAGCTTGTAAGCACCGAGTGCCACAAAACAGGATTGGAACTTCCATGATCTGATAGGCAGAGGCATAGCCAGGATTGTCTAACCAGTGCGGCATGAAGCTAATGTAGTTGGGCCCACTGCAGTGACATTCACATCTGTAAATTCCCACACAGCACTGCTGAGTGGGAATTTACAGATTTTGGGTGGGCCTTGACGGCTCAGACCCTACCCTGTCTACATCTCTGCTGGTAGGTAACAGCCTGGGGCCATACGTGATTCTGAAGGTGTATGGAGTTCCAAACCCCATCAAAGGAGAATGCTATCCATATTTCCTGAGGCTGGAACTACAAAGCTAATACACACCAGACTGAGATAGTAGCTGAGCAGAGGTTTATGGGCCTTTCTGTCAGCCAACAGAATCAATAAAGCCCTCAGAGTTGGACTCTCATCCATCATTTCTGATGTCAGATTCTGCACCTGGCCTATGAAACTTGGTCCCTCTGGATACCCGCAGCCGGAAATGTTCAGAATCACCTTTGCCAATTGCCTGGAAGGTGCCTTTAAGCCATTAGTTGATTCTTCTTTTTACTAGCTCCTAACCAGTCCTTAGTGCCTGCATGTTACTACAATTGCGTGAAGCATGCCAGATCTAATTACCTGGACGATTCTCCGTTAAGGGCCTGATACGACAGAAATGTGTCTCAGCTACCTGGGTCACATTTTCTGTAGATGCCGTTAACACCCTGTCTGAAGTAGAGTTGTGTGCCATGAGTATTGTTAAAGTAAGGGAACGTACAAGATACCTTTTACCCAAGGCATGCCTCACGGATGCCTGACATCCATTGGATGCTCCTCTTTCTACTTGGGAAGCAATAGAATCCATGTTATCTGCTAATCTCAAAGCCAGCATTAGAGGATTGGGATCGCTCTGCAGTCGGGGAAGCACTACCACGCGTATGGCTCTTCGCCAATTCAGGAAGCTAACTTGGATGTCCTTAGCATGTGAAAAAGCTCCTCATGTCTCTCCTGTTGGTTGGGTGGAAATGCCAAACTCTAATTATCATTAGTGCCTCGCATGCCCTAGTCTTGGAAATCTCAGAAATCCTAGGGTAGGTGGAAACTTTCTTGCTCAAGTACTCCTATGCTTTATCATGCAAAGCATCTAAGAGTCATAGAACACCTTCTGTCACTCCAAGCCTGGCCTGAAGATCCGCCATTGAAAGGTTCCTTCCAATTAAGTTGTCAACCAATTAATGATTTCCATTAATAGTTGAGCCTTTTCATAAACTCTCTCGGGGCATCCCCACTACTAAGACCCTGTGAAGAGCCACAATTGTGCCAATAAAGGTTTATTAAAGTGTAACATTTTCCAACCCTCATTCCAATAAACTGGGCATTTATATCATTTAAATGGCACAGGCTGCAATATACAAGACCCAGTTCCAGTACATTGCATTGCATTACATATATGCCTGTTATAGAAAACCATACACCTCTTTCTGGTCTAAATCTTCCTAAAGGGATTTAATGTGCTTTGTAGACAGTAGGGTTTGGCTGGCGGTCGACAACCCAAGTCTCCAGTAAGGTGCAAATGTTCCAGTAACCTGTCATCTCCCGGTAATCGTTGCACCCTTGCATAAAGGTGGGGCTGGGTCAGTTCTTTGAGCATATAACTAGAGTCGATGCTACAAAGATAGAAGAACCATTAATTACCCCCACACTATAGGGCAATACCAAATCAATAAGGTGGAGAACGCTTAATCATCAACGTCAACCAGGTCCCATTGCAGCTGCCTGGGATCCGCTGCAGCCTTGGTTTACCCCCTAACGCAAGACCACTACAGGGTTTGGAATCAAGCTTCACCTCAATGAGGAAAGATCTCTCTATGACGACAAAAGTACCAGATGTAATAGATTCATCGCCAAGGATTCCTCCGTTGGCGCTAACCATGATGTGGCAATGTATCTGCAATGATGATCACCGTTTATCCATCAGGGTCTATGAAATTGAGCGGATTGCAGTGCAGGGTAATTATTTGGTATGGTCGCGCTGTAAAGGATCCTTCATCCACCCCCACTGTGGGGTTGGGGGACATCAGGTACCGAATTGCTAATAGCCTATTTATTTATTTTTACAATATGTAACATTCCAATTGATATGGCTTGATAGCGCAGCAGTGTGGTGGGGCGGTCAAGGGGCATGGAGGTCAGAGGACATTTTCAGCTTATCCCGGCAAGTGTATTCTAGTTCTTATCATTTGTGGGGAAAAGAAAAGAGAAACAAGACTGAAAATAAAGGAAAGAGGCTATCGAAAAGCATAATTTGTTCATATCAAGCCAATTGCATAGAATGTTGAAATATTATTTTATTTATTGCAGGGACTGTCATGCTGAGTGAACAGAAGCAACCCTTTGAATTGTGGGTTTTCTTTCTATGAGGGTATACCATTCTAAGGAAACAAAGAGGGCTATTTTATTAGGGAGACAGTGAGAGTTGGGGACTTGGTTTTATTATTATTATTATTATTATTATTATTATTATTATTATTATTACATTTATTATTATTAATATTATTAGGGTATTTATTGAGGGTGGAACTAGCTTTGGGAAGCAACAGAATGCTTTACAAACATAGGGGAGAGAACACAGTGAGGGAAGCACAGAAAGAAAGGAGCAGGGAGCTAACAGGGGAGGGCGGGTTGGCAATTGTTAGCAAGGGATCTACAAGCAACCAGGAGAGAGACAGTGGGGAGCAGATCACTGAGTCTCAGGTAAGGTGGGGAGTGTAGCGTATGTGGACCTAGGTGTTACGGAGGAGCTATTCCTTGAAGAGGAAGGTCTTGAGCTCTTTCTTGAACTGTAAAAGTGATGGGGCAAGCCTGATGTTGACAGGGAGGAGGTTCCAGTGTCTTGGAATGTAGACAGCGAAAGACTGTCTTCTGGTTCTTTCCTTCCTGCACCGTCGTAATTCAAGTCTGCGCATTTCCTTACTGGTCGATCACATGCTTCTGGAGATGCTGATTTTTTCAGTGATGTAGCTTGGGGACTTCAAGATGACAGCCTTGTAGATCATGCAGCAGGATTTGAAGATTTGGTTTTATTAGTAATTCACAGTAAGCCTTTCACTGTGGGACTTTGTCCACATACGGTCTGTGAATTATGAGAATATTTACTGTAACTTTTTGGTTATGTAATTGCATCAAATCTCGCAGCACTGTATTGAACATGAAATTCCAAGCACTGTATTGGACATGAAATGCCAATGGCATGCAACGTTGGGCAAGATATTAAGTAAAGCTTATCTATAAGCACACTGGAGATGTGTTCTTGAAGGAAGAGACTAGTCTTGTTTGAGCATCTGAAGCGGCTGGCTCCCGAGTGAGTATGGCTTGACGTCTGATCCTTCACAGCTGAAGGTCCTTTCCTCTAGACTTCCCATCCACTTTCTGAACGGAGGGACGCTGAGTGCTGCAGTTAGCCATGTAGCGCTGCAGAGGGGCATAGGACATGGGACCCGCACTTTGGGTTTGCTGCCGTGGTGTGAAGGGTGTGGCGATGTGAGGCATTGGATGTCGCCGCATGATGTCGGGCTGATGTCAGCCTGTTGACCACATTCCAAGGTTGCAGATTGAAACCAGGAGATGTGAGCTTGCCCTGAGCTGGGCTGACAGAGCTGGGTTGGGTCCATGGTCTCTGCGTGCCTATGCCTATGTCTGTGCAAGGCCAAATAGTAGAGGCTGCTGGAGATTAGATCCGGTGAAAACAGCTGAACCTGAGCCTGTGAGTGCCCATGAGATGTGACCAGAGCCTCCTAAAAGGTGGTGAGAAGGTGGTGAGAAGAAGTAGTTGAGGGGAAGTCTGGGTAAGCAGTTTTTGTGTAGCTTGCCTGCTGCAGGCAATATTGGAGGGTAGAGGGCAGAGAGGCTGAGATGGTCGAATCTCTGCCTCACTTTTGGAACTTCATTATCCGAACCTTTTGGAATCCCTCCGAAACCTCTTACGCCCTTATATACCCTCACACACACACTCTTTTATATATTCTCTCCAAGCCCTTCTAAGCTCTTCCTCTCTCTGTTCCCCTTAGTTTATATGATATAATATATAGCTATAGCATATCATCCATCAGCATATTATCCACTGCTTTTGTGTTTTCTAAGGCACAGGTAAAGAGGCCAGGAGATAGTATTTGGGTGTGTGTGAGTATGCCACTCTCCTAGCTACACAACAACCACAGATCTCTTCCTTGGCACTGATATTGCTTTTCTTGGGGTGCGTTGTGACTGCAGTCTTTTTTTTTTAGCACCCCACCCAATTGGATACCTAGCCTAGATTACTAAAGATCTCTAAGCAGAAAAGGTTAGGCTGTGAGATTGCTTTGATTTGCAAAGACTGCAAAAACAGCAAACACCCTGCAAGATTATTTAAAGTCTACAGTAAAAGCGAAAGAGGTCTCTATCATACAAATGGAAGAGGCAATGCTTGCTAAAACAGATCAGTGTAAAATAGTAACCAATTACCTAGACGGTCAGAGTCTGGGAGGGCTGCTATGGTTTGTAATCTTGGGGCAAATCAATTTACACTATTAAATGCTGAACAGAGTAAATTGTCTCCAACTTTGAACAAAGAACAGTGCGATAAACGAAACTTGAATACTGAATTGCACCTAGGCTCCTCCCTGGCTGGAAAAACGAGCGAGGCGATCCCTTGTACCCCTGCTACAGTGAACGCCCATCAATATCATACTCTTGGTCAAAGACCGTTATCAGGCACCGATATCAAGTCCCTGGAACGTAGCCCAGATCTACCACTTGCTACACCACGCGTATTAATAACGACCAATGCATCACATCCTGTGAGGGAAGCGAACGCGTATGACTCTTGTACACTCATTAACCATGCTTCTCATTGGTTGAACACTGCCTGCCTTATGGCTGATTTTATCCCCCAAAATCTCCTAATGGTGAGATGTACCTCCTGGCTTGGTACACCCAATAAATAATTTCTGGGAGACTATATTATCCTGTTATTTCACTCTGCGCAAGTGATGTCCTATCTTTTGTCAATAGCAGCAAGACAAGGTGCTCCTACTTACATCAGGCTGCTCCCTTTGGACTTTTGTCGAGCCTCCTATGGCCGTTGGACGTGGGAGGTTACATATTTCTCGACCGAAATGGGATCCAACAACTTCTTGCTCCCTATCTGATCACTGCACAGTGGCTGGAAAGACGTTATTGAGAAAAAATGGGGATAATTAGAACCGGGTTTAATACGAAGAATCGATTTTAGGCACTGGAGTCATTAGAAGAAGTCGATTGACTTATCCATCAGCTGTCTGACGCTGGATTCATTTCTATAGCGACTTCTCTAGAAATCCAGATGAGGAAAATAGCCACCTTATAACATCTGCATCTCCTGGTGTCACTGGTAATATGGACAGTCAGGCCGTCCGGGGTCACGGCTTATTGCCTCCTCCTACAACTATTGGCACACATTTTGGTGGTCTGTACACTGCTACTACTGAGTTTGATGTTGGCACTTTTGAGGTCCTGTCCTGGAACATAGCTTGGGCTTTATGCAAACCCTTTGAAGATGGGCTGATACTTTTTATCTCCAACTATGATGTTTTGCTCCTACAGAAGACATGGCAAATTGAAGATAATAATCTTCAGTGCTATTATTCTTTCAAGTAAGAAGGGACGAAACGTGGAGGATTAGCAACCCTGGTCTCCTCTTTACTGTCAGGGATGCCCGAACTGGTATGTAATTAGAACGGGATCTTACAGTGTGTGAAGTTGAGATTTGGTGGGCACAACCCCCCAATTCGTTTTGTGAATTTGTATAATGCAAAAAGTGGCCCCAATAGATCTTCCATAAACGTATTTCTAGAAACCATGTAAACTTTGCTGGAATCTATGCCCAGTTTTACAACCTGGATAATATCGGGTGATTTCAATGCTCATATGGGTGATGGCCCGGCTCAGGACACTTATGATATGATGTGTGACCAGGTCCCTGGTGTCAAAATGCTCATACTATTCGACAAAAGGATCGACTCAGAAGGTTCACAACTGGGGTGCTGGCAGGTCGAATACGGACTAAGAGTAGCGAATAGTCATTTTCCATCTCATCAACATGGAAGACAGACTTTTGTAGGCCATCTTGGCAAGAGTATAACTGATTAGATCACTATCTCTATGTCAAACTGGACTATTTTTGTGTAATGATTAGACCAGAAAGTAACTATCTCCCTCTAACCCTAACGATGAACAAGTGTGGTACTAATAGCTTTGGAATTCTACAAGGCCCTGATTCAATTCCCAAAGTGATCACTAGTACTTAACGCCGGCCCGTTAGGTGGTACACTGGGATCACTCCAACATTTTTCATCAGGTGTTAATTGGGCCAACACAATTCTATAATGAAAACTCTAAATACTGAGCTTCGAATAAGTAAAAGCTATCAGGCAACATATTACGAGTTAGACCATTTTTTCCATTCATTGACATGTTACTTTGTGATAGTAAGAAACCCTAATAAGGAAAAAAAGTACATACCAAGGGATGCTTCGATTCCCATTGTAGGCTAGCAAGGAAAAACCTAATGGGCGCTTTAAAAAATAATACTACAGACCCAAAAGAAATTGGGCTGAGGAGATGCAAGAAAGCTATTAAGGACAAGAAAACTGAGCTGTCAGACATATCCTGGAATAAGCTATTAGAGGATTCAAGAAAAAGTGATTCTAGAAAATTGTGGGAGGTAGTGAATCAGCCTTACTTGCTATTTATAGGCGACATGGCGGGAAAAAATACTATGCCCAAAGAAGCGTGGATTGCCCATTTTAACGAACTTTATTCAGAATGTGATTTGAACATTTTTAATGACGGAGACACTGATGTCCCAGTGGAAGAGGTAACTAATTTTCCTGCTGCTTTCTTAGGGGAGGGCTCACAAATAAGGGTTAAGATTTGCCTGGGACCAAGTGCTGAAGTCTATTATTGGATAGAGGATGGGGAAAGCCCCTCAATGTGACAGAATATATTCAGACTTTTTTAAACATGAGATTTATTTTTGGTCCGTATGACTCTTTTATATTTTTAATCGAATGTTAGAGTTGAATGCCTTTCCATATTCTTGAAAGGATGCGATATTATGCCTAATCTATGAAAAAGGAAATCCTTTGGGCCCGACCTAATATCGCCAAATATCTCTTCTGAACAGTCGTTTTAAGATCGTTTCATGCATTTTATAGTATTATTTAAGTGAGTTGGTGGACTCGCATAATATTTTAATGGACTTTCAATTGGGTTTTCATGACAGACTTGGCAGTGCGAATCAGGAGCTGAACCTATATCTGATTCTTGCCAAGTCCACCCACATTTATATGGAACCTATATAAGTGGCATTCCTGGAGCTCTCCAGAGCTTTTGACTGTGTCAGCAGGTGAAAGCTGTGGGGAGTGCTACGTGATATGGGTATCCAGGTAAGCATGCCCATAGTTCTTATTGAACTCCATAGAGATAATAGGGCAATGGTTAGAATGAGGTGATTGGGGGACCACACAACTTGGATCAATGTTAATGGAGGAGTGTGGTAGGGCTGCGTACTGGCACCTCTGCTATTTTCCCTAAATACAAATGTTTTAGAAACTGCTCTATTGGATGGTCAAGTGGATATCACTCATTCTGGCTTCCGAAGAGCACCAGTCCTGGCATATGCAGATATGTTGCCCTTATTTCCAGGACCCCTGCTCGTTGTAGAAACAAATGACCAGGTATGTGAATTTTATTAATACTCTGGAACTAAAGGAAAATGCGGCTAAGCCAGTCGTAGTTAGTGTTCTTCCCAGCAAAAAATGCAAAAACCAGGCACTTTACCTATTATACTAGTCCTAAAGACAGACTACCTGATAAAGATCACTTCATATATCTGGGTGCTAAATTTACCAAACACCAACAGGGCCTAGAACATGCATCTACTGCCACCATAAAGATGAAACTATGTATGGGGGCAATTAATACATTCTTTTGCCTTTACAGACGACAGTCATTGCCAGTTATAACGGACATCTACACTGCACATGTTAGGGAAATGGGGGTGTTTGGTGCCGAAGTATGGGGCTTTGAGTGCCTAGTAAGATCCAGACAACTGAAAACCACTTTTGTGTTTAGCGGTATGCTCACCCAGATACAAACTTTATATAGAATTGGGAATTCGCCCTATATTCCAGTTGTAGGAGAGTGCCCCACTTACGTTATGGCTATCAATCTGTTCAAACAATAAGGCAGTTTTAACGAATAATCTAGTTGATCTAATTTATGCTAGATTAGGCCCTAATTAGAAACCCTGGTGTAATCATGTACTCCAAAGCCTAAATGTCTTGAATATGCACTACCTGTGGGCCTACAGTTTCAATGTGACAAAAGCGCAAATAAAACAATTCATGATGACCTTTGGCTGAACTGGAAAGGGCAACTCTGTGGATAGTGCACTAAGGAAGTTAAAGATGTTGGGACACCAAACTTTGTCTATGATGGGGTTACAGCCGTATTTAGAAACATCTTTTAATTTGCACGATTGTTGGGCTGTTACCAGATTTCGTTTTAATATATTGCCTCAAAACACATGGTTTGCCTCTTTGAGTACTAATGCAAAATTATGTAATGCCTTTTGCCCCCTTTGTCCCGATAAAATAGAGACTAACCTCCGCTTTGTATTGCTGTGCCCGAAATATGCAAAATTGCATGCACAATGCTTGATACCAGTTTTTAGAGTTATTAATGTAAGAGAGTGTGTGCCTGCTTTTGAATATTGGATTTTATGTAAAGAACTATGAGTCTCTACATTGTTGAATAGTTTTTTGAGAAGAGCGATCTGACTTTGTCAAATGTCTATGATGCCCTGATTTAGATATATATGTAACTCTTTTTACCTGATTCTTTTTTATGTCTTCTTTTCATTCATCTGTTAAGTTAAAATGTGTGCTTTTATGAATTGTATTCTAGAATTCGAATCAAGATCTTGATGAGAAGCACACTGTAAAAAGCAAAATTCAACTGAAAACTATTGAGCACTGACATTGTACAGCCAGTGTTCTTTGCATTGTCAACTGCAGAGCCACAATCAGATTGCATAAGTGGGATGGGCCTAGCAGTGCACTGAAAACAGCACAAGCTATAGAAGGTAGTGGTCTGTAACCTTTGGCCCTCCAGATGATTCGCACTATAATTCCCATCAGCCCTAGCAAGCATGGTCAGAGTTGTAGTCCATAATATCTGGAGAGCTGCATGTTGGAGACCAAGAACACGAGGAGTTCTATTTCTTGCTTAAAGAAAATATTTAAATATGTATTTGTACTTATTGATTGAGCAACTCAATCATAAATGCTGTTCATAGGGGTCATCTAGTCACATATACAAATTGAACAGTGGATGCCAACATTTTGGTTACTAGGGACATAGTAGCATTGCACAAAAGCATTCCTCAAGAAGAAGCAATTGAATGCATCTGGAGAGCACTTGTTCAGTCTCTACAAAGGTTCACACCCTCTGTTGAATTTAACAATGAACTCCTTTCATTGGCACTAAAGGAAAATGTCTTCAAATATAATGAGCAATTTTACGATGGGAGCAGCTCTCAGTCTTGCTATCATCTTTATGGCTTCATTCAAAAATACATTAATTTTTTCAGACATTAATCCGTTTTGTCAATATATCGACAGTTTGCATCAGTATATTGACGACATCATATTGATTTGGCATGGAACGCTTGAGCGTCTCAATGGGTTTCTCGTATGGCTTAGTTAACGCCATACTGCAATTCCGTTCACTATAACATCTAGCAACCATCAAATTCCCTTTCACGACTTGATTATTAAAAATCGACAGCAAACTTATTTGTTCATTATTATTTATTCAAGAAACCCACTGACCGCAATACCTTGCTACATTTTTCAAGCTTCCAGCCGCGTAGTCAGTAGGAGAGTCTCTCATATGCTCAATTTCTTCCACTCAGACAGAATTGAACCCTCCTTCCAGACTTTCCCATGCGACCAAATTGGCATTGAAGTTCAAGGAGCGAGGTTTCCCCAAGAAACTGGTATGTCATTCTTTGAAACGTGCTAAGTTCACCCCAAAGGAGGCTGTTTTCCAAATTAAACCAAGGAATACACAGGACAAAGTGATATGCACCCTAATTTACAGTCCTGATACTTTTTCGGTGAAAAGAATTATCAAAATGTTTTGGCCACTTGTCCAGCTCACATTGCCTAATGAACCCCTTCCCATCTTTGTGTTCAAACGGCAGCAGAACTTATGAGACCAGTTAGTTCATGCCACCCCTAGAATGGAGTCCACAACCAGTAATTGGAACCTTAGATTGCTCACAGGCCATTTTCCCAGTGGATCATATTCCATTTGTAAATTTGGGAACAAAATTAAATCATTTGATGTGGTCAGAAAAAACTGGCACCTCAGACAGCATACCAACTGTAAAAAACCATGGGCAATATATTGTATCCAGTGCCCATGCGGTCTGAAATACATAGGTAGGACATCCCGCCCGGTCCACACTAGGATCGATCTCGGATCAGATGTAAAACTGCAACAGCTCCTCTTGTGAGCCATTATATGCAATATGGCCACTCCACAGCGGACATTCTCTGGTGCGTAGTGGATACCGTTAAAAATGCACCTAACCCTCATATTCTGTAAGACAACAAAGAGGCTCAATGGATATTTCATCTAAGTACGATAGAGCATGGACTTAATGATGCACTGCCTGTGTGGGAGTAGGAGGTTCTATCACATATACCTGCCATGCAGCCCTTCATTCCTTCATCTTTGATACATGAATTTCAATTTTATTTTTGGTAAGCTTTGCGAATATGTGGCTTTTGATCAAATACTTAGATCAATATGACTTTCTTTTTTACATCCTTGGACAAACATTTGTATGCAGGTACACCTTCTCTGCCTCTGAGGGCTTGGATTCCGTGCATTTTCCAAGCCACTCATGTAGCTACCGCATGCTCTAGGTTGCCACTACTAAGATGTCGTTCCATCTGCCCTCAGCGGTTCATTACTTTTTAACATTTCAGTCCTCTTTCTCTGTTTATAACTTTGGCACTGACACTCTATCAAGGCTCGCGTTTCATTGATCAACAATACCTTGACCTGAAAGTATGTGTAGCACTACGGTCGACATACTCCATGGTTCTAGTCTGTGATCCTTTTGGAAAAGTTTACCATCATCTGCAGCGATATGTCTGCTTCCAGCTGGGAGAACCATTAAGGTGAGCCACATCCTGCCCATATTCAGAAACTGCGCTGCTAGTCAGCACGTGTCACTTTCAAACTGAAATTACCTTCATTAACAAACCCCCCCTCTGTGGTTGGAAATTTACATATCTGTAACTAAGCTGCATTTGTATTTGTTGTAGTCACAGCACTTATCCCGCAGTGAAGTTGATGGACATACTGGGCCTCATTAGGACCCTGGCAGTCCCGTAATGAACGGTGCCAGTATAGGACCGGCACCATTCATTATGGGATGCCCTATTACGAGGCCTGCTAGCGGGTCCCGCTTTTCACGTCTGGTCTGACCAGACGTGAAAAGCGGGACCCGCTTGCAGGCCAGGATTCTAACAACAGACACATCATTAACAGGCCCGTTGTTAGCATCCCCCCATTACCATGGGCTCAATGGGAATGGGGATTGATTTTAACTGGGTCCAAGAAAAGGGCAATTACTGGGTCCACCAAGGTCGGCATAATCCGGTTATTGCCCTTTTCTTGGACTCCGTAAAAAATCATTACAGGCGGCAGCAGTGCCCTTAATAAGGGCACAGCTAGGCCCACTGTCTTGCTAACATACACTCCACGACAGCTTACACATATTGAGCGAACACCCAGCTCTTGCAACCACTAGCTTGTTGGGACTACGCACTGGCTTCTCTCTAGTGATTACTTTTGATGTTGCTTTGCCTCATGCAGTCAGAGGTAATACCAGCTGGGTAGTTTCTCATTACTGGTAGTTCCCGTCACGTTTTTATCTGGGCATTTACTGTTCCGCTTTCATCTTTTAACAGCCCATCATTCGTCACGCTTCTGCACCGTGCCATACTGCAGCACATCTCTCTGTGAGGCCATTTTATTTTATTTATTTATTTATTTTATTCACATTCCTGTATCTGTTATGGCAGTGTACACCATCAAGAGTTTACTACAAGTCACAGCATAGGTTAGACCCCTAACTATGTCTGGTTCATTCACACACAAGGTTCCCAGTACATTAGCATCATTGGGCGGAGACTGAGTTTATTCTCCTTCTTTCATAGGCACCTTTTCTGATCTTGATGCCTGTACACATTTATCTATAGAAAAAAGGGGCTAGTTGCCTTCTTTTTTGTTAAAGAGGGGCTTGACTCAAAAATGCGTTAATTACAGGGAGAAGAGAGAAGAGAGTGTCATAAGCTACCCCAATTACACCGTTTAGGCTGCGGTAGGTTTTCAAAATCAAGAAACTAGTTTTTAAGTGCTAGCTATCAAAAGTCACAAAAAATGGGAGAGGATAGAAATTATTGTTTATTCAGACATACATATGTCATATAGAATTCATAGTAAAAAATGCATGGTTTGAAACGAAAGATCACATGCAAGCCTTGTTTGGCTTGTAACAGAAAAACACAAAAAATGGAAATGAGTACAAAACTGTTGTTACATCACAGTTTGGTAGGTGAGGGTTAGTAACATGTATTGTGGATTTCAAATACTACAATCAGATAAGTAGTATGTCATAGTGGTCGACACATTGTTATGGGTGTTTCTGGTTCGGCGGGTATTCAACCTTCACTGAGTAGAAATGTTTACAGATGAAGGGTCCGAACTTTCATCAGGATGTGTTTGGGAACGCCTATTGGGAGGGAGAGGAGAGTATGTCAAGGGGATTGTGACCACACGGGGGAATCCGTATGAAAAAGGTACAGCACTATAGAAACCTACCTATGTTCTGTCAACGGTTGAATTGAATTCAGGAAGACAATTAGATTGGTCTGGAATCCATGGAGGTAATCTACAATAGGAAAAAGATGGCAATGAATGTGCCTGGATGGTATGAAGGATCATACTTAATGGAACAAATAACGAGAGTATATCATACCTTGGTTGATGGTATGCGGTCCAAAAATGGAAATGTTTTTTCAAATTGTTTTATCACACGGGTGCAAATGCCGTATACTTGGATGTTTATTCAGGTTAGAAACTTTGCCTAAGCCGCTGTGTAGGAAGGAAAAGGATATATTTTACTGGCTAAAGTGGTGTTTTTGCCTGGTGCTTAAAAACGATTTAAAGAGAAGTGTCCTTATTGTTTAAAAGGGCTCAAAAAGGGTGGTATCGTGTTGAATTGTGATTTCCGTGGGCATTATCAATAAAAAAACGGGATTTTACGGTGCAGAACCTGAGAATATCCTGTAAAGCTTGAGGGAAGTTCACGTCTGTACTGTCTATTGTTGGTTGTACGTGATTATGGTAGTAGTTAGGGCTAGGGCCTGCCATCAGATTAGGTATGTGCTCGCGGTGCGGCGGTGGTTTGGGCTAAAGTATGCCAAACAAGATGGTGGAATTTAGTTTGAGCAAAATAATCGCGGTGCGGTTCTGTATTAACAATGATCTTAGCTAAGTGATTGATGGGTCATAGCGGGCTTGATTTCTTACCTGAAAAAGGAGCGTGAGGCGGATAAACATCTACCTTGCGAATCCGGAAACCAAATGATTACTAAGGGAGACGGCACGTAGTGTAAATACAGTTACGGCCGATGTGGCGCATGTGTAATGGCGGCAATACTGGAGACGCTATGTTTTGGAAAAAGGGGGCGCGCATGCGTCATGAGTTGATTTGTACGTATGGGCGATGATGAGGACACTAATGGGTAATAGTGTAAAAAGCAAAGTGGTGGCAAAACAAGGATGACTTCATTTAATAAAGTTAGTCTAACTGAATGGTATGGACATTCTTTAGGAGCAAAAAACACAAAACACAGATGGTTATTACGACAGATTAATTTACATTTGAGTGGTGCGTGTTGTATAAACAGGCATTTTGGTCTCGTCGTGCAGAAAAAGAAGGCAAGAAAACATCTTTGTTCGGGATACACGATTAAAGCATCACTGTTTGAAAAGACAAAAACCATAATTTTATTCAGGCGGAGTGAGACCAGTGGTTTGTTGTTAAAATGCTTCACAAGGCATGTTAAAAGAAAACATATGACAAACTTCGCTAGAAATAGGGATTTATTTGAAGAAAAGATTCCATTCAATGGTTATCTTAAGGCCTCGTTTGACAGAATCGAGGCGGAAAATCCATTTCTGCTCTAGCTTTCGAAGTGAGAGGTCTGTATCGCCACCTCTGAATGGGTTTCTGGCTATTTCTAGAACAAACCAGAAAATGTCATTGTGGGTGTGATGTTTCTCTTGGAAGTGTGCCACCATAGGTTTGTCGGGAACAGCATTTTTGATGCATGAGCGATGTTCACAAATACGTTGTCTGACTTCTCTCTTACGGAGGTACAGTAAGTTCCCATTCCCATAGAGTAACAGAGAACTCCACGTTAGAAACAGTGCCGGTGCTTCCATGATAAATCTGCTGTAGGGGCATGAATTACCGGCAGGTCAGGCCTGCCGGTAGTTCCCTGCCCCTAGCGGCAGACATGTAGTTTGCCGGTCCGGAGAAGGTGCCAGTAACCGTTGTTACCCGCACTTTTCTCCAGACCAGCAAACTTATAATGAGGGCCATGGACTAGTTATTTGCAGGGGGGAAGTACATGATTTGCAGACTGCCCTGTGACATTGCAAAATAATAGCAATTACCCCAACTCACATGACTTAATAGATAAAAGAAGACAATTTGTTTCTCTCTCAGTGCGATTCTGTGACTCTGAACAGATCGGTCAGGGAAGATTTCCTTGCAACTACGCCCACAGACTAGACCTCAGTGAAGAGGCCATCCAGATTTTACTGCACCTAAATCTTGGCACAAGGCCTTATGACCAGAAATCACAACAGTGCTCATATCAGTGGTCCAAGGAGAGCCAACCGCCAGGCAGCCAACCTCTTGGTGTAGACGCGCACTGAGTGTCACAGGTCGAGCAATTCACAATGATGGCTGGCAGCTTGCCGGTAAGGTGAGCATGTTTCCGTGAGAGCCAAACTTTAAACAGCTTACTGACACCAAAGAGTAGGAAGGAGCTGGTTCTTTGTCAGGCAGGCTGACCGCATAGTTCAGACAGTGAGACAGCCCTGTGTACCCCACACCAGAAGAAGGAGCAAAAAGGATATGGAGTGAGAGAAGAGACGCCTGGCACTTGAGCACACCATCTGCATACAAGCGAGAAGACGCCAACACCAGACGGAGAATCTTCTCTGCGGCAGCCACTGTGTGAACCAGTTCTCCCTGTTATGTTTGATCTGTGTCTTTAAGAGATTGTGTCTTCATGCCTTCATCGAGTCCAACTTATAAAGATGTGGCTGTCTACTCCAGCAGTTGGGTATGAGTGAGCCGCGAGTAAGCAACACCGCTGGCTCCTGCCTGTTTGTAGAATGGTGAGTTCCCACGTCCTTGACATTTGTGGTCGATGAGCCAGGCCATAAGAAGGCCTGCTTACAACACTGGCGGTGATGCCCCCCCTTCTGGTGCATGCTTCTCAATGGACCAGACATCTGGCCAAGCACCGCCAAGCATACAGTGGATTTGGCACACGCGCTCAGTCCGAGCACTTGTTTGTGTTGCACTCGAGGAATTCCAAGGTCATTGGGCGGATTACGCCCATCTTGAGGTTGTGACTACTCTTGCGTGTTCATGTGTTTCTTTCTGAACCCCTGCTGACAGCTGGTGTTGCTGTAACAGCGACTCACTCCAGGGGCAACAAATACGCAGTGTCATCACACTCTCCCCATTGTTTTGCTCACAAGGAGATGCCATATAGCCCTGTAACATAATTGAGGTCTTCCCTTTAAACAAACCATTCTCCATTACAGCTGGAACATTCCTACGACTACTGCAGGTTACTGTGGTAATTCGACCTGATGTGTGCCCCGTACAGCCCATGACCCTGATGGGCACTGTGGGTAGAGTGCATGGGAATGTATTTCGATATGACTGGAGAAATTAATGATAGTGCTAAGAAGTCCATGCTTCTTTACTCCGTTGGACCCGCTGTGCTTAAGGTATTTAAGACTCTAAACCCAACTGACAATTCGTACGTGACATCCACAATAAATCTATGTAACATCCAGTGAAAGGAGGATGAGTCGCTGCATGCTTTCCATGCACCAAGCCTCAATTAGCATTCACATGCGTTTTGCAGGATGGGGAGTATAGAAGTTTGCGTGCAAGGGATACAAGAGTGCCTGTCGATGAAGCTACACAAGCAAATTCTGAGGGAACCAGGGATCACGCTGTCACGGATCCTGAAGCTGCGAAGGTCCCACAAACTTGCTGATGTGAGACCATTGCGAATGCACTCCACGATCAAAGTGATTCAGGAGGCGGATGCGTTGACAATTGGTAGGAACAGTCTGAAGCAATTTCAGAGAGGTGGTACTGCCAAGCAGGACAAAACAACAGAGTTTGCTGGTGTATGCCCATACTTCAGTTGCAGTCTGCATCACACAGGGTAATGCCCAGAGAAAGGACACCCGTGTAGCAGCTGTGGGTACATTAACCATTTTGCCAAAGCTTGCAGGACCCAGCTATCTCTATTATCATTTCAAGCCAAACCAAAGCGAAAACAACAATTTCAACACTGGAAACAAAAGGAGACTCAGGTAGATCTGTCTGTCCACAAGGATTAACCCAAATCTCAGGATGAAGAAGATGGTTATGTACATTGTATATCAAATATAATTGGGGCTGGATGGAAGACAAAGTGGCAGCGGTATGTATTCAGAACATGAATACCTCATTCATCACTGACACCGGTGCTTCAGTAAACATCATGGCGAGATCACATTATGAGAAGCTACGAAAAGTAGTGCCATTATCCAAGACCACCAAAATATGGATTTTTATATTTGGTTGCGTGAAGCCAATTCTGCTTGATGATATTTTCATGACGAAAGTAAAACATGGGGCGTAGCAGATCAAAGCAAGATTCTATGTGACACGGATCAGTGAAGGCACCCTGTTGGGTTGCACAGCTTCAGAGGCACTGAGCATCGCAAATTTCACATTTGGGGTGTATGAAGATGATGTCAACTCCCTAATAGAAAAGTTCCAACCTGTCTTCAATGGCATCAGGTGTATTAAGGGGGATCCTATTCGGTTGCAGATCGACAAGGCCACTCAACCCGTCACCCTGAAGCATTGGAGTGTTCCTTTCTACTTGCGGCACCAAGTAAAAGATGAACTTGATAAAATTGTGACGATGGACATTATCGAAAGAGTCGAAGGACCCACTGCGTGGGTGTCACTGATAGTGGTTGCCCAGAAATCCAATCGGCCTGTGTCAGTACGCATCTGAGTCGACATGAGGACTACAGAACAATCTGATTAAAAGGGAACAACGCATAATGCCAAGCATCAATGATATAGTCTCAGACTTACAAGGGGGAGCATTTCTCTACAAGCTGAACCTACAAGCTGGCTATCATCCACTATGTTTGCATCCATCGTCACAATACCTCATGACGTTTTCCACTCACAAGGGCATGTATCGTAACGATTGAGTTTTGGTGTCTCTTCAGCTGCTGAGGTGTTGCAGCATACAATTTGGAGTGTACTGCCAGGTTTGTCTGGCACTATCAGCATAAGCAGTGATAGCCTAGTGTTTGCGAAAACTGAAGTGGAGAACCTGGAGAGACTTGAGAAAGTGTTTGAAAGGATTCAAGCTGCACGGTTCACGCTCCATAGTGACAAGTGAATGTTTCTGCAGAGAAAGCTAGAATTTTTCTGGTATATCTCCCAAGAGAGTGGCATCTCAGCAAATCCCCAAAAAATGCAATATATTTTTTTAAAACCTTTATTTTTGATTTTTAAAACATTAAACAACTACGCACCCACATTAGGGTGGTTTTAACTCTGCGCCATGTCCTACCTCCCTCCCGCCCTCTCCTCCCCCCTGCCCCCCCGCTCAGTCCTGTGACTCCTATGGGTGTGCAGTCTTTTTCCGGTTACTTGAGACATGTGGCCGGTGTTGTTAGCTCTGTGTCATCACAGCTGGCTTGTTCCTGTGCCAGGGGTGCCTGGCCGAATGTCAGGTGTCTCCTCAGCTTCGTTTAACAGGAATTGTACTAATGGGCCCCAGATGTCAGGTGGGCGGGCATGTAAGGGTAGTGACTTAATAAAGTCCGTTTCCACATCCTGACAGTAAAGAATGTCCCTGCGCCAGGCAGGGATTGTTGGAGGGGGGCCTCGACCCCAGGCCATAGCCACTCTCCTGCGGGCAAGTGTCAACAGGAGTCCTGCCAATGTCCTTGACGGGGCGGAAAGTGATTTTGTCATGCCGAGTAAGGCTGCCGTTTGGCTCGGTTGTATCTCCTCACCCACTATTGCTGCTGTCGTCTCCAAGACTCGGCTCCAGAAGGGTGTTATTTCAGGGCACTCCCATGCGAGGTGGACGAAGTCTGCTGGTTGCATCCCACATCTCTCGCAGTTCGCATCCGCCTCCGGGTGGTGTCTGTTAGCTTTTGCTGGTGTGTAATAGGTCTGGTGGAGGAAGTTGAAATGAATTAGTTTAAGGCGAGAGTTGAGAGCTATTTTTTGTGTCTGTTTCAGGATGTAGGTCCAATCTTCCTCTGGAATGGTCATGTGTAGGGACCTCTCCCATCTGGTCTTTGCCTGAGTAAGTTTGGGTGTCGTGTCTGTGATGATGGATTTGTAGATTTGCGACACCAGCTTGCCCTCGCCTTGCGCCTGTATGGCATTGTGGAGTAGTTGCCAGGTTGGGGGTTGTTGGGGGAAGTCTGGCAAGAGAGCTTGTAGAGTGTACCTGGTCCTGAAATATAGGAATGTGTCAAGTGCGGTGTTGCCGCCTTTCGATTTTGCTTGTTGTGGTGTTATAAAGCCGTCCTCCGTGAAGAAGTCTCCCAGGGTCTTTATTTGTAATTTGTCAACCCACTGGTGAAATACTTTCTCAGATGTCAGTGGAACTCCTGGGATGAACTTTACAGGCAATAACGGAGAGTATCGAGGTTGTACCCCGTATATTTGAGCCAGTCTCTTCCAGACCTTGTACGTTGAAAGCATTGCGTTCATGGTGCAGTTGGGGACGGGAATTTGGCTGAAGACGACTGCTGTTAACAAGTTTGGGGTAGCCAGGGCTCGCTCCACCTGCACGTGAGGTCTGATTGTATGGGTGGCGTACCAATGGCTGAGGAATTGCGCCTGGGCTGCCCAGAAGTACTTCTCCAGGTCTGGGAGGGCGAGGCCCCCGCTCATCACCGGGAGTGTCAACGTTGCGTGCGCCACTCTGGCTGGTTTGCCTGCCCAGAGCAGCTCAAGGACCATACTCTTTAGTCTTTTCAGGAAGGTTTGGGGTAGCAGTATAGGGATATTGGTGAATAGGTACAACAGTTTTGGAAGAATCACCATCTTGACCAGGGAAGCTCTCCCCCAGAGCGTTAGCGGTAAGGACTTCCACCGCGTCACTTTTTCCTGGAGGGACTTGACTACCTCTTCGTAGTTGTCGCGGAACACCTCGTGGTAACTCAGGGACATATGGACCCCCAGGTACCGGACTTTGGACGTTTTCCATGTGAACTGGAAGTCATCCGCGAATGGTTTGGTAGTAGGGGTCAGCGGGAATATGATGGACTTCGCTGGATTGACCTTCAGGCCGGAGGCTGTTCCAAACTTGATTACCTCCCTCATGACCGGGTTTAGATTTTCTTCGGGATCCCGAATGAGCAATGCCACATCGTCTGCGTAGAGGGACGTAATGAGCTTGTGCGGTCCGATTACGAGCCCTCTTTGTTGTCTATGCTCTCTTAGGTTGGAGGCCAACGGTTCCATTATCAGGGCGAAGATGAGTGCTGAGAGCGGGCAGCCCTGTCTGGTGCCCCGTTGGAGCTCTATGGGAGCGGATTTTGCCGTGCCTACGATGATGTTGGAGCGTGGCTTGTTGTACAATAGAGAAACAAGTTTGATGAAGCGCGCACCCAGCCCCATTCTGGTGAGTACGGAGAACATGAACGGCCATTCCACTGAATCGAATGCCTTCTCGGCGTCGAGGAGGACTGCGATTGCTTGAGCTGAGGGATCGAGAGCTTCGATGACGCTGAACAGCCTCCTGATGCCAAAGGTTGTATTGCGGCCCGGTATGAAGCCTGCCTGATCTGCTAGTACCAAGGTGGGCATCAGTGGTAGTAGTCTGTTGGTAAGTACCTTCGCGAGTATCTTGTTGTCGAGATTGAGGAGGGAGATGGGTCTGTATGATGCACAGTCCTCCGATGGTTTGCCTGGTTTGTGCAGAAGGATGATGTTGGCTTCTCGGGTAGAGTGGGGGAGGGATCCCTTCTCCAACGACTCCTCATAAACTGCCGTCAGAAGGGGAGCGATGGTGTGTGCGAAGGCTTTGTAAAACTCCCCGGTTAAGCCGTCTGGGCCGGGAGCTTTGGAGTTCGGGAGGGATTTTATGGCATCAATAATCTCCTCTTGAGTGATTAGCTCATTCAGCGGTTCTCGCAGGGGTTGTTCGACCCAGTACAGTTCAGTATCCTCTAGGTACTCCCTTGCGGCGGTTGGGTCTCCGTTGTGTCTAGTACTGTAGAGTTCTTGATAAAACAGTCTGAATTCTTCTGCCATGTCTTCGTCGGTGTGGGCCATTTGTCCCTGTTTGTTCCTGATCCCTTCTATCGGGGGCAGTTTATTGTCGGCTCTGACCAAGTTTGCCAGAAGAGCGCCCGGTTTTTGCCCCTCGCCGTATTGCCTGACCAATCTGTCGCGGTTTAGGAATTTCACTTCGCGATCGGCGGCGTTCCTGAATCTTTGTAGCTCTTCTCTCAGGGCGACTGATCTTGTTGGGTTGTTTGTGTCGGTGCCTTGAAGTTCTAGCTGTTTTAGCTTCTCTTCGCTGGTTGCCAGCTCCCGCCTTATGAGTTTCAGGATGCCATTTTCTTTGGCGTGGCAGACCCCTCTGATGTAGCACTTCAGAGTTTCCCAGAGCGTGCTGGCTGAGGAAACTGACCCTGTGTTGGCTTCAAGGAACATCGAGATCTCCTTCTTCAGTTCCGTCGCGAAGACCTCGTCTCGCATGGAGCCTGTTTTGAAGCGCCACCTCGTTAGGGGAGGTTTGGGATTAGCCGGGATGAGGACGAGAGTTACTGGGGAGTGGTCTGAGAGAGTTCTTGGTTGGATGTCGCATGAGCCGCTGGTCCATGGGCCGTTCCTTGAGGTCAGAAGGTAGTCGATTCTAGAGCTAGAGTTGTGTGGTGCGGAGTGGAATGTGTATTCTCGCCGCTCTCCGTTTGATGCTCTCCATGAGTCTTTCAGGTCGAATGCTTTGCATATTTCTTTTATTTGGAGGCAGGCTCTGGACGGAGGGTGTGGGGTAGCGTGGGATCTGTCTTTCACCGGGTTCAGCACTGTGTTCATGTCCCCACCCCAGATTATGGTTGCGGGGTCTCGAGACGAGAGATGGGATAGCACCCAGCTGAAGTTGTCAGGGCCGTCTACGTTTGGTGCGTAGGAGTTGACAAGGGTGATTTTTTGGCCATCTATGATGCCACTTACGAGGACTGTCCTCCCTTCGATGTCTTTGGATGTGTGGACAAGGCGGAAGCCAATCCTCTTATGTATAAGGATCGCTACTCCTCTAGAATATGACGAGTAAGAGGAGAAGTACCTGTGGCATCCCCAACTCTTGGCCCACTGATGGTCCTTCCCTGGGAGCAAGTGTGTTTCTTGAATCATGGCTATGTCCACTTCATGTCTCCTTAGGTATTGGAGGATTTTCCTGGTTTTCGATGGGACATTGCCTCCTCTTATGTTCCAGGTTATGACTTTGAATGGAGTAAATTAGGGTCTATGTTGATTCGTCGTCTGTTTCTCAAGATTGTTGGTATTGTAGTTGGGAGTGATCTGGCGGATAGAATGGAGTCGGGAGGTTCGGAGGTTGGGCTTTGTGTTTGCGTTAGTGAAGCGGGGGGGTGTGGGGGAGATGGCGCGGAACCTGGATGCTCCTCACTGTTGAACCATTGTGAGGATACCCACCTCAACTGGAGGTGGTGTGGTACACTTAACTTCCCTCCCACGCGCGGGCAAACCCCAACAGACCCGCGATGTTCCCTTTTCATCAACAAACAGTAAGGGTTGCTGTGCGTGGGGCACTAGGTGCCTCCCGGGAGTCAAGGGTGGCTCTCCTACGAACTAGAAGTGTCACTTTCTGCGGCATGGGTTTGCGTGGATGCGCTGGAGGCAGGAGGTCGTCTCCCTCGGCTGCCCGGGACGATTATTATGGTGGTTCTCTGCGCCTTTGGTTTTCGCGCTGCGGCCTGGGGTTGTTTGGGGCAGGCCTGCAGCCAGCTCGGTCCAGGTAGTCGTTGGCTTCATCAGGTGTGTGGAAGAAGAACGCTTTCCCATCATGTTGAACGCGAAGCTTTGCCGGGTATAGCATTGAGTAGAGTATTTGGTTGTCTTGCAGTCTCCTCTTTACGGTGGTGAAGGAGCGTCTCTGAGTCTGTACGCTGGGGGAGAAGTCTGGGAAGAACTGAATTGGATCTCCATCGTACTGGAGGTTCCCTTTTTCCCTGGCTGCTTTGAGTATCGCATCGCGATCTTTGTAATTTAACAGTTTTGCAATAATTGGCCGTGGGTTTGCGCCTGGGATTGGTCTTGAATTTGGAATTCTGTGGGCGCGCTCGACTACGAATAGCTGGGAAAGTTCATTCCCGAAGAGCGCTGTGCAGATCTGTTCAACATGGTCTTCCATTTTGCCTTGAAGTTGTTTTTCCCTGATTCCTAATATTCTGATGTTGTTTCTTCTTGAGCGCCCTTCTAAGTCTTCATTTTTGGCACAGACTGCCTTCATTTGGGTTTCAAGGGTGGAGATCCGCGTGGTCAGTGCCGACGTGCCGTCGTCTAGGTCGGAGACCCGTTGTTCCACCGTGTCGAGCCTATCGGCGTGCTTGTCGAGCCTGTGTTGGAGTTGGTCTACTTTAGACGAGAGATTGTCTAGTTTGCTGCCTAGGTCACCAATCCCCGCCTTGAGGTCCATCAGGATTTCCCTAATGTCGAAGCTTGGTATCTGCTCGTCCGACATGGAAGTAGCGGGTGTTGGGGACGCTGTTCTGCACCCTTCGTTGGGGGGTTTGCTGGTATGGCTTGCGTCGAAGTTCAATTTCTTTTGGGTTTTGTCTGTTTTCCCCATTACGCTCTTGTTTCTGCGTTGAATGCTTGACCACCCCCCACTGGTGTTTATAGCGAGTCCGATGCTTTCGACCTGGTGAGGATGGCGAGTGTTCACCGTGCCGGAGCGCGTTCGTGCTCTCCGCTGAGTGAGAGAGATTTAGGGTGTCTTCCGGTCTTGGCGGGTATTGCGCTGTTTTGTGAGAGAGGCCAACAATGTCCACCTTTGTCGAGCTGGAAGCAGCTGAGTGTGGGGCCTGGTTCGCTCGGATTATGGGGCAGGTGATGTGCGTGCTTGGAGCACCCGATTTTGAAGGGGGGATTCGTGGCGCCTGGCAGCGGGGGTAATCTTCGTCGCTTTTGGCGGGCGCTCCGGTTGCCGTCTGTTGGGACTTGGTCAGGCCTTGGAGTGGGGAGTCGTTGCCGGGTAATGGGGCTTGTGCGGCGTCGGGATGAAGGGGCAGCGGGAATGTTCTGTGGCCGTTATTCGGGTGGGCGCCAAGGCAGGCAGTCTGTGTGGGGCTTGTCGTTGCGCCTCCTGAGTTTACACGGTGTCTGGCGAAAGGGGTTTGAGCAGCCTGGTGGGTCGGGAAAGCCGACCTTTCGCGCTGGATGGGGATCCTACCTTCGTGTCTGGCGATCTCCGCTGGATTTTCTGCCTGGTCGCTGCGGGGACGGAGACCGTGTGTCTCTGGGCGCTGTCGTGCGCACGTCAACCCGTTCTCTGGTGTGCCCTCGGTCTCTGACCCAGCGGGTCGCTGCCAGTTCTGGGCGCCGGGTGGCTCGCCGCTACTTCAGCGCTTTCGGGCCCGGGTTGCTCCTCCCCTCTTGGCCTGTTGCTGGTGTGGTCCGCGGGCCTTGGCGCTCGAGCAGGATCTCGGCCGGTGCTTCGCCGTTGGGGAGGAAAAAGGTCTCGGGGTGATCAGAGGCGCCTTCCTAGCGCACCTGGTAGCAGATTTGGGTGAATTGGATGCCGCAGAGGCGAGGATGTCGCAGGATTAATGGAGAGCCACACGGAGCTCTCTAGGAGGCGGCCATCTTGGATGGCTCTCTAGCGCCCTCTAAAAAAAAATGCAATATATACAAGATACCCAGCCGCCCATGAATGAGTCAGAGGTGTGCAGTTTTTAGGCTTGGTCACGTATTGTGGTCGTTTCATAGAAAATCTAGCCATTCGTTCTGATCCGCTGAGGCAACTGACAAAGAAAGATTCTCCATGCGGTGGACACCCCTGGAAGCAAAGGCATTTTCCGACATAAAAGCAGCTCTCACAACTGAGGTGACAGTGCTTTTTGATCCATGCCGACGGTCAGAGGTTGTGGTGGACGCCAGCCCATTTGAGCTGGGTGTGGTATTACTTCAGACAGATAGAGGGATGAAATGCACGCTGTAACATATGCGAGCAAAGCATTGTCTGCCACAGAGGAATGGTAATCCCAAATTGAGAGGGAGGCATTGCCAGTCTCAGGGGACTGTCACCATTATGACCTTTAAATGTATGGGGTACCGGTTAGAACCGATCACAAACTATTGATCCAGATCATGTCAGGGTCATCACTACGGCCCCCGGCAAGGATTCAAAAGTGGCTTCTGGCATTGCAGGACTACAATATCACATTGTCATACAAGCCCAGAGGTGATAATCCAGCAGACTATCACTCAAGGAATCCGAATGCTCACGTGACAGAGATGCAGGAACAAGAAATTGAAACAGAGAACCACCTCTATCTGATGTATGAGTGTGCAATGCCCAAATTCATGTTAATGGAAGAACTTGTGGCTGCATCTAAGGAAGATTACTGTTTCCAGATTAAATGTAGTGCCCTCACCAATGGAGAATGGAACAAGTGCTGCAACAGACACAGACAAAGAAGGCAAAAGTATAGGCTGTTGTGGAACAGCTCTGGAAGGTGAAGCATGAACTCACCATGGCACCCGTAGCCCTCTTACTTAGAGACACCTGGATAGTGATCCCAATGAGGGTAATACCACAGGTTATAGGTCTGGCCCATCAGGGTCATCAAGGGGAAGCCAAAACAAAGGACTGTCTGGGGCTCAAAGTATGGTTCTCAGGTTTGGAGGAGTGAGTAGGAAAGTACACTAAAGATTGCTTCTGGCTCCCTTCAACATTGCCAAAATTCAAGGCACCCCAAGAGGTCTGTGGTCTTTGGGTCGATCAATGTGAGAGAACATTTTCTGGTCGTAATTGATCAATGATCAGGGTACCAGAAGTGGAGTTTAAGTTAACAGCAGCTGGAGATGTGCTACCTGTCCTGGAGAAAATATGTGCAGCTCATGGGATCCCCAGAGGTGTGCTCAGACAATGGTTCACCATGGTGAACAATTTCAAAAAATTCCTTGAGGCGAGAGGGGTGCATCACAGGAAGATCACCCCAGTGTGGCCAAGAGCTAATGGGGATGTGGAACGCTTTATGCACACACTTACTATGGTACTAAGGGTTGTGCACAGTCAAGACGCCAACAAAGAGCAGGCAATCTGTCACTTCTTGTTTGAGCTTTAAGTGACACGACATTCAACAGGCAAGGTAATGCTGGCTGAAGCGCTGTTTGGTCAAAGTGGTCTCATTTCACATCATTCATCTACCACACTGCAACAGATTGACAATGAAGTGGTGTGCCGTGAAAGGGCTCGAGCTAACAAAAAAGAAAGTGTTTGACGGGGACCACGTGATCATGACCTGCAGATCGGAGACTCTGTTTGTTGAGGACAAGGAGACAGGAAAGGAAGATGAGCCTCACCTATGAACCACAGCTGTTCTGTGTTGTCGACAAGAAAGGGTACATGCTGACAGCCTCGGATGGCTAGGATGGCGTGAAACGGAAATCAAGTTTCTTCTACATTTTGGAGTACAAGCCCGGTGAAGTACAAGGAGAGGAAGAAATGTGACCATGAGGGAAGTGTGACGTGACACACTCCAGAGATGATGATGAGGACAGTTTACCCTCGATGGACTGTGGTGAGAATGGTTTGTGAGCAGATGACGAGGAAATAGTACCAGGTCCATCGGTTTAGGTGCAGAGACAATGCTGCTATGCGTCGGGGGTGTCCTGACGCTGTCCAGCATAACCAGACAACTATGTTCTTGGTGATGAGTAGTTTGCTAATTAAATGTGTATGGAAATGTTGAAATGTTACATGCCCATGCAACATGTTCAATGTGACCACAGTTATGACTGTTTGTTATTTAACGTTATTGTTATGTTTGATCTGTGTCTTCAAGATACGATGCCCTCATGCTGTCATCACGTTTGACTAATAAAGACGTGGCTGGCTACGACCGCAGTTGGGCATGAGCGAGCTGCGAGTAAGCACCACCGCCGTCTCTTGCCTGTTTGTAGAGTAGTGGGTACCCAACATTTGCAGCCAATGCCGCGGGCCATAAGTAGGACCGGTTACAACACTCCCCACACACGCAGACCCCATGTTGAAGAAAGCACCATTCCATTGATGAGGAAGAATATATGGTTCTGTTAGCTGGCCAATGTTAATTATTCCTTTTTATGTGACACTTTGCATAGTTTGTCCCAATACATAGTGCAGCTTCTCCGCTAAATAACAGTAAATATAGTTTCCCCCATGCAGCCATGGGCCTTATTACGAGGTCGACGGTAACCCGCTGGTGCTACCGACTGGTTGCCACCAACCTCGTAACACCGTTCCCACCGCCTGATATCCTAGTCCCACCGGGATATTACGGGTGACAACGGGCTGGAATGTCATGTGGCAGAAATTTTAAGTCCCCATTGTAAATCCCCATTCCCGTGGAGACCTGCCGGGAGATCCGGCCCCTGCAGGAAATCTCGTAGTCTTGCAGTCCGGAAAGGGTGCTGGTGCGTTGCTACCAACACCCTTATTTCCAGACCGTCAGACTTGGAATGAGGCCCATTGTGTTATGCAAGCCAGTGCAGGAGCGCCTGGATTGAACCAATCAGAAAGTAGATATGGTGCATAAGCAGTGCTTTATAGTGAGGGAGGGTCCGATTCTTCACAGGAATCGGTGTGCTTATGGCTGACTCCTTCCTTTGCTTTTATGCCTCGTTGGGACTGCTTGCGGGCTGGGCAAGCTACGATCCGCCGCTATATTCTGAGCTTTCTGAGGAGCTGAGCAATTTTGCCTGCGCCCCCTGGTGGTCTCCCATAAGCAGTGCTTTAAATTGGCTGATCCTACCTGCAATTCTTATTTTTGAGCATTCTAGTACCTGCACTTCTCAAAGCCTGAATGAGAGTACCGGCACTCAACTCTGTGCCCAGGTGAAAAGAAACGCATTTGATTTCACTTTATCGCAATGAAAGACTACACTTCTGAAGCGTTTGATGGGGAAAGTAGCGCCTTCTCCCTCCTCCTCTCTCCGCCACCTGAAGTGCACATAATATCTCCTCCAGGGCCTTCACCCGCCCTGCGGAACAAAATGAGAGAAATATGCATCTACTGTTCTCGCAGCACACGTGGTGCACAACACCATTTCACTAAGCGGGCTTCACCTCTTATGCTTGGCGTCCCTTGAGAATTTTCATATGGCTCAGGGATGGATTTGGAAAGCCTGGGCCATTACTTTTCCAAGATGTTTATTTGTGATCAGCTGTGCCTTTTCTAATAGGTAAATGTTTAAGTAATTGAAGTTGTGATTCAACGTTTTCGAGTGAAAACTCGCACACGGATCCTACCGAATTCCTTTGTAAGCAATGAAAGCAAGCAATAATACAACTCACCTTCTGAAGCTTAATTTTCAGTAAGATATCTGCTAGTTTAAGACACAAAAAAGAAAGTATAATTTTATATGGGTACTCAAATTGTCTTAACACAATGCATAACAACAAAATGGAAGTTTGTATGAAAGGATCCAAGCTACACTGCCTTATCAAAGTGTGTGATCCTTAGCAAATCATTTAATCTCACTGTGCATTGCCTGCAACAATTGGGAATTGTCGAAGACTGCCATCTTTAATACATAAACATACTGGTGTCAAAACAGGTCACAACCAGTCTGTGATTGATGAGTGTCTTTGAGAGATGGGTTGCATTAGGCTGGCAGAATCACATGTAAAGGTAATGACTTAACAGTAAACCATTATACTGACATCGTGGTTGGAAACACTGAGATGTTTCGGCAGAACATTTATCCCAAAGCCCGACTCCACAGAGAGTTAAAGAGAGTGTGAGAGCATAACTGAAATGAAAGCGCGGGGGAGTGAGACCTATAGAAATGTGCACAAATAGACAATGAGACGCAAAGAGCGAGACAGACACAGAAAGTGAGAAAAATGGAGAACTAGAAAATGGAGTTGGAGAAAGACACGAAGTATGAGATTAATTGAAAGGGGCTAACGGGCTGAACTACATCATGAGAGCAATTTCAAGATGCTCCCGGCTGAGCCTTAAGGCCTAGATTGGTGAGTGCCTGCACTTCTTCTGTTTCCCTTAAAAGCCCTGTGCATAGGCGAGTGGGGCACTGGGAGGGAAGGCTGTGTTTAAATGGCTAGTGGCAAGAGCCAGCCTGAGTGTAGAGGCCGACAGTCTTTGCAAGGGAATGAACGGGTGGTGCTTGGTTAGTCAGCCTGCCTGGTATCTCGAGGGAGAGGTGGTCGTTGGCTGTTCACGGCGCATATGATAAACATGAGTACTTTGTGGTTGGAAGGAATGAGTATTCCAAGGAAAAGGCTGTTTCAACTGTCATATTTATTTATTCGAATGTTTGTAACGCACCTCTCATCCATGGGCCTCAGAGCGCACATGTAACAAAGACAACATTCAACAGCAGTTGGGAACTACACGGTGGGTACAGCAGGAGGAGTCAGGCGGGCTGGAGAAAAGAATTAGCCTGCTGAGTTAAAAAGAAGATTTTTGATAGCTTTCCTAAATACTGCCAGAGAGGAAAGAGCTCTCGTGCCCAAAGAAAGGGCATTCCATTCTTGCGGTGCATGGATTTGAAAGCTTGTGCCAGCAAATGTCTTCAACCGCAAACGGGGTTGGTGCAAGGTGTGGTTGCCATTAGAGCACAGTGCTCTGGTTGTCTGTTTAACTGAGAGTCTTTTAGTCAGGTACTGAGGGGCCACTGAGTTCTGACATTGGCAAAGACCAGTGCATTCATGTGTTTCTTGGGACAGTTCCGTGTTTGGAGCAGCGTGTGAGCAGAGGATGTTGGTCTTTCCTGGATTGGGCATTAAGGATGGCATAGAGTATTAGACAGAATAGAAACCGCTTGTTATACACACCTAGTGGAGGAGGAGCAGGAGGAGAAGGCAAAGATGTGTCTTCTGTAAAGATGTAATAGGAGAAGGTGAAAGAGCACAGGGTGTCACATGGTATGTATTGTACAGGGGTCATGAAAAATGGCTAAGTAGTGAGCCCTGGGGGACTACCACTTTAGGGAGCAGGTTGCAAAGCAGGCATAGTTCAGGTATTAGGAGCGCAACGTGATTGCAGTACCAGCGTCGCCCAAATTCGAATGTTTTGAGTGGTTTGGCAAGTTGCCTTGAAGGTGTGAACTGTGTGTGATGCTATCTGTAGCCAGTGGTATACCGCAACTGACTGCTAGGTGGCGCTGCTGGTTCTCCCTGGGGACCATGCAATGCTGCAGAAAGAATTCTGCAAAACACTCAATCCTATTAATACTCCGCTGTGGGATTAATGTTGAGGCTTTCACGCACCGTAGTTTACTTCACTTCCCACCAAGTCAAATGCCTGGCATTGAAATTGCATGTTCTGTTGATGCCTATCGTAGGTCACCAGGATTATACGTGCATAGAAACATTACAACTGCAACACAGCCCAGTTCAGCTCCGCTAGGAATAAATAGGCAGAGGCCTAAAGACTCCACAGGCAGTGCTCTGTATTCCATTTTGTTTAAGGAACTGAAGTGCAGACATAAATATTTAGCATTCCCTGGCTCATAGACCCCATGATTCCTGTGCTGCACCCATAGGGAGCTGTACGCTTCCCACAGGGCTTCTTTGGTCTCATAATGATTGCTAAATGCTGCCACAATTGGTCATTTGTTTCATTAATGTGCATAACAGGTTTAAAAGCAATTTGCAGCAGTTGCTGCGCCACGTCGCTGTGTGTGTCTCCGTATATATAGTTGTCATTTTTCAACACGTGGTTATGTCTTCATGATATATTGAGTGAGTTCTTACAAGTTCTGAGTCATGTCTGATAAAACAAGAAGCAACCACTCTTTTCTCCTCTTGCTTCCGTGGGTTAAAATAAACATTGCTGTATATTTATGTGCCCGCGCTGAAGTGTTTATACATTGTGCGTACAGCTATTAAGTCACAGCGACGCTGAAACTAAACCATGGTGACCTCGCTATCAACTGTTCCTTTCACCAGTTTCATCGCCCACTTTCCATATTTATTATGTGTCTGCCTGCAAATGTCTGAAAGGATCAAGCTCTGAAGAAATAGGTCCTATCTAGGGCCTCATTCTCACCAATAATTGGCAGAATCGTCGTTGAAATCCACATTTTGGATCCAAAAGGCAGCAGCAGCCAGAACTGGGCACAAGAACTGGGCACAAGGCTGTACCAGGCAAAGAGACCTGGATGGCTGCTTGCATTGCCCCATCCACCACCCTACTGCCTTTCAGAGCGAGTTGTCTCCAGCATGTAACACATCTTTCACAATATCATTGGGGATCATTACGAGCATGCCGGTCCGGAAATAAGGTGCTAGGAACAACATTTACCGGCACCTTTTCTGGACCAGCATACTCTGAGTCTGCTGGTAGGGGCAGTGAACTACTGGCCAGCCTGATCTGCTAGTAGTTCAGGCCCCTACGAGCAAAGAATTCACTGAATCATTGCCACCATTTTATTTATTTAATTATTTTGTTAAAACATGCTTAATACCTGATATTGATATTGATATTTTATTTCTATCGCGCTCATACACAAGTGTTTCAGAGCGCGACAAGGCAATGGAAGGGGAACAGGGGAGAACAAAAACAACGATCTTACTAAGCCCAGTGACATTGAGAACGCGCAAGTGCAGGGTAGATGGGGAGGGGGAGAAGTGCATGGAAGGGGGAACAAAAGGAGAGTGCGGAGCGAGAAGGAAAAACCTAAAATAATAATAAATTAATCAATAAAAAGGCAACAAACAATGGGAGTGCAGCCAGCAAGTGGCAAGTGCTGGGTTTATGGCAACAGGCCGGGGAGGTCTGAAAGTGCGGAAGAAAAGGGGAGGGCTGTATCGGTACAGAACAGACCCCAGTGCAAGGGGTGGCCCAGAGGCAGTGCGTGAGGGTGGCAAGATAAGCAGGTACCTGGGCCAGGAGGACAGAGGGTGGCCAGGTGCATGGTGCCGAGGGAGAGTAGAATCAGCAGGGGAGAGGAGGGGAGAAGGCAGAAGCAAAGAGGAAGGTCTTGAGGTGGTTCCGGAACCGGAGATGGTTCTCCTCAAGTTTTAGAGTGGCAGGGAGGCTATTCCAGAGGGAGTCCACAGCCGAAGACAGAGATCTACCCCCAGCTCATATCTTTGGGAAACAACTGACCCTGAGGGAGTTAGAGGTAGAGGAGCAGAGTGCTCGAGATGGGAGGTATTTGCAGAGGGATAGCTGAAGGTATGTTGGACCCAGGCCCCAGAAAGCCTTGTGGAGAATGCTTAGGGTTTTGAATTTAATCCTTGCATCCACTGGGAGCCAATGGAGAGATTTCAGAGCTGGAGAGATACGATCCTGAGTTTGGTTTCTAAGCACGGATCTGGGATTTGAACCTCTGTTGCTCTGCGTAGTCTTGCTCCCAAGATCAGCATGTTTCCCCTGTGCTATCCCCTGTTGACTGCCCGTTAACAGCGGTGCCAGTGATTCAGTGGTTCCCACCCCATGAGGTCTTTTCCATGGAATGGGAATTTACTGTTACTCCACCACCCGTAATATACCAGTAATACCAGGATACCAGGTGGTGAAAACGGTAAGCCGAGTTTGCTGGTAAGCCACCGGTACTACCATAATGACACCCATTGTCTCAGTTTTTGGTGCTATATTAGCGCCAACCTCAAGCTTAATCTAATGTTGGATCTAAAGGACCAACTATGAGCCAACATTAATGATGACACCAACATACCCCCAGTGAGGCAGAACTATGGAGCTTCAATAGGCGGCACTAAAGAGCTACAAATGCGCCAAAACCAATACCTATGAACCAAAACTAATAGTGATGCGACAGTGGTGTGAAAACAAATGGTGGCCAAAGCTATTAAAGGTACTAAAATGATACCTTAGCTAAACATAATGGTGGATCTAAAGCACCACATAGAACTAAGGGCCACCAATCAGCTAACACTAACAGTGGCGATAAAGTTCCACGGGGGCCAAAAAGGAGCAGCTTGAAGACTTTTCTGCCTCCATAATGCCATTTCACTTAACACTCAATACCTACTTTTATTAGATGGCGTAAAAGAGACAACTATGAGCCAAAACTAAAAATACAACATGCTGAGCTTGTGCATGCTTCGTTGACTGTGTGGGACTCTGAGGGATGTGTTGAGTGACAATATTGTCTCTGCACTAGGTTCGAGCTAATATAATCCTCCAGGTCTGTCCAATCTGGGGGGATGGAATTTGAAATCTAAGTAGAGAAAAACACAACTCAGAGAAAAGTTTTTTTTGTCGGGTTACAAGGTTAATCAAAGGCCTTCCTCTTCCATTGCTTTCAAATGATAATCATATCAACGGCGGGATATCTTGCTCACTTTACCTCAGTAATCGAAATCAAAGGAGAGAAAGTTATGAGTTTAGTGACAGAGGTGTGGTTTAGAGAACAGGGTGAACCTTTCAGAGCACAGCTGTGAGACCAGGACTGTCCGTAGGAATAAGAGACGGCCGATGATACCAGTGGAGAGTTCCACCACAGCAATCATTTTGTCTACAATAGATCTAGGTAGCCAGATCTCACCAGTCTATGGTATAATACTTGATGGGAGGGTCGATGGGCATTGACCCACAGTGAAAGCAGTAGGATTCCCCAAAGGCATGTACATCTGAATGACAGGTAAGATGTGGCTGAGTTAGTCAGCTGTTCAGCTGAACCAAACATCTACTTCAGCTTTCCCATATTTCCAAGAAGAAACGAGCCTGCTGGAACATTTCCAAATGTCCCTCCCTATAGGCCAGCCTCCTACTATAGAAGAGGACATCAAACAACATAATGTGGTCCTTCATCGTCGAGCTATGTTGGTGCTGCACTTACACCCTACATCCTCCCTCACATGGCTTGTTCCCTTGACCTTTTTGTTAAATATTAAGTTCCTAGTCAAGAAATAATTAACTTAGATATATTCTGTGAAAATGGAAGTTCTGCCACTTGGAAGACTCCATTGTTGAGGCACTCAGGGCTACCACTGAAGGAGTATGCATAAGCAGGAGTCTGGGTTTACAATAGATAGAGACTACAGAGGGCCCTAGAAACACTATGCATTATCTGACGTGACTGCAGCGGCATCTCGAGGTCAGCGTCTTCTTCTAAACATGCCTTAAATTTGACTACATTTGAACCCTGATCCACTTTTCAATGAAGAAGGATCAACGTGCAGTCCTTGGAACAAGCAAACATTGTGAAAGAAGGGGAAAATGAGGATACTTATTGATCTGGGAAAGTCACTCTATAAATGCAGAAGGTCAATAGTGGAATAGCCACTCACTTGACAGAGAGGGAACGTATATATATTTTGGGGTCCTGTCAAATATGACAGAAATATGGGTGTTGACGAGGTGTTGAATGATGATGAAAGATCCACTAGGTTCAGGGCACAGACACCACTGGTATTGACCAGCAGCCTTAGCCCATCGCCCACACATTAACAGCCTCAGTCCAGTTCCCAGCCTGGACTGAAATCAGTCTCCATGAAGGTCTGTAATTGTATGGCAACAAACCCTTCAAAGGTTTCTCTGGAAATGTAAGCTGTATAATTGGACCAATATTTGTTTTAGGTTGTGCGCTCTGACAAGGTTTTCTTCGGCATTGGGGATCATCAACCAAGTTAATAGGCTAGAATGCAGAGGGCAGTGTTGCCGTTAATGAGAGAGGCACGCCATTACTAGTAGGTATTCTGTGCTAATATTGTCGTTTTGGTTTTGAGCACCATGCCGGCCTGGACCTACTGGGCGACCTGCCGAAGGTTCTCTCTGTAAGTCATAGGACCTCACAGCCCAAATAATTCCTCTGCTTGACTTCAAAATAGTGACACGTTTATAAGTCCTCTGCTGCAGTTTTAGGCTACACAATTTAAACAAATGAGTTACAGATGGCATGTTTATGATCCTACTGAAAAGCAACATTTGTTGCTTATCAGTTCTTCAGGCCCGTACAGGCCCGATTGCACGTGCCGCCTCCTCAGTGCATGCGCTGCAGTCAGGGGGTGATTGGTTGGCTGGCTGGGCTTTTGAGGCAGCTCATACTTTGGCCGGGCAGCAGGGACCGGACACTCTAAAGAGATTAATCGCCATCAGGCTCGGAGGATCAAGACTCAGGCCCAGGAGCAGCAGTTCCAGTCAGGGCAGGACTCAAGAAGAGGCCAAGTCCCAGTGAAGCCATCTGCCAAGAGTGACACTAGCCGGAGCTGATGGGATTGGAAATACACAACACAGTGTTTATTGATTGGGTAATATTTTGGTTGCACCCCACAATCCCTCCCATCCATACAAACATAAAATATAACACAAGGTTTAATCCATACTGTCACTGTGCTTCCATTCCAAACGTTTTCTCTTCCCGCAGGATATACAGAAGTGTTATCACCTCAGTGCCTTCTAACACTGGTTTTTCAACATCAGCCATTTGCTGACAAAGAAGGGTTTAGAGCTCTTCAGTGGGCATTTCATGTTTAAGTTCCCTGGCGGATTACCATCTTATGATAATTGGTGGCTATTAACCATATCTTTGTCACCATTGTAATGTAGTGTAACAGAGGTCTCATGCTACCCCACCTTTTTGGCACTTGCCGGTTGTATTTCACAACACAAGGTAAAAGATAATATAATTTTGTCTGTACATGCGTTAAGGACACCAATGTAGCATTTATACAAATAGCATCTTTATTTTTTTTAATATTTTCTAAAAACCTACTAAGGCTGTTATACATGTGTTACCATGTTAGACCAAATACTTTTGGTGTCTACAAATTTTGTCATATTAAACATTCATATCACAAAGTTGCAGCAAAAATGTTTTGCACAGTGAAAGGTTAGTACTGTTGGTGACTTAAAGTATGGTTCCCATAACCAAACATCTATCTAGTCAACACTATTGGTGTTTCTAGCAAGAACAGTTGGTGTTGACGTTCTGATGCTGTCTTCAGGACTGGTAGAGAGGGCTGTGGTGTTTATCTTGCCTGGCCACGTAGGTGGTGAATCTAAGAAATCGGAGAGTTTAAAATTAGAACATTGGTGTCTTTGTGCGAGGCCTTTGAGTGCCTGGGACGTGTGTGAAATATCCTACCTAAACCAACTGCTTCAGTGCCTCAGGTTAGGAGAAGATTTCTTATTTTCTATTCTCCTGCAATGCCTTCTGTGTGCCGTGAGTGATTCAACCTCTCTCAGTAGGCTGTTGACTTCTGTAGTTTCTAGCTTACAAAGCTGAAAAAAATGATATCATGGGTTTAGAACTGTGTAATGCTTTCTGGCATCATAGTGTCAAAGTTCAGGCATTTACTGTGATGCTGTGTCTTTTCTAAGGGAAAGCGGACATTTTGCCGATGTTCCCCGAACCACAAATTAACCTGTGCCAGCTAGGGAGAAAGGGTCTGTGGTAGAGACTTACAAATTTTCACTAGGGTGATCCTAATATAGGATCTGCTAGAGTGGCTGGCCCTGCTTGCTGGTGGCAAGTGTGGCTCCGAGGCAGTTTGTAAAACGAAAAACCCATAGCAGGTTGTGAAATCAATTTGTTCCTCTCGCTTACCTTCAGCCGTGGTGTACTCGCAGAGATGAGGGGATCGGGCAGTAGTATTCCTGATGAGTGCGCATGCGTGCTTGCAGTCTGGTCTCTCTCGTGTGTATAACTATGGTGAGACCAGTTGCTAGGTAACGAGGCGCTGGTTCTAAACGCATGCGTGTTGCGAAAATACTCCTAAATGGTACGGGAGTGTCTCAGAGTTACTGTTTTTGATGCCTATACTATCTATAATGATAGTTATGCTAAGGTGTGGGCACTGGATGGATGTAGGTGCCAGCATGTCCTGACCTGGTAAAATTGAAAATAAATTAAACAGAAACACATGTCGAGTGACTCTGGTTAACATTCATACATCGTTTGTGTCTATCAATGTGACATCATCGCCAATTTCTCAGTCACCATCTTTTCTAATAAATACAGTGCAAAAAGCTGTTTGGGTCTATGTTCAAAAAACAGTTATGCATCATACATGTTTAAGTTTAAGGTTGTACCATTAGAATATCACATTTCCAATGTCATTATTAGCCTTTCGTTATGGTGCCTTTTTTGGCTGGCTGCTTGAATACATATTGTCATGTGACATGCCCCTTTGTTATAACTGAGCCATTATAGAGCACTAAAAGACACCTCTATGGTTGAGCTTGGGAGGGTATGTGTGTTGTCTCTTTTCTGTCTACAATAATTATTTGTTGTCAGGGGAATTCTGCTCTAGAAAAATAGGTTCCACTCTATGGAAATGTTGAGTCCGTTTTTGGCCGTGTTTAGACAGTAAATCCATTTTTGCTCGAGTTTTCTTAGTTCTAGGTCCCGGTCTCCTCTTCTAGCTTTGGCACTGATGGTTTGGATGATAAACCAGCGCAGTTCAGTATGTTTGTGTTTTAGTTTAACGAAATGTGCCACTATCCGTTTGTCTTCGATAGAGTTCTTGAGACAGGATCTGTGCTCACAGATTCTCTGCCTAATCTCACGTTTGCTTTTCCCTATGTACAGTAAGTTGCATGGGCACTTTATCGCATAAATGCTCCATTTTGTTAAACAATTGGTAAATGTTTTATATTTCCATATGGTCCCATTCAGTGAGACTTCTTTATGATCCTGTGTGAGGTTACACACAGAACATTTTCCGCATCTGAAGTGTCCCACAACTGGTGGGAGGTGCCATAAGACGGTTTGGTCGCTCCTCTGATTTTTCGTGATGGGGTATGTGTATACCAATCGGTCTCTCAAATTCTGGCTTCTTTTGAAGGCAAATCTGGGTTTGTCCGGGATAAAGGTATCTGTTTGAAGTAGGTTCCAGGTATTCAGGATCGTTTTTCTGATGGCGTTGCTAACTGGTGTAAATGTTGTGACGCACATTATCTTTTCTTTGTGTTCTTCTCTTTGGTATTTCATTAAACAGTTGGTTCTGTTGGTGTTCCTTGCTGTTTTTCGAGCCTTCCTGATGAATTGTGAAGGATAGCCTCGTGCTTTTAGACAATTTTCCAGATCTTTTCTGTGGTGATCAAATTCTGGTAGTTTGGTGCAATTCCTCCTTTTCCTCAGGTATTGGCCGAACGGTAGATTTTCCTTGAGTGCCTGAGGGTGGAAACTCGTGAAGCTGAGCAGAGTGTTTTTATCTGTTGGTTTCCGGTACAGAGTTGTAGTGATTTTTCCATTTTCTGCAATTTGTATAGTAAGATCCAGGAAGGCTATGTTGGTGGGATCATGATGCATGGTGAATTTGATGCAAGGATCTCTACTATTGAGGCACATGTGGAAATCTAGTAGTTGTGCAATTGTGCCTCTCCAAATTGTGAAGATGTCGTCGATGTATCGGACCCATCCTACCAATTCGTTCTTGCATCTGTTGTTGTCATTATAGATGAACATGGTTTCTAAATTGTCCATGTATACATTTGCGATGTCTGGTGCAAATGTTGACCCCATACTCGTGCCTCGTATTTGTTAATAATGCTCTCCCTGGTACATGAAGTAGTTCTCTGTAAGTGCTAGACGAATGGATTCTTGGATGAAGGATGTGGGTGTCGACTGGTTTGTTCTTCTGTCCAGGTAGTCTTAAGTACATCTATGCATGTACTTAAAGACAAATAGATGCCTTACGGTTGGTGGGTGCAAACACATTTAATTTAACCAATGGAGGATGTTAAAGTGGTATCATTCTCAGATGATCAATATCATCAATTCTTAGAAAAACCGTCACTCTTGGGGCAAACACCATCAACAGTGGCAGAGGTAACAAAATACCTCCACAACAGAGATAGACACACTGTTACAGAAAAAGAAAAAATGAGTATGCACCGAATCACATGGGCTACTAATGTTAGAACACCTCAAAGCAGGAGTAATCCCGGAAGGACTACAGGTAAAAAATATACCTCGGGTTTTTCTTGACAATCCAAGATTGAGCCCTCTCCACCAGTCCTGAAGACAGCATCAGAACGTCAACACCAACAGTTCTTGCTAGAAACACCAGTTGTGTCGACTAGATAGATGTTTGGTTATGGGAACCATACTGTAAGTCACCACCAGTACTAACCTTTCACTGCCTTTCAAAACATGTGCCCAGATGCCCTGGGGCAAGGTGCGCACTACAAATAAAATAAATACGAATACAAAATACTGTGCAAAAAAAAATACTGTAACTTTGTGATATGAATGTTTTATATCACAAAATTTGTAGACACCAGAAGTATTTGGTCTAACATGGTAACACATGTATAACAGCCTTAGTAGGTTTTTAGGAAATATTCAAAACAATAAAGATGCTATTTGTATAAATGCTACATTGTTGATCCTTAACGCATGTACAGACAAAATTATATTATCTGTTAACTTGTGTTGTGAAATACAACCGGCAAGTGCCAAAAAGGTGGGGTAGCCTGAGTCCTCTGTTACATTACCAAGTTCCACACCCTCATGACGCAGGCCACCTAGATCAAAAAAGAGGGTCCCAACACACCCCACAGACACTCAAAACCATTGTAATGTATGCACCCCACAAGTGATGCAGACTTTTTTCACTCTAAGCAGGGGGCCCGCAACCATCATGTTGAAATGGGCCTCCACAAATCTTCAGCCAGGCCTGCTTGAGTAGAGTGGAAGCCAATCTACAGTGTGGGTGCCTCTATTTTATAATGGGTTGACTACCCCTTGTACGAGAGCGCGGTGTTCGGTAGGGAAGTTTCACAAGTACAGTCATGATAATGATATGTTGTTCATATAGAGCTTTCACCAAATCACTTTACATAGAACAAATACAGTATCACCCAACCAAAGTTGGTACTCTAAAAAGCTGATGTATACGTGAAACAAAATACCATGAAGGAGACTTTTTTAAATAGTGTACACCATGTCGGCCAACATGTCTATTCCAGTCAAGGGATGACAGGCCAGTCCTGCTTTTAACTTTGCATTCTGGGACTTGTATTCCTGGATTCCCCATTATAAATCCAGGACTACTGGTCCAAGAATGCAAAGTAAAATCCAGGACTGGGCTAGCATCTCCCTAATAGAATGGATATTGTTGGCATGATATGATATGATATGATATGGCATTTATAACGTGCCTATACAAAGGCGCGATGAGACAAGGGAGGGGAGAACAGTGGAAGACAGACACCGATCCTACTAGGCCAGGTGTCATTCAGATAGCGCAAGTGCGAGGGTAGGGAGAAAGGGAAGAGTGCAAGGGGAAGGGAGAGGGGAAAGTGCAGTGCAGTGCATGTAGGAAGAATAAATACGAATAAATAAAACAGCCTGATGGTGGCAAGTGCAAGGTAAGAGCAGGCATAAGTGCAGGTAAGGGGACTGAAGGGATTTCAGAACCAGTCCCCAAGTGCAGGGGGTTGCCAGGGAGGCAGGGCAGGTGAGCAAAAGGCGGGAAATGGCCCCAGGATCAGAAGGGGTGGCCAGGTAACCGGTGCAGAATCAGCAGGGAATTTCAGCAGGGGAGAGAGGCAGAAAAAGCGGAAGCAAAGAGGAAGGTTTTGAGGTGTTTCCGGAACCGGAGATGGTTCTCCTCGAGTTTCAGGGAGGCAGGAAGGCTGTTCCAGAAGGAGGCCCCAGCCGAGGAGAGAGATCAACCACCAACTCGTTGCTTGGAGAAGCGGCTAACCCTGAGGGAGTTGGAGGCAGATGAGCGAAGAGGCCGGGAAGGAAGGTATTTAGGAAGAGAGAGTTGAAGGTAGTGAGGTCCCAGGCCCCAGAAGCCTTGTGGATAATGCAGAGGGTTTTGAACTTAATCCTTGCAGCCAATGGGAGCCAGTGCAGGGATTTCAGTCCTGGAGAGATACGATCCCTGGGCTTGAAACCAAGGACAATGTGAACTTAATCATTTCTAGGCTCTTCAAATGTTGACAGATAAATCACAGTGATATAAAATCATGTGTCCAGGATCATACACTTTGCAGTGATTCTGGCATTAGAGACCAGTCTGTAACTTAGGCACTTAAGCACATGTTCACAAGTATAGTTGTTAGAAATGTGTGATGCTTGGAATTTGCAATGTCAAAGTCAAGAAAAGTTACCTTTTGGACACACAATACAAGTGACATTCTAAGACTGTCACCTAGTATCGAATGCATACATTTTGTATTACATTTCCATCTAGTTCTTTATTGAGTGCCCTATTAACAACATTTGTAACATACCATTTTTGTTGTCATTTTATTTGGGGAGGCGCCAACGATGCTTCCCGCCTGGGGTGCAATCTGGTCTAAGACAGCCCTGGAGGTGCAGCCCCCACCCAATAGTCCCCCTAGGGGTGGTTTAATGTGGGAGGACCTCATGTGGAGGGACAAGGACGATCACCTGGGGTACAGACCATTGAATGTTGTCACTCTCCAACAGTCCCTAGCCCTTCCCACTGTTCCGAACCACTTAATTGAAAGTATACCTATGTAGTGTTGCCACACCAGAGATAAACCTAAAGCCAAAAGTACTAGGATGGGGAAGAACACAGGAGACCTGAAGGTCATTGTACAATGCTAGTAGTGAGATGAGGTGGCCCCGAGAAGGTATAAGGATTACGTTGTTGACAGAAACAAAGGACTTTCACAATCCACATGGGAGGAACTCGATACAATGTATAAAAAGGACCGAAGGATTGTTAAATGTGTCAATCCCAGCCGTGTCAAGCAAGGCCACATCAAACCCCACCAGGTCTGGCAACAGGTTTGTAGGCAAACCAGCGCGAGAGGTCCAAGCGATGCAGAAGGACTGGATGGGAAGAGGACACTGGTGAAGTGCCGTGGGAGTCCGCTACAGGTTCTGCAGGAGCAAACCTGGGCAGAACACGAAGCCGGAGAGCGGATCCATGGAACAGACAAGATAAGTACCACAGAGCCAACAGAGCACCGGCAGTGAGCCAGCGGAGACCGAGACAAGACCCCCGATCCCAGGAAGTCCCGGTGTCATAGCATGAGACCACACAAGGTAAGGGGAGGCACGGGGGACCCAGAGGGGACACTGAGATAGAAGGGAGGCTGGTTCACGAAGCTCCCTCTCACATCAGTAGTGGGGAGCCCACTACTGACTATAACGAGAGAAGGGTTTAGCACCTGAAAGCAGATACTGAGAGCTTTCAAGGAAATCTTCCTTGTCACAGCGGGATAGAGAGGACCACTTACCACAAGAGAAGGGTCTGGGACCCGGAAGCAAACACTGATACTATTATAGCACATCCTCCTCATTACGGTGGCAAAGAAAGAACCACTGACCACCAGAGAAGGGTCTGGGACCCGGAAGCAAACACTGAAACTCTTATAGTACATCCTTCTCATTACGGTGGGAAAGAAAGAACCACTGACCACCAGAGAAGGGTCTGGGACCTGGAAGCAAACACTGAGACTATTATAGTACATCCTCCTCATTACGGTGGGAAAGAAAGAACCACTGACCACCGGAGAAGGGGCTGGAACTGAGAGCAAATACTGAGAGTACTAGAGGAAATCCTCCTCGTCACAATGCTGACAATAAGCCCACTGACCACCAGAGAAGGATCTTGGACCCCAACAAAAGGAAACTGAGGAAGCAAGGAGAACCTCCTCGTTGCAGTGGCAGCATTAGGCCAAGTGATTAACAGAGAAGGATTTGGACTATGCTAACAACAGACTAGAGTGTCAAAATATACACCAAGTGGAAGATTGTGAGAAAGAACTATGGCAAGTAATGCCAGGAGAAGGGAGGCATTCTCCTTGTCCAGAACTAGGAGTTGCATTAAAGACACCAGTGAAAGGGAGTCATCCCCCCTAGTCTTGTTGTGAACTGTACCATGCAATACTAGGAGAAGGGAGGCATTCTCCTGGTTCCAAACTGGGAGTTGTGCTAGAGACATCAGGGGAAGGGAGTCATTCCCCCTGGCTTTATTGGAAACTGTGTAGAGCTATGCCACAAGAAGGAAGTCTTTCCCTCTGGCAATTTTGGAAACTGTGTAGAGCTATACCACGAGAAGGGAGTCATTCCCCCTGGCATTTTTGTTGCATGAGAACATTCTTTTGAATGCTATCCAGTGAACAGGAGAAGGGAGCCATCCTCCTGAAGAAATGCCTTTCTGTTTCTGTATCCTTTATTATAGAGTGAGGGATAGAAGTAGGTTGTGACACAGGACTGTGGAGTTTATTTTGACAGACATTCTGACACATCCTTTAGTATTAGTTTTGAGGCAGGGAAACCCCTCATAGATAGGTGTTTGGTACTGAAAATAAAAGTCTATAACCATCATCATGCCACCTTTGTGTCAGCTTCCTTCTTAGACCCCCTTACACTAGATGTAATCTACTTACTTAAGGAGGAGGACGGAACCGGAGAATAGGCCAATCTGACCACTGTGAATGGAAAGGTTCTGGAGCAGAACAATCAAAGGCCCTTAGAAGTCCTTAAACCCCTTATAATACCCTAGAGAAATCTGGAGAAGGTGCTGGTTATTATACTTCGAGTCCAGGAAAAGGAGCTTTGAGTCTATTGAGAGCCGACATTGAGGGTTATGTCCCCATTTCTTTGAACTATATCTTGTTTATCCCTAATCCTGCAGGTGGCCAAGCCAAAAAGGCAGCACAAGAAACCAGCGGTAGCCAAGAAAAAAGGGCCATACCATACACTAGAGCTGGTCAATCCAGGAATGGCCCAACAGAAACCAGAGATGGCCGTGCCAAGAGAGCTTGCATAAGGCTGAGAAACAAGCATGGTGCTATATCCCCCAGACAGCAAAGAAATCTGAGAAGCCAGTGGAGAAGTATATTCTCAAGAGAAGAGAGGCGCGCAGGGCATCATACCCCCAAGACGAAGGCAAAACGTAAGAAAGAGTATTGCAGTTCATTATATCCTACCTGCAAAAGCACCAAGCAGACACCTTATGACAGAGTGAAGAAAAAGAAATCCACCCGAAGGCAGCCAACGCGAGTGAATAGCACGTTTTCAGGATTGAAACTATGGGATCAATCCCAGGAACCCAGATCATGCAAAACAGATATGAATAGAAGTTAACTGCTAATAGGTCACTATTGAGAATGTTAGCCCTGATTTGAAAAAGGCTCAGCAGAGCCGAAACACATGTTATCACTCAATGGGCACGATAATGAAATAAAATAACACAAACCGTAACTTGGCGCAGAGTCCTGGATTTCTTTTTCTTCACTATTGTTTTGACGGTCTTTGGCTTACTGGCTTACTGTCATTCCAGTGAACTGCAAAAGTACGCTACCTTTTGAAAGGTTTCGTCTCTATTTTTTCAAACCATATTCCGATAAATGGAATAGTCTACTCATTATAACTGTTGATTTAAGAGTCGCCGAACAGACCAGCTGTACCCTAAGCCTCTTGCTGTTTGCGTAACTTATGACAGAGGGTGGTTCCAATAGAGGACCTGGTGGACCTTTGGAAATGCTGCAGCCAGTGGAGGCTAAAGCTGTACTACAAGGAATACTCAGATGATTAGTTGGAATCACAGGGAGATCCACGGTTACACAGGTCTGCTTGCTTTGGATAGTGGCCAAGTTAAGTCCTATTGGCGCAGCCTGACCTTAAATCCATGTGAGAGAAAGTGAATAGTAATTGTCAGCTGTGCAGGAAGGACCCCTGATGAGAGAGTGTGGAGATTCACTCAGCGCCCCCCTTCACCTTAAGAACAATGACAGAAAGCCGTATAGGCTGCATGTTCTGAAGGATACTTTCCTGGGTGCGACTACCCAAGAGGCTTGTTTGTTATCTCAGACAATGGACATTGGACTGAGAACATTAGGTCCTTTTTGCCTGGACCTTTCACCTTTTACTTTATCCCTTGCACCCAGACACTGTTATCTGGAGATTGATACACCCTTGTGTTCTGGTGTGCTTCCCACTGAGTCCTGTATGATTTCACCAGTGGCAGCCAGTGTTTTTTTAAATTGGAGGTAAATATTTGCCACAAATATGAATGAGCGACCGAGCATAGCGAGGGATCCCAAAGCAACCAAGGTGGGTATTGGGGGTGGGTCCCCCGCCACCGAGAATCTTTTTTAAATAATGGGTTAAAATGATACATTATACAGCAGGCTTTCTGTGTAAAATTGGGTAAAAAGCCAGACAGTTTGCAATTGGTTTAGTAGGGTAACGCATGAAAGAAACATTAGATGCAACTCATCAACAGTGCACAGAAGCCTTTCCCCACAATACATGCCGGAAAATCATGCTGGCTCTGCACATACATTTCCACACGGGCTGCACCTGTACATGCCAGGATTCCCATACAAGAACATAGTCATGTTTGCTTTGCACATACGGCAGTAGTGATACTGTATGAAAACATATCCAAGCTGGCTCTGCCAAAATGTGCCAGTACCTGCACATTACAAACTTCTGTTGGCGCTGCCATTAAAAATGCCATGCCACAATAAGAAAAAGTGTCTGACACGTAATAAACACTCATGTTTGCATTATCATAGATGGCCATCAAATTGCCATGCTACAATAAGAAATGGCTAGATTGCCTGCATCAAAAAGCCAATCTATCCACTTAATAACACTTATAATGCTTACTTTATCGTAGATGGCCACTAAAGAAAATCATGCCACAGTAAGAAATGGATAGACTGGATGTGTCAAATGCAATGCAATACAGTCTAGTCAGGTAACAACACTTATCATGCAAACAGTCTGGTTACAGTGTATGCCTCTGGAATGGAATGTATTTTACTGTGCATTTCACGGTTCCAATTGTTAATATTCCCGCAAAAATATCGCCATATAAAAATATCGCCATATTTTTGCAGCGATTTTAAGGCATGGAACCTGTGGGGGACACCCCTTTGCATTATTTTTAAAGGAGCGGGGGTCACCCCGCAACCCTGATCCCAAAAACCCCCAAAATTACCCCCCCCCCCCAAAAAATATCACCTATGGCCGTTCCAGACGACTATATATACAGTGATATTTTTGGTAGTGATACCCATTTCACTGGGCATTTCATGTTTGCTTTAACATCTATGCGCAGTAAAAAATATGCACCCCATTTGCCTGCATCCCCAAATCATTTGGGGGTGCAGGGGAAGGGTACGCCCCCAAATCAGAGGCCTATTCATGGTGCTGGTGAGCGTGTCTCTTGATTCACTCTCAAATAAAATGTGCTCGCTGGTGGGTCTCTGGTTTGATTGATCAAATGAAAGAGGCCAGCTCTCCATCATGGGCAGCGCCACTCACCATGCTGGTGAGCAGGCATGTGATTTAATAAATCAAAGCAGGGACCCGTTCACCAGAACAAGGAGCACTGCTCGCCATGCTGGTGGGTGGGGCATCTGATTTAAGGGTTTCATGTAATATTGTCCACTCAAAGATATCACCATGCAAAAAAATCGCGGAAAAATTGCCCACAACCTTTTCCTGGTGACATTATATACGGCGACCATATATATAGGGATATTATTACCTAATACTGATTTAAGGCACCCCTGCAACCGCAAATTGGAGCTCTGATTTGGGGGCACAAGGGAGGGGTGAATTTTTTCACACTTTCATACACATACACTCATGCATCCAAACCACGCATCCAAACACATCATTAACTTTCTCATTTTCACACGCACCCACACAGCATACACTTATTCACAAACACACTCATTAATCCTAAACGCAGCCACACATACATTCACATTTATTTTTCTTACCTGTCCTGCAGGCACCCTGGTCTGAATCTGCTCCACCATGTCCCGCAACATCATACTCCACGCGACCAGGAATTGGGAGTGCTTCCTGCACTTGCATACAGGATCGGGAGGGTGGCCTAGAGGATGCCTTGACAGATCTGTATGTGCAGGGAGGTGCAGGAGTGCCCCTTCACACATTCGGAGCTGCAGTACCCCAACCTGCATTCCCAAAGGACTATGCAAGGCTGGGGAAGCAAAACACCCCAGCCTTGCATGGCTCTCAGCTGCTTGCTTGGATTTGAATCTGTGTTACCCTGCATCCTCTTGCTTCCAAGATGAGCATGTTGCTACTGAGCTATACTACCCATGCCAAACATGAGGATAGCACGAGCCATGGCACACCTCATTTCATTAACTGATGAGAGAAGAACTTATGGTGACTGACATTTGAGGATTGGAGCATGTGCAACATTGAATCGCTGTAGCTCTGATACCAAAACCCTTCATTTTACGCTGCATTCATGCCTGGGAGGCAAAATAAGAAAAAGGCCAAGTAAACTGTGACAGAGGCCTATTCCAGGAAGGAGGTGGGCATGGGGAACCTAGTCCCATATCACAGAGCAGGGAAGGAATGAGGCCGAGGTGGCTCGGACGTGGTATTACCTGGAATAGCGGCTGTGAAGATGCAGAGAGCGGCAGCTGGATTCTCGGACAGGCGAAGCATCGCAAGCATCTAATAAGTGGAGACTCTCCGTGCATCAAGCTACCCACCCTGTTTTCGGCGACCTGGGTCATCTCGTGAAGCTGACTTGTCTGCAACTGTCTTGCTGCTAAGCCGCCTGATGAGTTCATCGTGCATGGTGCATTTTCTCTGTGAATTGCAGTTTCTCCATCTCTCTCTCCCCTTTTCCATCTCTCTGCTCTCTCCCTCCATGATGCTCTCCAGCTCTCCTATTTACTCTAACTGCTATTCTATCACCTATCATACCTCCCTCTCGAAGCTTGGAAGGAAAAAGTTCAAAAAAGATCTCCTGGTGTCCAACCCAGGCCTGCCCATCACTGACACCTATGTCAATGCTTCTTGGAGGCAGACTGTCACAGACATCCTCTTTGTCTCTCCGTCCCCAGACCTATGGACTCCTCACAAGGTCTCTCTCTCTTTGTCACCCATTAATGGTGGCACCATATCGGAAGTACTCTTGGCATGCTTTTCATCTTCTAGGTGCATCATTAATGTCTATCAGAACGGCACAGCCCAACCTCCTCCTTCTTGTTAGGCACCTTCCCTCTCTTATCAAATTCCTCCCTTCTCCTGCCACTCCTCTGTCTGCCCTCCCTCTTGCCCCTTCTCCACCACCGATTGGCATACCTCATCCCTGTACCTCTCCTCGGAAGAGCTTCACCTAGCTACCCTCAACTCTTGCTCTGCTGTTAAACACTGCTCTGATTCTGTCTCATTCTTGAAGACTTTGACCTTGACGTTCTCACCCTCACTGAGAAGTGGTTCACTGCCAGCTCTGTCACTGCTTTTGACACACTCCTCCCTGAGGGTTCCAAGATCCTCTCCAAGCCCAGACCTAACCAAACTGGAAACAGAGTGGCCTTTATCTTCCCTGAATGGGTCCCTGCTACTATCATTCCCCTTTTCTTCCTTTGAATGCCTCATATGTAGGCTTGGTGTCTCTCCAACCCTCTTGTTGACTCTCACCACCATCTACAGGACTCCTGGTCCCATCTCCCTCTTCCTCCTGGAGTGGTCTGACCTCACCTCTTCTTGCCTCCACCTCCAAGTTTCTCCTCCTCAGAGAATTCAATATTCACCTTGACTGATTCAGCCACTGGACTCTTCCGTGGCCTCTGTGACTTTCTTTCCCTTACCATTCATCCTTTTCATCCGATGCACTCAGCCGGACATACCTTGGATGCTCCCATCTCAGCAGACATCCCCATCTCCAACCTTCTCACTACACCTCTCTCCTGGTCTGACCATGCTCTCCTGTTCTCTCACCTGGGTCCTTTGGGTCCCCCGGTTAAGCCTCTGCCTGCACTACCAGTCCCCTCCCCGTCATTCGACCGATGAAGCACATTTCAGTTGCTGCTTTTTCCACCACTTTCATTCCCCCTCCCACTCCTGCCACAGACTCCCACACCAACTCTGCCCTTGCTCATCCTCACCTCTCTATCACCAACACCCTGAACATCCTTGCCCGTGATATGAGGAGCCTCATGCAAGCGCAACACCTGTATGACTCTGACCTAGCCTCTCTGAAACGCAAGTGCAGAGTTGCTGAGCGGAAGTGGCGAACATCAGACACATCCTCTGTCAGACTGGCCTGCTCCAAAGGCAATACAGACTCCCCATTCGCTCAAAGAAGAGGGCCCATATCCAAGCCTGCATCTCTGGGGCCAATAACAACACAGGCAAACTGTTTAATATCTGCAAGGAACTCTCCAATCCAACTGCAGTCTCCACATCTCCCCCGCCAATCTTGACCCTCTGTACTTCACTGGTCTACCACTTCTTAACCAAAATTCAGGACATCCTGTCCTCACTCTCCTCTACTCCCCTCCATCCTCCATCCCAGCTCTCAGGCCTCCCTTGGATTCCTCTATGTCGAGGAAAGATAGCTCAGGGGCAACGCGTTTTTCTTGGAAGCAAGACAACGCAGCACAACACTGGTTCGAGTCCTGATCCCACCTTATAAAACACTTCTTGGTATTAAGTGCATTATAAAAGAATAATTACAATATAATATCTCGGCTCAAATCAGTTCAAATATTAGCTCTCCTTCCTACTTTCTTGCCTTTTCAAAAATATTCAGTGTTTCCTGCAGGAACATCATTGGGTCACATTGGCAGAGATATAATTGCTCCTAAACTCAATGGCTGCATTGCACTTGTAAACAGAGTTACTCAATTTCAGATTGATTTCTTGTCTAGAAGCTTTGCAGGCTCATGTGGCCCACATACTCGTAAAAGCCCTACTTTTTTCTCATATAACGCCTGTTTAAAATAGTCTACATTGGCTTCCACTTCAAGCCAGAATTGATTCCAAAATTGCCTCTATTCACCACAACTGTTTGTCTCACACGGCTCCTCTTATCTTAAGGTCCACAGTCATGCCCAATATCCTGAGCAGAGCTTTAGGATCATCAGATTCCTACCTCTTGATGGTCCCCCGATATAACACAAAGACAGCAGGTGGTCTATCCTTTACTGTGAAAGGTTCACACCTCTAGAATAGCGTACCCTTTGCCTTCATAGCTCAACCAACACTACATCACTTCTTAAATGTTAATTGTTGTCTATGTTTTGTTGCGCCCACAAGCCCCAGGGTCCATGGCTGCGCATAATAAATCTTTTAAAGTAAAGTAAAGAAGCAATTAAAAACTCATGTATTTAAAAATATATATATTCTTAGCATGAACAGGGAAGTTCTGTAGTGCCTCTTCGGCAAATATAACTTTGGCCCTGTTATTCTCTTGGGCCTTCATCACTTTATAAGCATGCAGTCAGTAAAACAACTTTCATTCAGCATAAAAACCTTCAAGTACAAAACACATACAAAATACATTTCCATTTCCACTGGGGATACAAAAAAAAAAGATTGCTGAGGGAAGTTAATGGTAAGATAAGATGTGATAATAGCTTAATAAAACATACACAAACTGGTATTCAGCATTTCATTGGTGCAAAAGAGATCCTGGATAATACAATTATACTGAAAAGAAAAGGTTGCAAGGAGAGCATGCAGCGCAGCCTCACTAAATTGAAATGTCTAGGCAAACCGCCCATGCGTGAATAGAGACATCTTATGGCCATGTACCTTCCTATTCCACACTCTTAGGGGTCACCTAATTTAGGACCCTAGTCCTTTGCTTCCAGGCTCTATGTACATATTGTGCCAAAGCAAAAACAACATGGGGTGCCAAAGAATTTAAAAGGAGGTTCATAGCATCTCCTGTGGTACAGTTCCAGCTGTCCTTAAAATCAATCTGAGGTTGATGCATCTTAATTTGAGAGTCATGGTGCATATCCAGTGACGTCATTTGAGGATAGCTAGGGGTCGTATCAGCGACCCCTGCTGTCTCCCTTTCTACTCCTGCTGTCTCCCTTGCTACCCCATGCTAAAAAAGAAAACTTGATTCTGTAATCTTGCTGTAACCATTAGCCAGTGGGTATTTGTCAAGGTCCATTGGGCAGGGGAACATGGTACCATCCCATTTGGTGGGCACACAACTACAAGATATTGGTAATATGGGCTTGTACACACTGATATTAACACTACATATGGTGAAGAAATGAATATCATATTACAGTGATATCGTAACCATATTTTTCTCGTACTGAGTAACATTGCTATGTGTCGTCACTGCCCATTTTGTCAAGGGGTGAAAGGTCATGTTCCATCACTTCCTGTGATATTACTTGGGGCACGATCAAATTGCATCACTTCCTGTGATGTCATCAGAGGTGAGGGGTCATATGATGTCACATCCAGCATTTTGGTGAAATGACATCCCTGTGCATATCAGGAAGAAGTGAGTCACCGTTTCACTCTCTGCCCAACATAGCAGGCATTCTCCTTTGTCTGAACCACTCCAGGTTCTTGTGAAAGATGCAGGGGCAGTATCTCCAACCCATGGCGGACAAACAATGACCTTCATTTGATGGCACAACTAAACCAAAATATTGTTCATACCCAGGTCCCATTTTGTATCGAAGGTAATCTGGTCCCAATTTTAATCTGGTGGTTTTCTCCCCCTGGTGTTCTATCAATCTGGTGGTAGTGCAAGGCCCTCTAGTCCCTGGGGGTTGTCCCAAAGTCCACTGTCATCCAAAGCAAATAAGGTATTCTTCACATGTGAAACCCATCTTAAACTCTTGCCGCCCCCCGGACTCATAAAATGTATCAGGGCCTCCCGATATTTGTCCAGGCCCTCTGTACACCATAATCTAATGCAGTAGAGAACTTGCTTCAGGGTGACCTGCTCACCAACAGGAAGTACACCAAGCTCAAGATTGACCAGTGCAGATGGAGCGCTCTGTGGGAGTAGTAACAATTGCTTCAGGAACTTATGTTCCAGAATATCTAGTGCCCCAATGTTCTCACAGGCCCACATTTCTGCGCCATAGATGTATGCTGGAAGATCCTAACTTCTGTACGGATCGAGTGCCGGTGAAATAGCACCTCTGCCATTTTTGTTGAAAAATGACATACTAGCCCACTGTATTTTCCCAGGGTGATACTTGCCTTTTGCAATCTGAGCAGACAACCCCCCATTCTCTTGGAATCTAACACCTAAATAATCAAAGTGCTTCCAGGTTCTTATCATCAACTTTTATTTGCAAGGAACAGTGTTTGGCAAAATGCAGCCTGAAGACCATCACCTTTGTCTTCACTGTATTGAGATGTGGCTGCAATTCTTTACATTTGCTCAGGAAGGCATTCATTGTGGCTTTCAGTCCTTGGGGGTAGGAGGCCAGAATAACCGCACCATCGGCATAGAACAGGGCCTGGTATTTCTCGGCACCCATCGTCGGGCAATCCAGGCACCCTCTCAAAAGTGCATGGATGATCTCCTGTACATACACACTGAAAAGCCTTTTTTGTAGATCGAAATTATTACAGCTCTTTGCCAGGAGGCAGGTACTCTCCCCAAGCCAATTATGGCATTAAAGATCTTAGACAGTACAGTGGCCCACACTCCCTCCTCATCCTTGTACAAATCAATAGGAACAAGGTCAGTTCCTGCTGTCTTTCCACTTTTATGCAACTTCAGTGTTTTTCCACCTCCTGCACTGTTAGGACAAGGTTTGTATTTTCGAATGCTAAAATCACCCTACTATTACTCCCAGGAGGTATATCTTGTTCGTAGCAATTATACAGGCGTCTGCATTAATACAACAGTGTAATGTTTGTACCCTGTTGAACTCATTGTCAGCGATAATTTTCCAAAATAGGATGTTGTCCCCCTCCCCAAGAGCTTTTAAAAGAATACTCTGCTGGTTTAGGACGAATTCACTCTTTTTAGTTGCTACAAGCCTTTGTCAGCCTTAGTTTCTTCGGCCTTGAAGAAACTAAGATTGGCTTTGTCTATTTTAGAGCCAAATCTAACAGACGCCAATATATTCCTTTTTGCCAATGTACCAACTGCCTTTATGCAGGGCTTTCTTCTTTACTTGACGCCTTGGGAGCGAGATATGTGGAATCAAATATTCACTGAGGGATTCTAATTCTCACACGATTTTAGAAGCGGAACTTGTCTCCCTACATATGACACTCGAATTGGCCATGATCGCACCATAGCTTGCGGGCTTTGCTGCTTGATCAATAATTCTGGCCACTTGATAGACCTGCAGGCATGCCCCAAGATGGTGATTGTTTGCGAATGTAACTCTGCAGAGTACCCACTTGCCAAGGATGCTAATATTTAGTAAGATGTGGTCACTTTCAGGCCTTTCCAGAACCTCAAAGTTGTCCACTCCGGCCCAGTCTTTACTTGTGATCAGTATGTAGTCAATGTTGGAAGCCCCACTACAACCGTTAAATGTGTGGTGAACCGGAGGGTCTTTTGTAAAGCAGCAATTAAATGCCCTTGGGTTTAAGCTATAAAAATACAGACAGTGTCAATAGCTAAACGATGGGCTCTTTTTGGGTGGATTACTGTCAAGGTGAGTATATCCTAGGCCGGATCTTGGTCTTTCCATAAGCCGTCCAGCTCACTGATCGACTCGAACTGTAGATTTACATTGCCGGCAACCACATTGTACTTCTTTGGGACATGTTGTTTGGTCTGGGAGAGTACAAGTTCCTGTAATCTTTCCTGCATTGCCAACCCCCGGATTCCAGATGCCCTGTTGGAGAGGTTAAACAGAAAAAAGGCTTCTCCCTCGTTGATTCATATGGACAAGTATTGGAGATCAGGTGAACTTATCTGGCTTTCCGACATTTCCCAACTAAGAGTAGCGTTTATCCATATTAAGAGGCCACCGCTTGGCCTGCCTTCTGGACCTTTTATGGCTGAGGCAAAGAACATCTGGTATCCTTGAAGCAGTACCTTTTCTATGGTCCATGTTTTCTGAAGGAGGACTACTTGATGGCCTCTAATGAAAGTATCCCAATCAGACTCATCGGCAACACTTGCAAGCCCTGCTACATTCCGCGACAGGAGCTTATATCCTAGCTGCTTAACTGTGCTGTATGTGAGGGGTCAGAAATGAGAGGCAGACACAAAGTTGTAATTTTCTCAGTATCAGACATGTGTATTAAACAGAAATGGGTTGAATGAATACCTCTCTGTCCCCATCTTAAAGAGATTTTTCCCTGCCTAGGAAACTAAAACTAAGGATCAGTCTGTGTCAAGTCTTTAAACTTATAAACTGTCCTTGTGTCCAAAACATTCTAATCTGTCCCTCACACTAGAAATAAACCACTAGGGGTGCAAGGAAATGTCTCTGAGTTATATATATATAGTCAAATCCAACAGAAAAGTATTTTCCAAGTAGAGACCCTTGGTTCCAGAGGGTCGTTCCCTTCCCCTGGACATTTAGGTAGAATGGCAAAATGACTTTTAGGTAGAGTGTCTCTTTCAAACAACAATCTCCTTGGGTCTTTAAATTAAGCGACAAAGGTTCTTGTGCAAACAATATACTCCTTAAGATTCACCTCTTTTGTACTGGGTTCATAAGAGTTCTTATTTTTTTGATAGGTTTCACAATAAGCTTCCTTTTTACAGCTTTGGTGGATCTCCTGGTATACTCCACTGCCAAGTATTCTCTTATGGGTTCTTCAGATCCCCTTGTATACTCTCCTGCCAGGTATCTTCACACAATTGTAAATGGCGCACTCAATTTCAAACTACGATATATTTGGTTGCCAGGGCTTTCTTTATAAACCTCTTAGATCCCTGGTATTCTCCCCTGCCAGGTATCTTGTCACAATGTCTTACAGCTTTCTAATCTCTTGGTGAATTGCCTGGTATACTCCATTGTCAGGAATCCTTCTCTGGAGTCTTGCAGATCCCCTGGTGTACTTCTTTGCCAGATATCACGCCACCAGCCCCAAATGTCAACTGCCTGGTACACTCCTTTAACCAGTACTTCTTCAATTTCACTGTCCTTTAAACATATCACAGTTGAATCACTTCACTGTGTTTCTACTTGCCTCCTTAGGATAATACTTGTTCCAACTTTCCCCACATTAACATCTCAGACATAGCGATGTGTTCAAGTGTTTTCACTCTCTTTCTTATTGGCATGTATTGGCTTAGGATAACACTCACCCCGACTTCATAGGGATTTGTTCAAGTGCACTTTATCTGGTTGGTATTCAAATGTTCGTAATTCAGTTACTTGTTTACATATCTGTTAGTACACCCTGGGGTCCCCAATGGCTCTGGGCAGACTCACTAGTGCTCTGCAGCGTTCCCGACCTGTGGCGTCTTACTGTGAGACAGCTTCCCCCCTTGGATTGCCTCCTGTGCCCTGTGGACCTTCTTCCGATATTCGTTTCACCTCTGCACTTACCCGCCAGCTTCTCACCATGACCTAGACTGGAAACTGCTGCTTCTCAGCAAGGCTGTATCTCCGGGAACTCCTCTGCTGCTCCTGGTTCTCTGACGGCCCTCCAAAGGTGCCCGCTTTGTATCCTCTTCCTTCTTGCCATGCCAGTATGTGATTCTCATGTTGGCGAACTGCCGCATGGATGTGTCTGTCCTCTCCCATTCGGCTTCTGCTGCGGATGCCATTTTCAAATGTCCTGCAAATTTGCAATTTAGTCAAACAACTAGCCTGCACATTCAGTTGTGGGTTTTTTTTCAATTTGCATCAACTCCTTCCTCCTCTCAGTATTTGAGGCCTTATGGGATTTGGAGTCCCTAAAGGTTATGGGATTTCCTACTTAATGTTGTTTAGGAATTGCACTTATAAAAACATCAGAAAGAGGACTAGATTGACAGAATGCCATCAGGAATTTGGTTATCATAGGGTTTTCGTCAAAGGAAAGAGGGGAATACTATGTCTCTTCCAGTGGAGTCACCGCCTCCCCCCAGCAGTCGTCTACTCCCACATGATCCTCCCTCATATTACCACTCTCGGGGTCAGGATCAGGTAGCGGCTGCTTTCCCCTGGCCACACGGGAGGAAGTAATCGCTGGGGATTTAGTGATGACTCTATAGGATTCATCACATGTATTTGCTTGGATTCAGTTAGTCCTCCCCTTCTAGATTACATGGCTATTTGCCATCCTCCTGCCCCTTTGGGACTGTTTCAGGGCCCCACCCCACTTTTCCTGGTCCTAGTTTTATTTTTACGTGCACAGGGGGATATGCCCTGAGGTCAATACCTATAATCCTATAAACCAGATCCCAAGTTCCCAAGAACACCTGTATATAATCTGTCGTGCTATTTGGAGTGGAGGCCCTAAGATATCTAACAATGTCATCTCTGATTATTGAGAGGTACCCCTTTAGCGTGTGTGTGCATTTATTTACTAGGGCCTCATGGTCCTCACACGTATTTGATGATAGGCGAGATACATTGGCCCTAATTACGGAGGGGCAGCCTTGCTACTCTTTTTGGTTAATCTTTCACTTTTATCACCGGGATTCCAAGCATTCATAACATAATAGTGTAAGGGTGCAGAAGAAGGAGACTGACACACAGGTGGCATATTGATTGCTATAGACTTTTATTAGTCAGGAAAAATAAAGAAAAAAATGAACTTTCCCTCTCTAAGAGGGTTTTCCCCGCCTCAACTAAAACACTAAGGGTTCTGTCATGATGCCCGTGTACATCAAAAGTCCACCGTCCTGTGTCAAAAACCCTACTTCTGTCCCTTACACTTGAAACTAAACTAGAGATAAAGTAGACTTTCTTGGTTCTGAAGAATGACTCACTTCTTCTGGACTGAGAATAAAAGTTCACATCCAAGTTTTGGCTTCTTCTTAGGGGAATGGCTCCCTTCCCCGGGTCAAAACTATTCACCAACAAAAAAGGTAAAGTTCACGCACTTCTCCTTGGAAGACACACTGTTTATCTCTTAACACTCTATCTATCTATGGGCCTCATTACAAGGTTGGTGGTCCGGTAATAAAGATACCGGTAAGGGAATACCTGCATCGATTACCGGACCGGTGCATTACGACCCGCAATACCGGTGCTACCGGCATCTGCAGGGACCTGTTGTGACCGGGTAGCACCTACCCAGTATGGGAGCGGGAACCCGGCAGCCGTGCCAGTAACACCAGCTTTCCGTAAGGAAGTGAACATTACGAGTCGCACAACCATGCACTTACCTGCATCCAGATGCCGGCAAGAACGGTTACCATGATGCATCGCAGGGCAGACGTTAACAGCAATCTGCTGTGTACCAAACTGCCACAGGTGCACACAATCAGCACAGGTGGAGGCAATGGAGTCACTCACAGCAGAAAAGGAGCACACCCACACACGACACCCCTTCCAAGTCCAAAATGAGAGCAGTTGCCATACAGGAGGTGGAGGACATGCCTAAACTGCTACTACTCCAGCAGGCATTAAACCAGGGAATGCAGAGGAGGCGCAAGAGGAGAAGGAGGCTGAGACTGGGCCAGCCCTTGACATGGACGGCCTGGTGCCATCATCATCCCCTCTACTGCTGCGTGCTGGTGTTGACTTGGTTGTTGCAGTGTGTTTTCCGCATCGCTGTCTGATCCCGTGCCTGTGGGGGATGGAGAGGCAGGGCATCAGTCATGGTTGAAGGTACATCCTACATACATCGATGTTAGTACATTTTGAGTCCTGTGCATTGTCGTGTGCATGTTGGAGGGGCGTGTAACGCTCACCTGATTCCCGTAGAGGCGCCGGTCTTGACTGGGCGTATACCGTATCTTCAAAGGTGATGTGTACCACACGGCTGGCTCTTTGGGCTGGACCTCTGTGCACTGTATGTCTGACTCGAAGGGTAAGATGTCTGCAGATAGAAAATATGGGATTAATGAACTGGGTTATTAAATGTCTCTCTCTTCTTCCCTTTCTCTTCTCCTGTAGAACCCCGAAGGTTAACGCTCTCACCTTAGGTAAGTGAACGCCGTGCTCTCCATCTGCCTCGGGGCAGGGTGCTGTAACCAGTTTCTTCACTGGATAAGAGGAGCAGGCCTCTTGACTTCAGAGGACTGCTGTCCGTCGTTTACTGCACGAACGGTAAGTTTCGAGTACTTCTAATGTCTTTAAAGTCTTTAGTAATGATGTCTCTTGTTTTGCAGGGTTCCGGCGATGGTGGATGACGGGCTGAAGTGAGTTGAAGATGGAGCCCGTGTGATGAATAGAAGCGCCTGGAAGCACGTAAGTAAGCGCTTGTTGCCTGCTTCACGATGCGCTCTAACTGTCTTTTTATTTTGCAGGTACAAGTTCGGAGTGGCTGCAGGGTGCCGGAATACCCACTGGGTTAGATGTGGAAAGGAGTAATGGCACGTGAGTATTAAAGTTCCCCAATGTCTTTAAACGCACCTTGTTTTGTCTTTCAGATGCGGGATGCAGCGCCGAAGGCCTCCGGAGCGTGCGAAGAGTTGGTAAGCTTTTGTCTTTCAGATGCCGGAATGCAGTGTGAAGACCTCCGGAGCTTACGAGGAGTAGGTAAGCCTTTGTCTTGCAGATGTCAGAATGCAGCGCGAGGCGTTGGTGACAGCCGATGGACCAGGTTAGTGAAGAGCTGTCACTGAAGACCGTAATGCTAACCTGTTCTTTCTTGTCTTCATAGGTGTTGCTGAAGACTGAATTCAGGATGGTAAGCCTTTTTCCTTAGGCCCAGGATCAGATGCAGAAGACACGATGAGCGTTCTGCTGCAGAGGATGCAGAATAACGCAAAGCAAGATTCATCCATCGGGTGTGGTTTAAATAGCCTCCTGTAGTGCTTAGGTGTCTCCTTCCACAGCCACGCCTAGGTAAGAAAAGAGTTCCTGCTTTCCAGAAGAGTTCCAGTGTTCTGAACCTAGGGAGTGGCTCCTGCCCCACCCAACAGGAAAAGTAGTTCCAAACAGAAGAGGATCAGAGGCTCAACTGGCAGGCAAGTAAGCAGCATGGTCTGCTGCAGGTAAGTCCACCCAAGCATTATGAGCCCGGCGCTTCCAGCGCTGGGACTGGGCATATTTATGAGCCTGGTGCCACTGGCGCCAGGACTGGGTCCAAAAGGTCCCAATTGGGACTGGTTGGCACTCGGAACCTGGGTTATGGATCTGCTTCCAAGGGAGTTGGGAAAACCCTGACCTTTTGGAAGATGAGATCATGACAGTACCCCCCCTCAAGGCCCCTCCCAAACCGGGCTTCTCCGGGGGTTTTGGCTTGTCAGGAAATGTTCGGTGAAATCTTTTGATTAGGCGAGGAGCGTGGACATATTCAGCAGGTTCCCAGGATCTCTCTTGGGGGCCGTAGCCTTTCCAGTCAATTAGGTAAAATAGTTTAGATTTGGAGATCTTGGAGTCCAGAATGCTTTTGACTTCAAACTCGAGTTCTCCATCAACTAGGATAGGTTTTGGAGATTTAGTTAGTCGGGTTTGAGGTTGCACGGGTTTTAATAGAGAGACGTGGAAGACCGGATGTATCTTCATGTGCGGGGGCAAGTCCAACTTGACCGCTACTGGGTTTACTATGGTAGTGATGGAATAGGGACCAAGGTATCTTGGGTTGAATGTGCGTGGCCCTTTTAGAGGTAGATATTTGGTGGATAACCAGACTTGATCCCCTACTTGATATTGAGGGGCTTCCTTCCGATGTTGATCTGCTCCTTTCTTGTATTGTTCTTTAGCCCTTTGAAGGTGAGAAACAGCTTCCTTAAAGGCTTGGGTGATTGTAGAATGCAGGTAGTCTACTGCTGGTGTTTCAAGATCTTGGAGAGGATCCAACTCCGAGGTTCGAGGGTGACTGCCGTACATAAGAAAAAACGGGGTTTTCCCAGTTCCCGAATGGACAGAGTTATTGTAGGCATATTCGGCTATCCAAAGGATGTCTTTCCAGGTTTTTTCAGTTTGTTGCAGCATGCAGCGTAAATACTGTTCCAGAGTTTGATTGGTCCTCTCGGTTTGTCCGTCGGTCTGAGGGTGGTGACTGGTCGATAGTCTCACATCAATTTGAGCCGACCGACAGCAACTTCGCCAAAAATTAGAACCGAAGGAAAACCGTGCAGTCGGACGATGTTTTTGAGAAACTCTCGGGCCAGAGTTGCTGCTGTTGGCAAGCCTTTGAGCGGAATGAAATGCGCCATCTTGGAGAATAAGTCCACGATTACTAGAATCGTATTGTATCCGGAGCATGGAGGTAGATCGGTGATGAAGTCCATAGAAAGCGTATGCCAAGGGCGAGGTGGGATGTCAATAGGGCGTAAGAGGCCTGCTGGTCTTTCCTTTTGACTCTTGTTTTGGGCGCATACTCCACAGGACATTATAAAGTCTCTGATATCTTTTTTCCAAGACGGCCACCAGAAGTAGCGCTTGATCTTTTCTGAGGTCTTGGCTATACCGGGATGTCCTTCCATTAAAGAATCGTGATAACAAGAGATTACTTTTTTCTGTAAATCTGTGCTGGGTAGGTATAATCGTTCTTGGAAATACAATAAGTTGTCCTTTACTGCAAAGTCCTTTCCCTGCAGATGCCAATTCTGTATGTCTGCTGGAGTTACAAGTTGCCTGGCTTTATCCTTAACTTCCTCTATGGATTGTGTGGCGATTACACCCAGAATTCTTTGTTCGGGAATGATTGGTACAGGTTTAGGGTTGATCAAGTGTTCTTCCACTCCCATCCGAGAAAGGGCATCAGCTTTACCGTTTTTTGTACCAGGTCGATAGGTAATTATGAAGTCAAACTCGGCAAAGAATAATGCCCAACTGTGTTGTCTAGAGGATTGGGCTTTTGCGGTTTTCAAATATTGCAGGTTTCGGTGATCCGTAATCACAGTCACGGTGTGTCGGGCCCCCAGCAGATAATGCCGCCAAGCCTTAAAGGCAGACTTGATAGCCAGAAGTTCCTTGTCAGTAATCGTGTAATTGATTTCAGGAGGCGAGAATTTGCGGGACCAAAATGCCACGGGATGCAACTGATTGGTTATCGGGTCCTTTTGTGATAGAACTGCCCCCATGGCAAGGCTTGAAGCATCAGTTTCCACGATGTAGGGGAGTTCGGGGCGAGGGTGTTTTAAGATTGGTGCAGAGATAAATTTAGTCTTTAAATCCTGGAAAGCTTGTTCCGCCTCGGTAGACCATTCAAAACGTTTGTTTTTCTTTAACAAGGCAGTGATGGGCTGGACTATTCGAGAGAATTCGGGGATAAACCTGCGGTAAAAGTTAGCGAAGCCCAACATGCTTTGCACACCTTTTACGGAGGATGGTGATGGCCATTTGAGAACTGCATCGACCTTCTTTGAATCCATACGCACTCCGCCAGGTGATAATATGAATCCCAAGAATTCAACTTCAGTCACGTTGAAAACACATTTTTCCAACTTAGCGAAAAGTTTGTGTTGACGCAATCTTTCGAGGACCATTTTCACGTGTTTCTGATGTTCAGATTCCGATGAAGAATAAACGAGGATGTCGTCAATGTAAACAACAACACACACATCTATGAGCTCTCCGAGGACATCGTTCATAAAATATTGAAAGGCGGCCGGGGCATTGCAAAGTCCGAAGGGCATGACCTGATATTCAAATAGCCCATACTTGGTGCGGAAGGCCGTCTTCCATTCATCGCCCTCTTTTACTCGTACCAAGTGGTAAGCTCCTCTAAGATCCAGCTTTGTATATATGCATGCTTTTCTGACTTGGTCCAGGAGTTCAGGGATCAAAGGTAACGGATATCTATTCTTAACGGTGATCTGGTTCAGGGAGCGATAATCTATACAAGTTCTAAGGTCTCCTTCCTTTTTTGGAACGAAGAACAAAGCTGAAGAAGCAGGGGACGTGGAAGGACGAATAAACCCATTTGCCAGGTATTGATCCAGGTATTGTCGAAGGTGAAGGTTCTCAGGCTCGGTGAGGGCATAAATTCTACTACAAGGAGGAGTAGATCCAGGTATCAGGTCTATCTGGCAGTCATAAGACCTATGAGGAGGTAGAGAGTTAGCCTGATCCTTCCGGAAAACATCTTGGTATTCTAGGTATTCGGGAGGTAACTGGGGAGTCTCTGAAGAAATTGCTGCCAGTGCAACACCAGGTGGAGGGTGACAAGTAGAGACACATTCTGGAAACTGACTTATGGCAGTCATAAGACCTATGAGGAGGTAGAGAGTTAGCCTGATCCTTCCGGAAAACATCTTGGTATTCTAGGTATTCGGGAGGTAACTGGGGAGTCTCTGAAGAAATTGCTGCCAGTGCAACACCAGGTGGAGGGTGACAAGTAGAGACACATTCTGGAAACTGGACCGTTCTTGCTCGCCAATCGATCAGAGGATTGTGTTTCTCTAACCAAGGTATTCCCAGAATAATCTGAAACTGAGGGGCCTTGATCACATCGAACACGATCTTCTCATGGTGTCCATCTTGACTTACTAGCGTCACTTCTTGAGTGGTATGCGTTACTGGCCCGGAGGCTATCTCCGTACCATCCACCGTAGTAATGACGTCCTTTACAGCCTTGGGACAAAGAGTTAGATTCATCCTCAAAACCATTTCATGATCCACATAATTGCCGATGGCACCGCTGTCGACGTAAGCTTCAATTGCATGTAATCGATCCGGATTATCAGGGCTAATGAGGACCATAGGTATCACGAAATGTGAGGTCACGGCACTGGTTTTCAAGCTCGGCAAGAGGACCTCTATTCTTGTCGGGCGAGGTCGTTTCCCTGCTCAGAGTTTGTAACTTTGGTAACTGCAGCTCCTACTGCCTTCTTGGCAGGTTTCACCGGACAGTCTCGAAGAAAGTGCCCTGAGTTTCCGCAATAGAGGCATAATTGCAACTGTTTTCTCCTTTCCCGCTCCTTTTGTGTTAGAGGACCTTTCAGACCCCCTATTTGCATGGGTTCCCCGGAGTCTACTCCTTTGGAAGGAGTTGGCGGTTTGGAAAATACTCGAGCATCAAACTTGGAACGATCGGCCTTCCTGTTCTGCAGTCTGTGATCTATTTGAACGACTAAGTCTATATAGTCCGAACAATCTTGTGGGGGATTCACTACTTGGGCTAACACATCTTTGAGCTCTCCACGTAGACCTCTATAAAACAGCGTAATCCTTTTGTCCTCAGGCCATTGAGTTTCCACTATCAGTCTGTTGAAAGACGCAATATAAGCCAAAAGGTCTTGATTACCTTGTCGCAACGAAAGAAGCTCATTGTCCAAGGCCTGCCCCTGTGAATGTCTTGCGAACAGTTTTTCCATACTGAGCTGAAAAGCTTGAAAATCATGGAGGACCGGATCATCTTGATTTACTAAAGGGATCGACCAGTCTGCCGCATTGCCACTAAGGTACGAAAGCACGAAAGCTACTTTAGCTTGATCAGTTGGAAAGGCTGCTGGCCGGCATAAGAAATGCAACCGGCACTGATTGATAAATACTGCAAACCTCTTTGGGTCACCAGAAAATCGTTCGGGCGGAGCCAGAGGTACATTCCCAGGTAGGTTGATCTGCACTGGATTCATAGAGGATGTAGAAGGAAGATTTCCCCCAGATGCGGGTAACGGGGTCTGTCCGGCTTGTGACTGTAGCAATTGTCTAGCGAGATCATCTGTTCGCTCCTTGGAAATAATCAGTTCCCTTCTTAGAGCGTTCGTTTCCTGACGGGCTGCATGCACTTCTGCCCTTAGTTCCCCAAGTAACTGGGCTAGTTGGTCGGTATCCGAGGTTTCCATAGCGCCTGGACGGGAGTTTTGTGGTAGGCTTTGCGTTCTGTAACGCTCACCTGATTCCCGTAGAGGCGCCGGTCTTGACTGGGCGTATACCGTATCTTCAAAGGTGATGTGTACCACACGGCTGGCTCTTTGGGCTGGACCTCTGTGCACTGTATGTCTGACTCGAAGGGTAAGATGTCTGCAGATAGAAAATATGGGATTAATGAACTGGGTTATTAAATGTCTCTCTCTTCTTCCCTTTCTCTTCTCCTGTAGAACCCCGAAGGTTAACGCTCTCACCTTAGGTAAGTGAACGCCGTGCTCTCCATCTGCCTCGGGGCAGGGTGCTGTAACCAGTTTCTTCACTGGATAAGGGGAGCAGGCCTCTTGACTTCAGAGGACTGCTGTCCGTCGTTTACTGCACGAACGGTAAGTTTCGAGTACTTCTAATGTCTTTAAAGTCTTTAGTAATGATGTCTCTTGTTTTGCAGGGTTCCGGCGATGGTGGATGACGGGCTGAAGTGAGTTGAAGATGGAGCCCGTGTGATGAATAGAAGCGCCTGGAAGCACGTAAGTAAGCGCTTGTTGCCTGCTTCACGATGCGCTCTAACTGTCTTTTTATTTTGCAGGTACAAGTTCGGAGCGGCTGCAGGGTGCCGGAATACCCACTGGGTTAGATGTGGAAAGGAGTAATGGCACGTGAGTATTAAAGTTCCCCAATGTCTTTAAACGCACCTTGTTTTGTCTTTCAGATGCGGGATGCAGCGCCGAAGGCCTCCGGAGCGTGCGAAGAGTTGGTAAGCTTTTGTCTTTCAGATGCCGGAATGCAGTGTGAAGACCTCCGGAGCTTACGAGGAGTAGGTAAGCCTTTGTCTTGCAGATGTCGGAATGCAGCGCGAGGCGTTGGTGACAGCCGATGGACCAGGTTAGTGAAGAGCTGTCACTGAAGACTGTAATGCTAACCTGTTCTTTCTTGTCTTTATAGGTGTTGCTGAAGACTGGATTCAGGATGGTAAGCCTTTTTCCTTAGGCCCAGGATCAGATGCAGAAGACACGATGAGCGTTCTGCTGCAGAGGATGCAGAATAACGCAAAGCAAGATTCATCCATCGGGTGTGGTTTAAATAGCCTCCTGTAGTGCTTAGGTGTCTCCTTCCACAGCCACGCCTAGGTAAGAAAAGAGTTCCTGCTTTCCAGAAGAGTTCCAGTGTTCTGAACCTAGGGAGTGGCTCCTGCCCCACCCAACAGGAAAAGTAGTTCCAAACAGAAGAGGATCAGAGGCTCAACTGGCAGGCAAGTAAGCAGCATGGTCTGCTGCAGGTAAGTCCACCCAAGCATTATGAGCCCGGCGCTTCCAGCGCTGGGACTGGGCATATTTATGAGCCTGGTGCCACTGGCGCCAGGACTGGGTCCAAAAGGTCCCAATTGGGACTGGTTGGCACTCGGAACCTGGGTTATGGATCTGCTTCCAAGGGAGTTGGGAAAACCCTGACCTTTTGGAAGCAGAGATCATGACAGGGCGGCCATGGTGCTTACAGGAGTTGGGGGTGCGGGGGAGCAGTGTTTGGGCATGCTTCTGGCGCAGCCATGATGTCCATGGTGTCTGTTGGGTGGCCTATAGGTGTGTCGTTGATTGCGTGCTGTAGCCATGCCTCAGGGGCGGCGTGCCATGTGCTGTTTAGTTGGGGCTCAGGTGTGCAATCGGTAGTGGAGATGTGTGCACCATGTAATGAGATGGCACAGTGGTGAGGCCTGCATTTCTACGGTGATGCATATGTGTGTGTCTGCATGCAGATGGTGCTTGTGTTTGCAATTGGGGACACATGTGGTTTGTGTCAGTCGGGTTTGTAGTGTATGTTCATGACAGGGATGTAGCTTTTGTGTTAGGGCTGACTTTAGGTGGGAAGTGATGGGCGATGTATGTGCTCTCATCTACTTGCCATTTGGACTCCACCATTGTACTTGGGGTATTGTGTGTGTCTTCACTTTTGTATTATGCTAAGGGTCACTCACCTTCATCAGCCGATGATGTGACTCCCATCTCAGAATGCCCGACTCCTTCGATGTCCTCCCTGTCAATCATAGAGCTGCAGGTTTCCTCCCACCATACCAGCTTTATGGGTGAGGATGCTCTGCCACCTGTTGCCTGGGCCTGGCTACGGTTAGCTGACAAGATATTACGGAGATGCATCCGCAGATCGTCTCACCTTTTTTGGCAATCTTTTACACTGCGTGGGGTTGTCCCTTCGTAGACACCTTCTGGGCCACCTCCTCCCAGATGTTGTTCTTCCTTATTTGGGTGGCATGGCGCAGGTCCGGACAGAACACGACAGCTGCATGCTCGACCAGGGTGTCTGAAAGCATGTTTAGCTCGTCATCGCTAAAACGGGGCTTACACGCAGCTGAGGTGTGCCTTTACAGGTAGCCTTTGACATCTTCTTGCTGGCAGGACACACAGTTTGCAATTCCAGGTCCTACAGGCAGAGGATTGCAATGGATTGTGTTTTTAAAGATGGCCGCCAGAGCATTTCCCATTCCGGCGCAATGACGTTGCTTCCGGTACCTGCACTTCCGGTGCCGGTATGTACGGTACCGGTATCAACGGTACCATTCTGTATGGCATCTAGGATGGTGTGCCCATGTCTGCGGCATGAATGATGCCACTATCGAGGTTTGGAGGGCCTTACTGGCATGACGGTGCAGCCGTTACCGGCATGCCGCTATGCACGTGCACGCTGACTCGGAATCACCCGTTGATTCCGGTAGCAGTGCAATACGGACACGGTTGCACCAGCATGCCGATAATTTGCAAATGTTACCGGCCAACTCGTAATGGGGCCCTTTATGTTTTTTTATATTGCGCCACTCGGTGATCAGTCATAATATCGAGAAAAAAAATGTCGAAATACAATAATTTCGAAAAGAAAATGTCGAAAAAAAAAATCGAACTCTTTATTTTTTTATTTATATATTTTTTGGGGGGTTTCGTGAGTAAAAAAAAGGTATAAAAAAAAACAAAAGGGGGGGGTTTGGGTGGGGAACCCCCCAATTCGAATGAAAAACATGGTGAAAAAGAAATTCGATTTTTTTTTATTCGACATTATTTTTTCGAAAAAATGACTTTCGACATTTTTGTATTCGATATTATCACTATGAACCGCGCCACTCGCCCAGAGGCCTTAGAGCGCTCACAAGACATACAACAAAAAACATAAAGGGGATGCAAACGGTTTTGATTTAGTTGAGTTATAGCAGAGACCATATGCTTATTTAATCTATCCCCATATGAAATAAGCGTTTTCAGATGTTTTTTAAACTGGATCATTGATACGCAGACCCTATTATCTGGGGGAAGCGACTTCCATTAGGCATTAAAGCCAGCACCACCAATCTTTTTCAGGACACACGGTTGGTATAGCGTTACCTTGTTATTTGAGAGTAGAGTCCACCTAAATGGAGTTCTTTTCACTCTCGAAGAGAGATACAGCGGAGCTTCACCTGAAAGACATTTACATGCCAGAACAGAGCCCTTAAACGATAAACGATAACGATATATAACGATAAATGCATTTACAATAGCTGCCCATTAGAACAGCATTCGCTGTTCAAACGGGAGCCAATGCAATTTCCTACAAGATTCAGAAATCTGAGAGCGGCTACCCAGCCCACATACTGCACGAACAGCTCCGTTCTGTGTCACTTGTAACTTTGTAATGCTAGCTTGGGGGGTGCCTACCAGGAGACTATTGCGATAGTCCAGCATCACATTTACAATAGCTGCTGCAATCAAGGCGCTATTTGCCTCTAACAGTTGGGGCAAATTTGCCACAGAAGGTTGACATAGTAGGACAGGAAGATTTAAGATATGAAATGTGTTTCTTAACGGAAAGATGTGAGTTAAAGAAAACTCCTAGTGTTTTAACTAAATCGGAAATCATAATGTCATTACCATTGACTGTGAAACATGCGTACTGCATGTCTAAGTTTTATAACTTTTGTTGGGTACCGATAACAAGCAGCTCAGTTTTTGAGCCATTCAGAGCCAAAGAGTTAGTTAGAAGCCATCCACACCTGTATGGCTTTAAATACTTTATTAACTCTAGCCACATCTTCACTATAGACCACAGATAGTTTGAACACTATCTGGGTGTTGTCTGCATAATTTGCAAACTCGACCCCCAGAGAGGCAAGAAGGTCACATAAAGGTTTGGAGTACACATTAAAAAGTAGCAGCGACAAGCATGATCCCTGTGGAACACCACAGGTTGAAAGGGTTCTTTGTGATTGGGCATCACCCTTCACCACAGCCAAAAAGGATTTGAACCAACTTGCAGCAGAGGGGGTACATTTATCCACCTTGACCAGTTCCTTCACTAACAATGCGTGATCGACCAAATCAAAAGCTGATGCGAGATCCAACAGTAAGAGCAAAGCTGAATTACCTTCCTTGATAATTCCTGTAATATTAGATTTTAAATCCTGGAGAGCAGTCTCCGTCCTGTGATTCACACGAAAACCAGATTGTTCATTAACCAGGATTTCATTTTGCTCCACAAATGTCTGATGTTGAGAGCAAGCTATTTTGTCATTTCTTTTTAGCACAAATGGGACATTCGTAATGGCCATTAATTTCAAGCGACTGTTGGATCAAGTTTCTCCTTTTTTATTAGAGGAGTGATCCATGCCTCTTTGATATTTTCTGGAATATAGGCCTCTTGGAAAGAGCGATTACTGCATCTTGTGACCCAAGGAACAAGCGCTCTAGTTAAATCTTTAAAGAGCGTTGCTGGAATAATATCCCCCTTACATGATGTGTGCTACATTTTTTGTATTGTGTCCATAACCTCGCTTTCCTATACCTCTTTAAATGCAAAGAGAACAGTATCTGGATTTATTGTGTTACAAGAAGGTATTATAATATCAGCTAGCTGTATCAATTTATACTGGTTCAGAATATGTTGCTGATGTTGTGTTGTTTTCTGGCTAAAACCCCTCATGGATACGTTGCACCAGTCATTGAGCCTCATTACGAGGTTGGCGCTAAAATTCTGCCCTTACCAGCATGCCGGTAATAACGATTCCGCAAACAGCGGGTGATTACGAGTGCGCAAGCATGCGCACCCCTGCATGCTGGAATAAGCCGTACCAGGATGCCGGTAACGACCCTTAAACCCCCAGATAGCGGCATCAACGAATGCGCACATAACACCTCCGCCGTTGGCAACCCCTAAATAGTGGTACCGGTATTAACGTAGTGCTAAGAACGGGCCCGTTAATACTGGACCCGGAAGTAACGTCATCGCGCTGGAATGGGAAATGCTTTAGCAGCCATCTTCAAAAACACAATCCATTGGCATCCTTCACCACCAGAACTCCTACTACACCACGGACAAAATTTCAAAGGCTACCCAGAAAGGCACTGCTCGCCTGCGTAAACCACGATTTAAGGATGAGGAGCTGAACATGTTAGCCGACACCCTAGTGGAGAATGCTGATGTGGTGTTCTGCAGCGACCTCAGGCGTCCAGCCTAGCTGAGGAAGAAGGCCATCTGGGAAGAAGTTGCTCGAAAAGTAAGTGCAGTCGGCACCACTGCACACACAGTGCGCAATTGTAAAAAGCGCTGGGACGTCCTCAGGCTGAGAGTGCGAGTATCTTGTCGGCCAATTGGAGCCAGGGGCTGGCAACAGGTGGAGGACCTTGCTCACCAATCAAATTGGCCATATGGGAGGAGACTTGCAGCTCAGTGATAGATGCGGAGTCTGTAAAGACTGGTAGGGGTTGTCTGTACTTCTGCTCTCTCTATAGTAGAGAAGAGGCACAGAAGACCCCAGCCAAGATTCTCTATAAGGTAGCAATGGACGAGCAATCAAGGCCTAGCTTCTCAGGAGGTGATGCGGGCTGGTTCTTAAGTACAGTGTAGTCACCGAACCCCCACAAAGGAATGTCCACACACTGTATTACTGAAAACACAGTCTTTATATAATTAACATTCAAAGGTATGTACACGATCACAATAACGCACTTTGCACTCGGAAATCAACAATGAAAAATATATACAATTCTAAAGTGGTACCACCAATGTTATCGAATCTCATTAAAGTGCATCAACTGTACGGTTAAAATGTCACACAGATCAATAACGAGGAAACCAGCAATAGAGATAGGCAGGAACGTAAGATGGTTGAAACAATAGGCAGAATGCTGACCCCTACCGCTAGACACAGTTCTGCGTGGAGGTCCCCCCACCTGGGCAACCTGTAAATAAAGATATATAGCACCAGCCCAGTCCATGTAATGTTCAATAGTCTTATTTCCTCCTATTAAGGTTTTACCCCCCCAATGTACCTGGTGGAGTAGAGTTCTCCAAAGAGGCGTCGACCGATCCTTCTTGAATGACTCCCTTTAAAGCAGGAGCCACGGATCGTCGAGAGGCGTTGTGGAACTCGGCGTTCGGTGTTGGGGAATCGACGGCCTTTCTTGAGTGCCCTCCCTTTAAGGCAGGAGTCACGGATCGTAGAACGTCCGACGGAGAACAGGTTGAACTATGGCAGTGAAGTGGTAGCTTCGTTCCTAGCGGTGCTCGTCGACGACAGAGCTTTGGTGTCCTACAAGGAAGAGGCGTGCGGGGAACCTCGGTGACGATAGTTCTGGACCGCAAAGAGATGATGAAGAACTGTGGCCCATCAAGGGCGTCGAGCCGTCGGCGTCTCTGGGGTCCTTAGGTGGCGGGAAACCGACCGGCGGATTCTCCTCGGCGCGTCGACGGTCAGGCCTTCTCCAGCGGGATAAAGCGGGCGACGATGCAAACGAGAGCGTCCGATGATCAAATGAAGTTCTTAGGCAAACGGGAGCACGGCGGCTCCAGTCGGCGACGGCGGTCGTCGACAGTGGCAGACAACAGTCCGGGTGCTTCTCTTTGAGATACCGCGGCAGTCCCCGTCTCGGGTCGGCAGCCTGTCGAAGGTCTGTCTACCAGGAAGCTTTGGCAAAGATCAGCTGGTGCACGATGGTCCCTTGTAGCTCGGGAAGAGGGCGCCTTACCAGGTCCTCTCTGGGTCAATCCTTGGAGACACAGCAGCTTTCAAATTGTGAAGGAGAGCAACAGCAATTCTTCTCGTCCAGCAGGGCTTCAAGGTCAAGCTTCAGTTACTCCAGTTACTCGTCATAGTGGACTTCAGCTTCTGAACACAATTCCTAGCAGTGAGAAGTCCCCAGATATACTGTTAATCTCCCATTCATTCCGCTGGGTCACACTCAAGCATTCAATCACGACTAAGGGCATTCATGCAGGCAGGCAGCCAATCAAGCACACAAGGTATTCAGGCCATTCACTTCTCTCCAGACACTCACAACAAGTTATGTGTATTGGGACAAGTACCGAGCCATTCAACACTCCAAGCTGCATTCATACCGGTTTCGGGCAGGGCTGTCTCAGTCATTGTGTCAACTACCAGATACTAGACATCCACAACACAGAATGCATATTCGTCACACACTCTATTCACCCAGGTCCCACCCACAGGAGGTACCCACAACATACATCACCGGGAAGGCTCCAGCTAGTCTGGCCGGGCCTTCACGACAACACCATATATGGCACTTCCATCCAACAGCCAGTCAGGTGGAAGGGACAGAGTCAGGGCTTCCCAGGACTTTGGGAAAACAAGGTAATAGGTAATAGAAAGCAAGAGGCCACAGGGGCCATTTTGTTTTCCATCAGGAATCAACTGATCTCAATGGCAGGGCCGGGGTATCCCAAAATGGAGGATACTCTGCGCACCTGTCAAATTCAGCATGGAGCTGCCACCAGCCCATACCCTGCTCTGCGGGCCACCCACAGGTGCCCAATAACATACACTAGGGGCACAGGGTTGTACCCCCCACCCATGGGTGCCATAAGGGTATCCCACGGGTCCGTTCACCAAACCAAAAGAGAGAGAGCTGCACCGCCAGGAGGCCCACATGAACTCCTGCGCGGAAAACACGACAGAACACACGATAAAAAACAGTAAAGGACAAGGATACGGAGGCCCTGTCCCTCCGATGCATTTCCAGCATCACAGTCGCCCCCCCAGACTGAGGTGGAGGGTGCCTAAGCTCACACGGGATAGACACCCTCATCCAGACAGTCAACATACCTTCTGGAAAGGCCATCTGCATTATCGTGACTCTTCCCTGGTCTGCGCTCTATGGTGAAGTCTAGCCCTTGCAGGCTAATGGACCACCTGAGCAGTTTCGGGTTCTCACCCTTCATCTGCATAAGCCACTTCAGGGGCTTATGATCTGTTTGGATCTTGAAGGTAGACCCCGTAAGGTAGGGCCTAAAACACCTAAGGCTCCAAACTATACTAAAACATTCCTTTTCAACAGTAGCCCACCTAAATTCTATACCCTTGAGTTGTGTACTGATGAATATGATAGGATGTTCTCTCCCTTTGTCATCTAACTGGGACAAGACAGCTCCAATTCCGGTGTCGCAGGCATCCGTCTGGACGATAAAGGGTCGGCTGTAGTCAGGCGCACACAACACGGGTGTCCTACACAGACTTTCTTTCAAGCCATCAAAGGCCCTCTGACAGTCTTCAGTCCAATTTACCTTCCTAGGCTGTTTGGGTGAAGTCAGAGCTGTCAGTGGTGCAGCTATGGTTCCATAGTCCGCCATGAAATTGCGATAATACCCAGTGAGGCCCAAAAAGGCTCTCACCTGGGTTTGAGTAGTGGGAGTCTCCCAGTCATGTACATCCTGTACCTTACTGGGGAGAGGTTGGATTTGACCCCCTCCTACCTCATGACCAAGATACATGACTTTCCCCTGAGCTATCTGACACTTGGTGGCCTTGATAGTGAGGTTAGCCCTTTTCAAGGCCTGCAACACTCTACCCAGATGTGTCAAGTGCTCTTCCCACGTAGAACTGTAGACGGCAATGTCGTCTAAATAAGCCACACAAAAGGCTTCCAGCCCACTGATAGCATGATTGACCAACCTCTGGAAGGTGGCAGGGGCATTCTTCAACCCAAAAGGCATGACCCTAAACTGGTAGAGTCCCTCTGGTGTTGAGAACGCCATCTTTTCCTTGGCATGGTCCGTCAGAGCTATTTGCCAATAGCCTGAGGTGAGGTCAAAGGTGCTCACAAATTTGGAAGCACCTATGGTGTCCACGAGCTCATCAGCCCTGGGCAATGGGTGCGCGTCAGTTTTGGTGACGGCATTGACTCCTCGGTAGTCCACACAGAACCTCCAATCCTTGGTACCTGCCTGGGAACTTGCCTTGGGGACAAGGACCACGGGAATGGACCAGGGACTGGTTGAGGGTTCAATAACACCCAGATCCAACATCTTGGTGACCTCAGCCTGCATGTGGTTCTTAACCGTATCTGACATTCGGTAGCTCCTGCTCTTGACAGGCACGCTGTCACCAGTGTCAATCTCGTGCTTACACCACGGTGTAAGGCCTGGCGTCAGCAAAAACAGAGAGGCACACTGCTGGAGCAATGTCCTGCAGGCCTACTGCTGCTCGGTTGTCAAATCTGGAGAGAGATGCACTCCCTCCACTGAGCCATCCTGAGGGTTGCTATGCAGCAAATCAGGTGGGGGCTCACTCTCATCCTCTTCTTGCCCTGAAGCCAGCAAGAGACATGAGACTTCGGCTTGCCTGTGGAAAGGCTTGAGCCTAATAACATGGAATACCTGAGGGGCTACCCCTGGGATTTGCCAGTCAACTGACAAGTTGGGCAGGTCCTGCAGTGGGACTCCACTTCTACTCCCATCCGGGGCCAGTAGAAATTGGCAGAGAGCCTCTGCTTAGTCTTCTTGGTGCCAAGATGACCAGCTAAGGGCACCTCATGTGCCAACTGCAGTAGGAAGGGCCGGTAAACCTGGGGTACCACCAACCTCTTGAGGGCACCAGGTTCAGGCTTAGTGGGCTCACTAACAAGAAGCTCACCCTCCCAATAAATCCAGAATGTCCTAGGCACTTCTCCTTGTGCCTGGGACAGGGCCTGTTTCCTCAGACCCTCGAGAGAGTGACACTCTCTTTGTCCTTTACAGAAGTCTGCCCGGGAGGGTCCCCCTTCAGCCAACAAGCATTGAAGATCGGGATGATCCTCCGGGTTGAGAACCTCTCCCAAAGGAGAGTCTTCTTGCTCTTCTCCCACAGGAGTTGAGACGGGGTTTACCACTGGACCCAGCCCGTCCGGAGCATGGATCCCAATGGGTGCTGTAGGAACAGCAGGAAGAGAAGGAGCTCCCTCCACAGAGGTGGCCTTTTTGCTCTTACTTCGTCTTGCCTTAGGCCGCGCCTTTGGCTCGAGTACCTGACTCACAGCCAGACCCGGGGTCACCTGTGACCTAGTGACCGCAGCAGCAGTCATGGGAAGACCATCCGCAATCAATCCCAACTCGACAAGATCATTTCCTAACAGAATGTTAGCAGGGACATTGTCCTGAACCAGGACAGGAAGCTTTGCTGTCTTGTCTCCAATTACGAGTGTGACTAAGGCTACAGGCGATAATTTGGGAGGCCCAACAGCTAACCTCGTGGTTCTCAGAGGAGCACCTAAATAGTCCTCTGGCTCTAGCAGGGTCCTGTCCACCACTGTCATGCTTGCCCCAGTATCTCTCAAACCAGTAGAAGGCTGGCCATTCAGGAGGACACTTCTCAAAAATCTACGGGTGTTCTGTGGGATAGTCGCCAGTACTTCCGCGTACTGGTCCCAGGCCCCAAGGGACACTAAGGAAATCTCTACAGGAGCACCAAATGTGATCCCTGTAGAGGAGGGGAGGACAGTGGCCTCCACCTCAGACATGGGGTAAGGGTAGGACAGGCTGACAGCCTGTACTCTGAGTGCCTTACTTTTACACTTGGAGTCACCCCTTCTGTGATCCAGAGCCCCACAATCCCAACACGTGCCGGGAGTGCGGGGTACTGTACTGGAACCACCGGGAGCCTGCTTTGCAGCAGGTGGACCACTACTCTTATTCCCACCCACAGATGACTTATCCCCACTAGATTTTTGGGTTTTAGGAGAGGAGGGTTTAGGTTTATTCGACTGTGACTGCTTTTGGGACTCCTCAGCTTTCTGAGAGGACCCCTTTTCTTTGTCCTTTTCCTTCCCACTGGAGTCCTTAGGGGACACCCGGTGGGAGACCCACTTGTCAGCCAGCCTAGCCAGTTTAAAGGGATCCAAGATGTTCTGGTCAGCAACATACTGACGCAGCTCCGATGAACAGGCTTCAGCAAAATGCTCAAAAAACAAGAGGTGAGACAATTCAACAAAAGTTTTAACCTTGTAACCATCAATCCACTCCATCATGTTCATGTGCGCAGCACTCACCCAGTCAACCCAAGACACATTCTCTCTTTTCTTAAAATCCCTGAACCTTTTAAGGTATTGGGTAGGTGGCTTGCCAGACTTGGCAATCAAAGCATATTTCATACACTCATACTGACCCCTTTCTTCCACACTCAGCTTCAGAATACAGTCATACCCAGTCTGAGGCACTCTGCTTAACAAACACTTAACCCAATCTCTTTTGCCAACATCATGAATTGCACAAGCCATCTCAAATGCTTCAATCCATTGGAGTATATCAGAACCCTCCACAAACACACCAACCAAATCATTCATAAATTTAGTTGCTGGGGACCTGACACTCTCACTGGGTTTCGCTGAAGTCTCCACTCTAGCTTTCTCTAGCTGGATTCTCTGACATTCAGTGTCCTTGTCTTTGAGTTCAAAATCCCTATTCTTAAATTCAACTTGTTGAGCCAACTCCTCCTTCTTAAGCTCAGCATCTATTTCCAACTTCCAGTTGCTGAATCCTTCCCTCATGAGCCGGAGCTCATCCCTCGAGGCCCCGACACTGCAGGAGCAGCGGGCCTGCCCAGGAAGCCATCCCAGATCAGCAGGGGAATTATGGTAAGCGCGGACCGATTGCGCTTTTTTACCAATGCCACCTAAATTTGATTTTCCCATTCACTGCACGAATGCATACTAGCATTCCTTGATGCCCTATCAAGCACCTAAGCAGCCCTACACCCGCCCTGCTTCGTTCGAGCACGTTTTGCCCTGAATCCAGCTCCGTGGTACACGAGGTACCCCCTTCAAAGATGGCCGCCGCATTCTAGGCTACCTCCGATCGGTGCCTGACCAGGCACACAGCAGCAGTCTCGGCCCTCCCGGATTGGCCACTGCAACCACAACCTTTGCCATTGGTCGCCGGTAGGCGAAGCCGGCCCTCTCCATTCAAGGCCCTCGAGGACAAGGCTCGTGCCTGTTCTCTGCCTGAAGCAGTTGCTGAATCCTTCCCTCATGAGCCGGAGCTCATCCCTCGAGGCCCCGACACTGCAGGAGCAGCGGGCCTGCCCAGGAAGCCATCCCAGATCAGCAGGGGAATTATGGTAAGCGCGGACCGATTGCGCTTTTTTACCAATGCCACCTAAATTTGATTTTCCCATTCACTGCACGAATGCATACTAGCATTCCTTGATGCCCTATCAAGCACCTAAGCAGCCCTACACCCGCCCTGCTTCGTTCGAGCACGTTTTGCCCTGAATCCAGCTCCGTGGTACACGAGGTACCCCCTTCAAAGATGGCCGCCGCATTCTAGGCTACCTCCGATCGGTGCCTGACCAGGCACACAGCAGCAGTCTCGGCCCTCCCGGATTGGCCACTGCAACCACAACCTTTGCCATTGGTCGCCGGTAGGCGAAGCCGGCCCTCTCCATTCAAGGCCCTCGAGGACAAGGCTCGTGCCTGTTACCTGCCGATCCTGCCATCTGCCAGCCCCCATGCTCCACCGTACGCACTGGCCAAGGTAACACTGTGCAATAACTACGCTCCGCGGAGCGCACGACCTACCTTTAACCTCACCCGCACTTGCATTGTGTTGTGCCCTATAGTCGCCTAGACATCACCTGCATTGTGTTGTGCCCTATGGTCGCCCAGACCTCACTCGCATTGTGTTGTGCCCTATAGTCGCCTAGACATCACCTGCATTGTGTTGTGCCCTATGGTCGCCCAGACCTCACTCGCATTGTGTTGTGCCCTATAGTCGCCTAGACATCACCTGCATTGTGTTGTGCCCTATGGTCGCCCAGACCTCACTCGCATTGTGTTGTGCCCTATAGTCGCCTAGACATCACCTGCATTGTGTTGTGTGTGTTGTTGTGCCCTATGGTCGCCCAGACCTCATTCGCATTGTGTTGTGCCCTATGGTCGCCTAGACATCACCTGCATTGTGCTGTGCCCTATGGTCACCCAGACCTCATTCGCATTGTGTTGTGCCCTATAGTCGCCTAGACATCACCTGCATTGTGTTGTGCCCTATAGTCGCCTAGACATCACTTGCATTGTGCTTCGCCCTATGGTCACCCAGACCTCATTCGCATTGTGTTGTGCCCCACCTATATCGCCAATGCCCCCTACCCGCCACTCCTCTGTATATCAGCCTAGCCATAGCATGCTATTTTGCCTGACTGCGATCATGTTCCCCTTCTGTGTCATGCAAAGTAACACACCTTGCACTGGCAACAGTTACCTAGCCTATAACAATGGTCTAGTCAGACCCGCCTGCCCAAGACACCACCCGATCACCTGCCCTACTCCATTCCTGCCCACTACACCAGCCTTCCTCCCGGATACTAATTCTGCCCATCCCACCCATAGCCATGCACACGCTCCACATGTCCCAGCTAATACTCACCCAGTTGTCTATAAGCAGAACCCCATCAACACGAGAGCATCATGCCCCACCATTGACTACAACACCTCTTCAATAGCCAACCCAACTAACTCCCGTAACACCACCCTCATCCCTTCCGATCGGAATACTAGACTTGGCGCCAGAACCTACCACAGACCTAGCAAAAGCCCAGCTAAATCACTTAATAAGACTAACCCTCACACTGTAACACCTATCAACACCATCCATCCCTGTCCTAAAGGAGCTCTTCTAAATGTCCGTTCATTAGTCGCCCATTCCACAGAAGTCGCAGACATTATTCTAACAAACAACCTGGACTTCCTTGCGGTAACCGAAACTTGGCTGCACGATGCTGCAGGTCCATCTCTCGCCCTAGCCATACCTGATAACTACACCATCCTTAGAGCAGATAGACCGAATGCTCGAGGAGGTGGCGTAGCTATTATCTTTAAGTCCACGCTTGACATCAGACTATCCTCTGCTCCCCCACTCAAATCCTGCGAACACATTACAGTCAAATTTCAAACTTCCCCTAAAAGTACCATCACACTGCACTTAATTTACCGACCGCCGGGCCCACCTGGCTCTTTTGAGGAAGACATCACCTCACTAGTTGCTGAAAGTTCCAAACCATCAGCACAAATGATTATACTTGGAGACTTTAATCTTGGGTTTAACGACCCCCTAGACACCCCTGCCACTGCCCTGGCCATGGCACTAGAGGAGCATGGCCTCCAACAACTCTGCTCCAAACCCACCCATTCGAAAGGCAGAATCCTCGACTGGATAACTACCCTTAACTGCAACATTACTATGAAAAATCCCACACAACTTATTTGGACTGACCACTACCTCCTCCCTTTTGACATCCTCACCAGTAATTCAGCTCATAAAAGGCCTATCATGGCACCTGCTTGCCCTACCAGGAAAAAGAGCAATATCACAGCAGAAGCCCTAATACCCCTAGTGATCCCCACATTGAACGCACTACCTGCTACAACGGACTTGAACCAATTGGTCAACGTTTACAATGAGTCCATGGCCAATGCCATCGACATCATTGCCCCACTGAAACTACGTAAAGGGATACCCAAAGCGCACCTTAACACATGGTACACCCCGGAGCTCAAAACCCTCCGTCAACAAAAAAATAAACTCGAAGCACTATGGAAATCAGTGCCCTCTGTAAATAACAGAACGAATCTCACTAACATCTCCACCCTCTACAAAAATGAGATTATACGTGCCAAGAAAGAATCTCTCAATACTAGGATCTCCCAGGCAAGCTCTAGTACTAAGGAGCTCTTTAACATACTAAAGGAACTAGAAAACCCCATTACTCCTACCGACTCCTGCACTAAGGATAAACTTTGGTGCACAGGGATCCAGAATGCCCTAGCTAACAAAATCTTAGGGCTCCAAACTAAAATTAACAACAAACGACAACAACTCACTCTTGATCCTACTTCCACCCCCACTCCCCCTCCACTTACTGCCATTAGTTCAGGCTTCACTTTCAAAAAAGTATCCATATTGGAGGTTCAGAAAATTATAACATCCCTGAAACCATCGAACTGCAAGGGGGACAGCTGCCCCGCACAGATTATAAAAGATGCAGCTAGGGATCTCTCCCCTTTTATCACTAAATTAATAAACTTGTCCTTCGCCAATAACATGGTCCCCAGCAATCTGAAACAGTCTTGGGTCCTACCTCTACTAAAAAAAACTACTCTCAACCCTGACATTCCCACGAATTATAGACCTATTACCACCGTCCCATTCCTACTAAAAATTTTGGATAAAGTGGCTTATCTACAAATCCAGGACTACCTCGAGACTAATCATCTACTAGGAACTCGCCAATCCGGCTTTCGACCACAACATGGGACAGAGACAGCCCTTGTTGATCTCAAATGCCAGATAGACGAACTCAAAGACAAAGGCAAGGCTGCCATCCTTCTACTCCTTGACCTCTCCGCCGCCTTTGACCTGGTCGACCATAAAATCCTGTGCAACCATCTGTCTCTGGCAGCACACTTCTCTCACTCTGCGGTCACATGGATCCAATCTTTCCTGGACAATAGAGCCATGCGGGTCTTCTCTCCCATAGCAGCGGCTGACCCCATCCCCATCACCTGTGGTGTCCCACAAGGTTCCTGTGTCTCACCTACTCTATACAATATATTCACCAAGCCCCTATTCGATAAGCTGGACAATCTGGGTGTCACCTACACAAACTACGCAGATGACACCCAGATACTCCTCACCTTATCAGGTAACTACAACAAGGACGCCAAATGGATCAATGAAGTCTTTTCCATCATTCAGGCATGGATGGCCACACATGGCCTGTGCCTGAATGATGACAAGACCGAACTGCTTCTTGTCGGCTCACCTAACACTATCCGAAAACTCTGTCCCGGCTACACTAGCTTCACTATTGACAGTAACACCATACCCATCGCCAAGAGCGTAAAAACCCTCAGCTTCCACCTAGACACGAACACTAACCTAGATAAACAAATCAACATGACCGCCTCGGCCACTGCCTACACTGGCAAACTTATCAGGGCCTGCAGACCATTGATCTCCCCTAGCAATTGCCTCATCCTAGCCAGAGCTCTCATTCAATCTAAACTGGACTACTGTAATAGCCTCTATGTAGGTGCCAACAAAACAGTAATCAATAAATTGCAAGTCCTACAAAACAATGCACTCCGTGCCGCCCTCAATATTCCCAGAAGGGAACACATCTCCGCCACCAGAACTGCCTGTAAATGGTTGTCCATACAACAAAAAATAGACCTGAAAACTATTTGCCTTACTTACAAAGCCCTTAATCATCTTGCCCCGCCCTACCTCTCTAACAAATTTACACTAAGACAGAACACCAGAACCACCAGATCGTCCAACACACTACAACTAACAGTTCCCAAATACTCCCTCAAAAGAGCCGGCGGATCCAGCTTCCCAGCTCTGGCATCACAACTTTGGAACTCCATCCCACTGGATATTAAATCTACACCCACCTTCCAACCCTTCAGAACTAAGGTCATCTCCTGGCTAATCAACAAATAACTGTCCTACCACATATGTATGCACACCCTTTCTCCAATTTTACCTATGTTGTTTGACCACTATTATCTATGCATTTCTGCCTTTTTGTTCAGCTCTCCTATGACTTATTACTACTGTACCATTGTCTGTTATTTGTAACCTGATGTTCAAAGCGCACATATACCTCTGGGTCAAGAGCGCTATATAAATAAATAAACAAACAAACAAACAAACTTGCAATATTCAAAGGCCAATTTCATCCTTAATAACTCAAGCTCCAAGGAATTGCTGGGGTTCGGAACAGAGGCAGCAGGAACTGCGGCATTCCCAGAAACAGATTCAGTAGAAACCCCAGGGGCAGAGTCCTCATTGGTTGCATTCCCCGCCTCATCAAGAGTTTCACCATCGGTCTGGTAGTCCACCAGGGCAGCTATCAGCTCGGCCCTAGACTTATCCACAAAGTCTAACTCCCTGGCTTCACAATCACTCTGGAGAGCCTCTAAGTTCATCCGAGTCAATTTGCCATTTGCAATAGACTCCATTGCTTGTAATGCAGTTATTTTGTACACAACCAAACCTTAATTTAATGAAGTGCAGATATTTTGTAAGTGGCACGGTTGTACACTGATTCTTAAAACCATAAGCATCCCACCGCTGCAACCAGTGTAAAGACTGGTAGGGGGTGTCTGTACTTCTGCTCTCTATATAGTAGAGGAGAGGCACAGAAGACCCCAGCCAAGATTCTCTATAAGGTAGCAATGGACGAGCAATCAAGGCCTAGCTTCTCAGGAGGTGATGCGGGCTGGTTCTTAAGTACAGTGTAGTCCCCGAACCACCACAAAGGAATGTCCACACACTGTATTACTGAAAACACAGTCTTTATATAATTAATATTCAAAGGTATGTACACGATCACAATAATGCACTTTGTACTCGGAAATCAACAATGATAAATATATACAATTCTAAAGTGGTACCACCAATGTTATCGAATCTCATTAAAGTGCATCAACTGTACGGTTAAAATGTCACACAGATCAATAATGAGGAAACCAGCAATAGAGATAGGCAGGAAGGTAAGATGGTTGAAACAATAGACAGAATGCTGACCCCTACCGCTAGGCACAGTTCTGTGTGGAGATCCCCCCCACCTGGGCAACCTGTAAATAAAGATATATAGCACAAGCCCAGTCCATGTAATGTTCAATAGTCTTATTTCCTCCTATTAAGGTTTTACCCCCCCAATGTACCTGGTGGAGTAGAGTTCTCCGAAGAGGCGTCGACCGATCCTTCTTGAGTGACTCCCTTTAAAGCAGGAGCCACGGATCGTCGAGAGGCGTTGAGGAACTCGGCGTTCGGTGTCGGGGAATCGACGGCCCTTCTTGAGTGCCCTCCCTTTAAGGCAGGAGTCACGGGTCGTCAAACGTCTGACGGAGAAGAGGTTGAACTACGGCAGTGAAGTGGCAGCTTCGTTCCTAGCAGTGCTCATCGATGACAGAGCGTTGGCGTCCTGCAAGGAAGAGGCGTGCGGGGCACCTCGGTGACGATAGTTCTGGACCGCAAAGAGATGATGAAGAACTGTGGCCCAGCGAGGGCGTCGAGTCGTCGGCGTCTCTGTGGTCCTTAGGTGGTGGGAAACCCACCGGCGGATGCTCCTCGGCGCCTCGACGGTCAGGCCTTCTCCAGCAGGATAAAGCGGGCGACGATGCAGACGAGAGCGTCCGATGATCAAATTAAGTTCTTAGGCAAACGGGAGCACGGCGGCTCCGGTCGGCGATGGCGGTCGTCGACAGTGGCGGACAACAGTCTGGGTGCTTCTCTTTAAGATTCCGCGGCAGCCTGACGAAGGTCTGTCTACCAGGGAGCTTTGGCAAAGATCAGCTGGTACACGATGGTCCCTCAGAGCTCGGGAAGAGGGCGCCTTACCAGGTCCTCTCTGGGTCAGTCCTTGGACACACAGCAGCTTTCAGATTGTGAAGGAGAGCAACAGCAATTCTTCTCGTCCAGCAGGGCTTCAAGGTCAAGCTTCAGTTACTCCAGTTACTCGTCGTAGTGGACTTCAGCTTCTGAACACGATTCCTAGCAGTGAGAGGTCCCCAGATATACTGTTGATCTGCCATTCATTCCGCTTGGTCACACTCAAGCATCCAATCACGACTAAGGCATGCATGCAGGCAGGCAGCCAATCGGGCACACAAGGTATTCAGGCCATTCACTTCTCTCCAGACACTCACAACAAGTTTTGTGTATTGGGACAAGTACCGAGCCATTCAACACTCCAAGCTGCATTCATACCGTTTTCGGGCAGGGCTGTCTCAGTCATTGTGTCAACCACCAGATACTAGACATCCACAACACAGAATGCATATTCGTCACACACTCTATTCACCCAGGTCCCACCCACAGGAGGTACCCACAACATACATCACCGGGAAGGCTCCAGCTAGTCTGGCCGGGCCTTCACAACAACACCATATATGGCACTTCCATCCAACAGCCAGTCAGGGGGAAGGGACAGAGTCAGGGCTTCCCAAGACATTGGGAAAACAAGGTAATAGGTAATAGAAAGCAAGAGGCCACAGGGGACATTTTGTTTTCCTTCAGGAGTCAACTGATCCCAATGGCAGGGCTGGGGTTTCCCAAAATGCAGGATACTCCGCGCACCTGTCAAATTCAACATGGAGCTGCCACCAGCCCATACCCTGCTCTGCGGGCCAACCACAGGTGCCCAAAAACATACACTAGGGGAACAGGGTTGTACCCCCCACCCATGGGTGCCATAAGGGTATCCCACGGGTCCGTTCACCAAACCAAAAGAGAGAGAGCTGCACCGCCAGAAGTCCCACATGAACTCCTGCGCGGAAAACACGACAGAACACACGATAAAAAGCAGTAAAGGACAAGGATACGGAGGCCCTGTCCCTGCGATGCATTTCCAGCATCACAGAGTCCATTGAAGGAGTCAGTGGAGCTGTGTTCGGCGTGCCAACATCGGCAGATGAAGGTGAGTGTCCGTACAAACATACGACAACCAATCATCACCGTTGACCTCCAAATGTGATAGCAATGACAGCCAATACATGGCGCATCATACACACCTACACATATCCATATACACATGGTGGGCCCACCACTATCACATTCCAATGCATGCTGCATGCCATGCCCATACACAAATACACACCTGACACACAGATGACCGGCACGTGTCACACAGCACGCAAGTCACAACACACATCAATGCCCCACAGCAGCCACCATGGTGTACATGTGAACACCTGCATGATTGCAAACAGCACCCCCCAACCTTGGATGTACCCAGTCAGCTGCAAAGCCAGGCATGCAACTGATCACATGGCGCCAACTCCACAAAGACAAACGCATGCATGATGCAAGCACCACCATCACTGATGCCCTGCCACTCTCTGTCCCCCACAGGTACGGATGCAGACACCGAAGAAGCAGAGGGAAGTGGGCAATGCACAACACCAGCCAAAAGGGCAAGGGGCCAAGCTGATGGCAGTGGGCCATCTACTTCGAGGGGACCAAGACACCAACCAGTGCCCAACCAGCCACACTGCCACCCACACAGGACCAGCAGACACCTGCCCCTGCACCCCTGGACACACAATCTACACAGGCAGAGGACGCATCTGGCATGGACAATGATGGCACACAGTCCACTGCCGCAAGCACAATTGGGGAGATGGCTGCATCGGCACAGCATAGTGGCGACGAGGAAGCAGGCCCTGACGATTACGCCAATGCAGGAGTCCTCCACTCAGAGCCTGTAGGTCAAACCCCAAGCCCGCAGGTCACCCCACAGGACACCCCTCGCCAGGATTCATCAGAACAGGGCAGCCGTGGAGAGTGGTCTCTGACATTTCACAGCCCCATATTGTCTGCAGTATCACCACGTAACCTACCAACCACCACCCACACTGCTATACAGGACCTTGAGGGAAGTCTGTCAAGGATGGAGGGCCGGCAGGAGGAGATGCAAGGCTATGTCAAACAGTACTTTGCTGAAGGCGAGTCAACACGCCGTGTCATCCGTGACAGCACTGCGGCTGTAATCCAGGCCATCAACTCAAGTGCTCAGCAAGTGCGGGATGGATTCAATGCCTTGGGCCAGATCCTCACCAGGATTGCAGACAGCATGGAACAGCGGCAAACTGCGGCTTTGGGGTCACAACAATCTGCCTCATCCACATCGACCATGCCAGCAAGTTCCAGGCAGACCAGCCCTGTGCGCATGTCCCTGAGAAGTGCGCGGCGCTCAGAGATCCAACCCCCACCTCCGAAGGGGGCTCCACAGTAGCAGGGCCACCCTGCACAATCTGTTTAGCACCTCATCCAGACACATGTTGTGCCATTGTTGACTTTGGGTGTTAGGGGGAGGGCGGAGGGTGGTGGTGGGTTTGTGGGGGTTTTTGGGGGGAAGGGGAGGGGTGTTTGGGGGCGTGGAGTGTTAAATTATGTTCCACAGACCATCACTTGAATACACCCGTTGTGTACAAAACATCACATGAGTGGACATTGCTTCTTTGGTGTTTGAAAATGTATTGCTTCATAGTGCACTGTGCCCATATACCCACACACCAGTGCCCACAATTCCCAATACGTGGAACCCTGTGCATCCCAGTACATCAGAATGATTGGTCTATGACTGATTGGCGCACGCGCGACCCTCAAGTGTATCATGTCCTGGCCTATGTCCAACATCTACTCCTTTCTCTCCTTCTACTTCACCAGGTGGTGGCAGCTCCATGTCAGGTGGCAGGGGTACGTTCCACCGGATGCACATCTTATGCAGCATTGCCCATACCATGATGATCTTGCCCACCTTCTCAGGCCCGTATATGAGTGCGCCACCCGACCTGCTGAGACAGCGAAACCTTGCCTTCAACAGTCCAAAGGTCTGCTCAATGACCACACGTGTGCGTGTATGTGCACGACTGAAGTCCTCTTCATGCCTGTTCTGTGGATTCCTGACAGGGGTGAGTAGCCACGCCTTCAGAGGACAGCCAGCATCACCTGCATGGGAGCAGAAGGAAGTATGTGTAAGGATACTGCTCAGTTGCCATATGTGCTCAGCCTGTACATCTTTCAAGTTCACATGCAGTATCCTGTCGATGGCAGCCACATCCACATGACTATCAGCCCTGTACAGTACTTGCCAATCCATGGTGGGAGCCTTGGGTGACATACATGACTTAGGGGGCTAGACATTTAAACCACCAGGCACCCCGATCCATTGTCTAGGTCCATTATATATGCACATTTGAGGGCTGTGTGGCAGGGGATAACTCAAGATGCTTTTAGTCCCCCATCCCTCTCCTCCCATGGCCCAGAGGGCATTCCCCTTCCATATGCATGTAGCCCCCCATCCCTCTCCTCCCATGGCCCAGAGGGCATTCCCCTTGCATATGCATGTAGCCCCCATCCCTCTCCTCCCATCGCCCAGAGGGCATTCCCCTTGCATATGCATGTAGCCCCCCCATCCCTCTCCTCCCATGGCCCAGAGGGCAGACTCACCCAACAGCCAGCCACTTCGTACAACGTCTCCTTCCATGTAGCGGGGTAGCAAGGAGTTCCGCAGCACCATGGCATCATGCGTGGATCCTGGGTAACTGGCACAGCAATGTGTAATTATCTGGCTGGCATCACAGACCATCTGCACATTGATGGAGTGCTATAGCTTCCGATTGCGGTACACCGCCTCCACGGCATGTGGGACTACCAACTCTACATGGGTGCAGTCAAGGGCACCAATTACATTGGGCTTGGAATGCTATTTTGATGGCATTCGCTTCCTGTGGTGTCCGTGGGAGGGATATGTAGGCACTTGCATGCTTTAGTAGTGCATTCAGCACTTGGTTTAGCACAACAGAGAAGCATGATTGCGACATGCCATGCATTTGGCCCACTGTGTGTTGGTAAGTGCCTGTGGCCAGGAAGTGGAGCACAGATGCCACCTTCAGCAGAGGGGCGATGGCTGTGCGGATGTTGATCAGGCTAACCAAGTCTTCCTGTATTAATTCCACTAAGGTGGTGATGGTGTCCCTGTCCAGGCGGTACAGGGTGTGGATCTGAGCTGGGGTTAAGTCAAATGGATTGGCCCTTATACGTGGAATTGATGGCTGTCTGCGTGGAACAACTGCCTGCACTGGTGGGATTTACTGGGCCAGTCTCACCCTCCTTCTCCTCCTGCGTCTCCTCTGTGTTGCCTGTAGTACTGCCTGCTCAAGGAGTAGCAGTGCAGGCATGTCCTCCAGCCCCAGTATGGCAAGTGCAAGTGGTCTCATTTCAGTTTGGGAAGGGGTGTGGTGTGTGGCTGTGCTCCTTTTGTGCTGGGACTGACTCCATTGCCTCCACCTGTGCTAATTGTGCGCACCTGTGGCAGTTGGTTACACAGCAGATTGCTGTTATCGGGTGATCCGCGATGCCAGTATTGCCGGCATTGTGGTGGCCCTTCTTACCACCCGTTCGCGTGCCCGAATGCTAGTATGGTGGTGCACGGCCACAGCGGATCCTTGCCGGTAGGACCGGCATCTAGGGTCGTAATACTACAGACCGGTAATGGATGCCGGTATTGCCTTACCGGCTCCGTTATCACCGGACCACCAACCTCGTAATGAGGCCCATTGTCTTCGACAACAGATGACTCAACGACAGTTCCTTGTAATTCCTGTAGGACTGCAAACTGTTCCTTACGTTTTGATTTGACCTGTTCTACTCTAGCATTTAGGTTATTTTCTTTGGCTTTAAACACTTCTTTCTTAAAAGATCTGACTGCAAGCTTTTAGGTCGCAGCCGTGTCATTTGATGGACGTTTCCGCCAGTTGCATTCCGCCTTTTGTTTCGCCCCACTTGAATACAGACCCTCTGTGGCAAACCATTGGTTAAAACTGACCACTCTGTATCAGAAAAGTCTTTACATCTTAGGTTACCAGAAGAATGACTCCCTTCTCTTGGTGTCTTCATTAACAGTTCAATACAACCAGATGGAATGACTCCCTTGCCCTGGCTTCTCTTTTACTTTGGTATCACAGTTCAACCACACCAGGGGGAATTACTCCTTTCCCCTCTTACTTTTAGGCTTCTCACCAGTTCATGCACTCGTAGGGTCCTTGACCCTGGCTTCCCCACTGTGACCCACTTGGTTCACTATCATGTCAAGTACTGCCATGAGGAAAGTTACTTGTAATGTCCTTCTGTTTTGACTGTGGGTCCCAGACCCATACGTCTATGCTTCTTTAATCTCCCAGACTTGGATAATCTCTGCCAAGTACAGCCATGAGGAAGATGACTTGTGTCCTTTTCTTGATACATGTCCTTAGGGTTAGAGGTCTGATGTGTGCCCCTATTGCTTTCCCTACTTCTCTCTATCTCAGGGCTTACATCCCATCCCTCGAGTTCAGGATATGTTCTTCCTGCATGCTTTATGTGATAAGCAAGACCCTCTTGTACCACCACCGGCCAGCCCCTTTTCTCCTGTACCTTTGGAGACTTCTCTGGCAGGCTCTGATCTGCCTCTTGAACTGCCTTTGCCCTGCTTGGGTCTCTCTGGGATTCTGCAGGCTTCTCCTGCACTGTAGCGGTTTAGCAGCTTCTGTCTCTCCACAGTACACGTGCCTGTTACAGACTGTGTGGTCCAGCTCTGCTGCAAAATCAGGCTTCTTCTTCGCCAAGAGTCCTCTGGCGTCAGATCCACTGGGGATGCTGTCTGCTTTTTTCGGCATTCCTGACTGCAGCTGCTTGAATTTCCCACGTCGAGCAGCTTCCTCGTCCTTGGTTCCTCCTGGGATGGCTGAGCAACATTGTAAGTCCTTCATTGCTTTTTATCTCACACTGCCGTGGATGACTAAAATGCTCATCCAGGTCACAGACTTACAAAGGTTCATGGGAGAACTGGGCAAGTGTTAGGTTCTAAGGTTTATAGAGGTGGGTAGGGTGTTGGGTGAGGGATGTTATACTGCATTCTCCCGAGATGTTCTCCCTTGTCCCCAGAGAGGAGGTCTTTTCCTATGAGATCCTTCCCCTGATTACAACACCCAAGGGGACTATCTGATAGCAGTCTCACCACCCTGGACGCATGGGAAGAAGCTCCCCCTCAGGGAGAAGTGACGACATTTTGGGATTCGTCACAATAGCCACAGTTCTACCAAAACCACGGTATGATGATTAGATGTTGATCTTATATTGAAAATGGAGAAGATTTGATTGAATATTGATGTTAAACATCCTCTAATTTCCTGAGAACAAAATTACCCATGAATCAAATCGGCGTATACTTCTCCAGAACTCAGACAGCAATAGATTAGAATACCAGTGACACAAAACATTTGCATAGTATCATATACAAGAATATTATGCTACGGTCCTGAAGTCTATGCTCCATGGCAATTGTTGGTCTTGCTCACAGACCCAAGCTATTTCTTATATATAGTGCAACACTTAACTCAGGAAATATTTTAGTCCATTTTCCAATAGAAGACTCTGTTTTGCAGAAAATAATTCCACAGAATTGGCTAAAATTTTAATATGACCCACCTCCCCCTGCTTATGAGGCTCGTTTCAAAGATTCCAGTCAGGATCTTCCTAGCTGCCACATAGCCGTATTTATGTAGAAAATAATTCTTAACATGTGTGTATTTTTAAAAGCCAATGGCTGGTAATTAATAATTATTTTATAGTTGCTCCAAAGAACAAAATATGCCCAGCTCAAAAAATTGCCCAATATGAAAGATTTCCCTGCTTCCCGATCCCACTTAATCAGGATTTGAAAAGAGTGTAGGTAGCACATCGTTAGACTTAGCATGTGTATATGCATGTGATATGGGGATGGAAAGGGCACAACACATTTCGTCCTATACCTCAATATAGGACACACAACCTTTCAATCATGCTTTTATGTAACATCTTACATGCATCTAAAGATGCACAATTTCAGAGTGGATTCTGAAACACAGAGGGGGCTCTACTGTTAAAACAAAGGGACCTTCAATGTGGTTGATCTGGGTAGCCCAATATTGATTACAATATCTGGCAGAGAGAAACCCCCATCAAAACTCAAAAGTATTTGGTCAACTGGTGGGATTGGATCTTGGAGCACTAGGAGGCAGAGTTTGCCAGAGTATGACAGACACTCTGTACTAGCATCTCTTGGATGCTGAAAAAATTACTGCAAATCTCTGTTTGTGCTGTGGCCAGAAGGAACCCTGTGAATTGTTCTTTCCCCTTTGTCTTGCAAGACCAGCTGGATCCATTCTTTTGAAGGCTTATTTTGCATTGTTAACTTCCAGGACCCATCTGTGTTGCTTGACTCCGAGTACTGCAACTTTCAATAATTCAGGGGTGGCACTCACTGTCTAGCAGGACCATGGTACCATCCTATTTGCATGGAGATCTCCAGCGGTGTATCTTGTTGCACTTTGTTTAAAAAGCTACCTGTGATCCTGCTAGAGTCCCTATTGTGAAAAATCTGCCCTGAAGCTGCTGCAATGCCCGTTCTCAGTCTTGTTTAGTCTGCATCTATGGGATCCCCTGACTTTACCTGAAGTCTTTGTCCAGTTCTTCTGAAACTGGGGGTTTCTGTTCCTGACCACGTCCATTAAGGGGACAACCCCAAACTCTGTTACTCCTGTCCTAGGGTGCCACTCTACAGGCTCTTCATCGACAAGACACAGATGCACTTAGTGCAGTTTCTCCACATCGTTGGGATCGGTGGACTAAGCCTGATTTGTTCCGGTTGTCTGGCTGCAGGGCTCTTCATTGATGACTTTGCCCATCCAGGAAAGGAGCACAATCGTTATCACTGCCCTGAAGGAACCCTTCTCTTCAATCTCAGAGTCTGTGTTATTCTGAGGTGCTTTTATCATCAGCATTTCACCATTGGAGACTCTTAGTCACCAGGGGTCTTCGTTCTGCTCTTTGTGGAGCAGATACATTAGCTGCTGACCTTGCCCATCTAGGTGGAACCTCATCCATGATAGTTGTTGATATATTTGTATTTATATTTCTGGAAGAAGAGAGTGTATTTCCAAATAGAAATGGCTTACTCAGTAGACAATAACAGAGAACAGAGGCAGTCCTAGGGTTAGGTGGCTCCTTGGATTGGGTCGCATATACCCAGTGGTTAAGGGGTAAGAGTAAAACAGGGATTGGAGAACATAACAATATTTTTCAAATGGAGAGCCTGTGACCAGTATTCACATATTGACAAATTGCTTAGAGTAGCCCTCTGGGCATAATGAAGGAGGGTGGGTTGGGTGTTATTTTTTGTAGGAGGAGAGTGAGGTTTTGGGAGAGCGCCTACTTCCCATGTCTAGCAGGTGGAGTTTGAGCCTCGTTTTGAACAATTACAGAGAAGAGATGGCATTGTTGGCCTGTCTGAGAGCATTCCAGTGAAGTGGGTCAAGCGAGAAAAATGAGCAAAAAGGGAAGGAGGCCTGGATGGCAAGTGTAAGTACCTGTTTCGTTTGTATCTCTGTTGGGTTTATCTGGTATCACTGAAGTGTGCCTTTCCAGTTTTCAGAGCAGGGATTCAACCTATCTCCACTTGCAATCTGGGCTGAAGAGTGAAATCTGAGTGATCTCAACGGAACCCAGAGGAGGAGAAGAGGCCAGGAGCCCGGAGGAGGTGCAAGAAAGGCTAGCCTATGCAAGGGATTAGGCAACCAAAAGTTCCTCGGTGAAGAAAGGTCTGAGGGCAGTCTGACTATTGCTTGAGGGGCAGAGATATGAAGACAGTGAGTTCTGAACAAAGGAGTCATGTAAGAGACGCACCCCATTGCTCCAAGTTAAAGATACCCCAAGAGAGGGGGAGAGAGTGAAGATATCCCAATATAGAAGACAAGATTCAAAAGGCCTCATGAGAGGGAGAGAAAGCGAATATACCCCAAGAGGGGGAAGAGAGCCAAGATACCCTAAGATAGGGGAAGAGAGAGGGTCAGAGAATGAAGACACCTTGGAGCAGGGATAAAAGAGAGAAATACCCAGAGTGCAGAGAAGGAGAGTGTGAAGTCCTAGAGTGGAAAAGAAAGTCCCCGGAGTGGGTAAAACAAGTGATAACAGCACCCAGACTAAGATGGAAGAAAGATGGAAATTACCAAGAAAGACAGAACACTTTGCCATTATACCGGCATCTGAAGAACTTTCTATGCAGCGGAACCAAAATGGGAGAAATTCTGGGTCAGAAGTTATTAAACCCTTTAAACCTATGTGTGATCATTTTTTCCTGGGAAAGCAGTAGGTTAGTGTAGGACTTGGGCAAGGTACTTCAGGTTTGATTCATCCTGACAGTAGTACCCATTTCTTGAACTTTCAGGTTTTAGAATAGGGAACAGATCTCTTAGAGTTAGGAAAAGTTGTATTATTTTAGTTTGTTATTTTCTATTAAGCTGTCCAGAAGGTCAGGCGAACTCTAAGAAAAGAAAAGAAAGACCAGTGAACATTATGTCCCAGTGTCTAAATCCTAATTCTGGCTTACCACACATCCATATAAGAATGCCATGCTGATCTTCTTATTCATGTCATTCGTTTTTTAATGATGTGATGAATCACCTATGACTAGTTGGAGAATATGAACTCGACAAGATGTTAGCTGTTAGATGTTAGCTCCATCACATTCAATGGTTTGGTACCTCCTCCCCATGAGAACATGCCTGCGATGTTGACTCTGAGAGAGTACAACAGACAGAAGAGAACACAGACCATCCAAGACCAAACCTGCTTCTGGAAATCAAAAATGCCATCTGGCGTTTATCACCTGGTTTCCCTGGTCAAGTGATGAAAAGCACCCACAAGACCAGATGGGAAGAAAGGTCAGGAACAATGACAATATGTCCTTAAGAACATTGAAGCTCACTGGAGAATTCTCCTTCGATCAGACATTAGGAGGCAGCATTGTTGTCTGTCTCGTATGCTATTGTAGTTATTTCTTGGCACACTGATGATATGTAATCATGTTTCAACCTCCTAAAAAGTGTGTGGGATTTGTGACAAATCTGGACTGTTCATCCCTTCTCCCAGAGGGGAGCCACCCCCTTTGAGACTAGGGAAGTGAGCTTGCTCAGCAAGACCCTGCCTAGTGGTCAGGACAAGTGGGACCTCACTATGAATGTCCCATCTCTCGGGGACAAGGACTCCCCTTCCCTTAAGGAACTCCCTCTCCACAGTACATTGTCTGTCTGCATGGGAATTCGAAAGACTGTTCTTACATCCAATTTGAATCCAACAAATAGTGAAATTTCTTCAATTTCTTTGGCTTCAGGCAATGCTGGATCTCGCCTGAACTCCATAATCAAAAAGTAACACCCCCTTTTTGGCTGTGATGACGTACATAAAAAAACGAGGAACCTTGAATGGAAGAAAGAGAATCCTACGCAAAGGCAAGTCTCCAACAGGAAGACGTCCTGGAGGGGCAGAGCCATGCTAGACAGCGGAGCCGACTGTAGTATGGGGAATTAGTTGATCATTAGCAAGCCACCAAAAGGCTGACGTCCTGACTGACCAAGAAGCCATGGTCAGGAGAAAGACGGAGATGGAAAAGCAACCATCTCGCATTGTGGCGTGACCATAAGGAAGCTGTGGTGGGCTTGGGGCCTGTTAACTGATGCTGAGACCAGACCGCAGAGAAGTTAGATCCTTGATCTCTGCATAAGTGCATTAGCTGCCGTGCCGAGAAGTGGAAGGGAAGTGAATACTCCTGAAAAGGTAATGTTGTTGAGAGGGGCAAACCATCATAATAGAGGCTGGGTAAGCCTTAAGGGTTACGGGACGCAGAAAACCCTAACGGCAGATGTCCTACAAAGACCCTGCTAACACAAACCTATCAAATGACCAGAGGGCTTTGGGGAGCCCTGGGAAACCGAGAGACATTGACACCCAAGGCTGGAGAGGCTTTAAGGGTTATTGGAGCCCAGGAAACCGAAATGGGCAAATGCCCTACAAGGACCCTGCTAAAGCAAGCATGTCAGATGGCCAGAGGACTTTGGGGAGTCCAGAAAACACAAAAGATAGTGAACAGAACTGGGAGGAGAGGGAACCTGGAGGGTTCCATTGTTTAAAAACAATACAGGGATAAAGTCAAGCAACAAATGAAAAATGGTGGATTTGCATTAAGAAAACCATGTCTTTCCTGAGAAAAGGAAACCGTGTGGAGTTTATGTAAAGACTTAAAAAACCTGTCATACAGAGCCTGCAGAGAGGCTGAGGGCTGCGCTGAGAGAAATTGATGAACTTTGTGTAAAGAGATCCAGAACATGATGAACTTTAAAAAAAAAACCTTCTTCTTGGAAAAGGGATCAAGTGTTGGGCCAGGCAGAAGCCAAAGACTGAGGCTATTGTTTCGGCTTACTTTTTTTGTTACGCTTTCTTAAGTGGTAGGGACAGTTAGCCATTAGAATTTGGAGTAAGAACTATTTGTTTTGGACTTTGATGAGCACTCTTACTTTTAGTTTTGTTAGGCAGGGAACGTTCCTCATAGCGGTAGGGCTAGATAGGTGTTTCTCTTATTATTTGAATTTTATAAAATAACATGTCACATTTTAGACTAATTCCTTCTTCTGCTTCGCCACATATTCCATTCAGGTTGTGTGGCCACTTGCCCCTTCCTCGGAGTGGATTTGTAGCATTCAGATTGATGAAATCTCTCTACCGTGGATGTAAAAGCCAAGTGGCCCAGATTATTAGGGAGCCGAGTCTTGACTGCTGCGCTAAACTCTGTGCTCAATGAAACCGTTAAATTGCATGCCCTGTGACCACCCACTCTTGCTCTGTGATGCCTTTACAGAACTTTTTTGGGAATAGCTTTTGTCTTTCTGCATTGCATCTGATGACCTACTGAACCAGTAATCTTGAACTTTGAGTTTTCACACAATAACTAAATTGATAAGGCGGGAGATGTGTGCCACCTGAAGGCGTTTTTCGCTACTGGTATACTATTAAATACATCCAGCAATGGTTCTTGACATTCAGAATTTCCTTCACACATTCTGCTATCTGTTACTAGAATGGGGAACATGGAGTAGAACACACAGAAAAAAGAATAACTAGAGCTCAAAATTAGTGTGTGTTGGTGGGATGTTTTACAGACGGTGGGTGTGGAGCAACTGTACTGTGTAAAATACATCAAATGTCTTGTGTGGTTCTGAACAACAACCTTCCCTTTCACTTATCTGTACTGCACTTGTAGACACGTGTGTGAGCTCATTGATTCCTTTCCCTTCTTCATGAAGATGATGAAAGAACTGTGTCACAGCTGAAATATCTGCTGCTTTCATGTAACATAACTGAAGATACAGTGAAACAATATACAGTGCTCAGTGTGATCTGGGTTAGAAATTGTGCACTGCAACGTAAGTCGACCTTTACTCCATTGTTGCATGATTATTTGGTATGGCGCTGTACAGTAGGTAGTTTAGTCTTTTTGATGACATTAGATCATTATCTACAATATGGGAACACAATTAAATGCACTATATTTTGATGTGCAGTATTGACTTGCAGTGTACTAATGGTTGCTAGTGGGATGTGCTTCACTCACACCTATGATTAATGGCATTAATAAGGAGAAGAGGGTGTTCCCCCCACACACTGGATCAAGACAATGAAGGACTGCTCTTTAATGATGAAATATTCATTGCGCTTTCCAAAAGGATGCCATGTCAGAAGAGCGAGGAACTGTCTAGTATGCTACAGCTGAATTATCTGGTGAAATTCCACGTCTGAGGGGGGCTCTCCAAGCATGGCCCAGGGCCCAGAATCATCTTTGGAGACACGATGGATAATAGACACAGCCTTCTTCATGGACAACGTTGTCTGTGGGCCACTGGTGTCACAAGTGGCAATGTTTTATGTATAGGCAACCCCAAAACACTGGTTAATTGTAGACACTAAATGAAAATGTTCCTCGGTTGGGGTATTCATAGAGAACCAGGAGCTTCTTTGGGTCATTACTGTGCTAGAGCTGCTGCACCTATTCCCAATTCAATTGGTGTGGGCTTGGTTCAAGGATAGAAACATGTTCAGAAATCCAAAAAAAGAGGCTGTCCTGGTGTACAGCATTGACATATTTTGGGCAGCGATTTGTTGCAGGACATGTTTAAAGGGTGCTTACAGTGGTGATTAAATGAAAAAAGGGGCTGTGAAAAGCATGTGAGCCTTGATCTACATAAACATCCTGACTGCTGTAGTTCCCTCCAGGGGCAAGCTCATGTGTTTAGTAGCTGTAGGGGGGACCAGGACGTTCTGGAGGTTCAGGGGAGCCGTATCATCCTGGTACAAACCCTGGAGGTGGTGCACAGAGTATCCCAGATCCCTCCTAACCCTACATGGAGGGTGCCCAGAGTGTCAGGGGGCATGAAAGGATACAAGGGGTAGCCAGGAAGAATGGTAAGGCCCCATTCGAGCAGACACAAATGAGGTTGCCCCATGATTTTTAACTCGTTAACATTAGAAAAATCATCAGAGAGAGGAAATCCGGATCGCATGTTTTCAACACTACAATTGACAAACCAGGTTGCATGGGTTGCAACCCCACTTAGCAAACCCACCAACAACACAGGAGGCTGGGATGAGGGGAAGTGGAAAGGTCAACCCTGGCCTGGACTCATGCACAGGATTCTATGATGATCCAGTGAGGCGCTAAGAATATGCAAGCGGTGGGTGCAAACATGCCCAAATAAAAGGAAGATTTAAGGAATGATGAGTAGTCCTGGGCTGAAGGCTAATATATTCATTCTTCTTTATTTCGGCTATCAAGCCATAAAAGCAGTACACAAGTGAATAAATAAAATAAGCATACAATAGAAATTTCATAAAATAGATGTTAAAATTCAAATTTCGTCATCTTTTGGACTCTTATTTGGGATCCAAGTGTCCCAAAATTATGAAAATTATACCCCCCCAGAACAATCGTTCAAATCATTCTGATGATCCCCCAATATAAATATCAAAATACCTCAAACTTTATCAAAATGTATCAAACCAGTATAACTGCAGTAGCGGACACACCACATCTGCTCTCCCTCGAGTGAAGGAAATCCACTGATCCCAGACTCACCAGGAGCTTAAGAGCTGCCACCGTCCAATCCGAGGACAGGCTCAGCTGGACCAGGACAAAGGACTGCTAAGCAGCCATGAGTGTGAGGCAGGAATAAAAAGAGGACTACTATGCAAGTGCTGTGTCCAGGGCCCGGTAGTCCATGACTGTAAGGCCAGGCACCCTCACCCGCGAGTAGCGCAGTAAAAATACAAGGAAAATAAAATAGAGAAAACAAAATAAGCTAACAAAAGAAAAGTAAAAAATAATGAATACAAGCAATGGGCTCAAAAGTGTAGGGCTGTCCTAGTACGCAGATAGAAGAAACAGAAGTGAGCCAGGTAGTGAGCTGGGTTCCATATCCCTGAGACCATGAGTGAGCTAGGAAGTGAGCTGGGTGCCACCACATCCCCGAGACCATGAGTGAGCCATGTAGTGAGCTGGGTTCCATATCCCTGAGACCATGAGTGAGCCAGGAAGTGAGCAGGGTGCCACATCCCCGAGACCATGAGTGAGCCAGGAAGTGAGCTGGGTGCCACATCCCTAAGACCATGAGTGAGCCAGGAAGTGAGATGGGTGCCACATCCCCGAGACCATGAGTGAGACAGGAAGTGAGCTGAGTCCACATCCCCGAGACCATGAGTGATCCAGCAAGTGAGCTGGGTGCACATCCCTAAAACCATGAGTGAGCCAGGAAGTGAACTGGGTGCCACATCCCCGAGACCATGATTGAGCCAGGAAGTGAGCTGGGTGCCATATCCCTAAGGCCATGAGTGAGCCAGGAAGTGAGCTGGGTGCCACACTCCTGAGACCATGAGTGAGACAGGAAGTGAGCTGATTGCCATATCCCTGAGACCATGAGTAAGCCGGGAAGTGGGCTTGGTACCACATCCCCGAGACCATGAGCGAGCCAGGAAGTGAGCTGGGTGTCACATCCCTGAGACCATGAGTGAGCCACAAAGTGAGCTTGGTGCCACATTACCGAGACTATGAGCGAGCCAGGAAGTGAGCTGGGTGCCACATCCCCAAGACCATGAGCGAGACAGGAAGTGAGCTGGGTGCCATATCCCCGAGACCATGAGTGAGCCCCGAGACCATGAGCGAGCCAGGAAGTGAGCTTGGTGCCACATCCCCGAGACCATGAGTGAGTCAGCAAGTGAGCTGGGTGCACATCCCTAAGACCATGAGTGAGCCAGGAAGTGGACTGGGTGCCGCATTCCCGAGACCAAGAGTGAGCCAGGAAGTGAGCTGGGTGCCATATCCCTGAGGCCATGAGTGAGCCAGGAAGTGAGCTGGGTGCCATATCCCTGAGACCATGAGTAAGCCAGGAAGTGGGCTTGGTGCCACATCCCCGAGACCATGAGCGTGCCAGGAAGTGAGCTGGGTGCCACATCCCTGAGACCATGAGCGAGCCAGGAAGTGAGCTGGGTGCCACATTCCTGAGACTATGAGCGAGCCAGGAGGTGAGCTGGGTGCCACATCCCTGAGACCATGAGTGAGCCAGGAAGTGAGCTAGGTGCACATTCCTAAGAGCATGAGCGAGCCAGGAAGTGAGCTGGGTGCCACATCCCTAAGACCATGAGTGAGCCAGGAAGTGAGCTGGGTGCCACATCCCTGAGACCATGAGTGAGCCAGGAAGTGAGCTAGGTGCACATTCCTAAGACCATGAGCGAGCCAGGAAGTGAGCTGGGTGCCACATCCCTAAGACCATGAGTGAGCCAGGAAGTGAGCTGGGTGCCACATCCCTGAGACCATGAGTGAGCCAGGAAGTGAGCTAGGTGCACATTCCTAAGACCATGAGCGAGCCAGGAAGTGAGCTGGGTGCCATATCCCTAAGGCCATGAGTGAGCCAGGAAGTGAGCTGGGTGCCACATCCCTGAGACCATGAGTGAGACAGGAAGTGAGCTGGGTGCCATATCCCTGAGACCATGAATAAGCCGGGAAGTGGGCTTGGTACCACATCCCGAGACCATGAGAGAGCCAGGAAGTGAGCTGGGCGTCACATCCCTGAGACCATGAGTGAACCACAAAGTGAGCTTGGTGCCACATTACCGAGACTATGAGCGAGCCAGGAAGTGAGCTGGGTGCCACATCCCCAAGACCATGAGCGAGACAGGAAGTGAGCTGGGTGCCATATCCCCGAGACCATGAGTGAGCCCCGAGACCATGAGCGAGCCAGGAAGTGAGCTGGGTGCCACATCCCCGAGACCATGAGTGAGCCAGCAAGTGAGCTGGGTGCACATCCCTAAGACCATGAGTGAGCCAGGAAGTGAACTGGGTGCCGCATTCCCGCGACCATGAGTGAGCCAGGAAGTGAGCTGGGTGCCATATCCCTGAGGCCATGAGTGAGCCAGGAAGTGAGCTGGGTGCCATATCCCTGAGACCATGAGTAAGCCAGGAAGTGGGCTTGGTGCCACATCCCCGAGACCATGAGCGTGCCAGGAAGTGAGCTGGGTGCCACATCCCTGAGACCATGAGCGAGCCAGGAAGTGTGCTGGGTGCCACATTCCCGAGACTATGAGCGAGCCAGGAAGTGAGCTGGGTGCCACATCCCTGAGACCATGAGCGAGCCAGGAAGTGAGCTGGGTGCCATATCCCTGAGGCCATGAGTGAGCCAGGAAGTGAGCTAGGTGCACATTCCTAAGAGCATGAGCGAGCCAGGAAGTGAGCTGGGTGCCACATCCCTAAAACCATGAGTGAGCCAGGAAGTGAGCTAGGTGCACATTCCTAAGACCATGAGCGAGCCAGGAAGTGAGCTGGGTGCCACATCCCTAAAACCATGAGTGAGCCAGGAAATGAGCTGGGTGCCACATCCCTGAGACCATGAGTGAGCCAGGAAGTGAGCTGGGTGCCATATCCCTGAGACCATGAGTGAGCCAGGAAGTGAGCTAGGTACTGTGGATGAATTTTAGATTGGGAAACCTGGTTTAGTATACCAGCACTACTAGAATAGGCCATGGCACCTTCTTAATACACAATTCTGACACTTTAAGTCTAGCAGTGCCTCCTATATTATAGGTAAAACTCGCATATCCTTCAGAAGAGTATACCAGCCCCTGTTAAGCCCGGTTAATAAAGGTGCTGAACTGCCTTCTTTATGTTCCAAGATTTCTGTTGGCCTCACATTGTCTCACCTACCCGTGCATAACTGTGCTAGAGCCACATGATGCATTTACAATATGCATGCGGTCACTTAGGAGATGCCGCTGCCGGGTGCGCAGTTCACTGTGCATCCTCTGCATCAAGAGCAAGGGGGAGGCGGTGGCGCCGTCCTTTGCCTTCACATTTAATACCGCCCCCCAAGATGTTTTTCCCCTGTGAGGATCATCCCTGGTAGCAGCACCTGAAATATGGGTGCTTAAGAAAAGCCACGGCATGTTATGTTCATGGGGATACTTGGCACAATAAATAGAGTAGTAGAACAAGGGGAAATCAAATGGTTTTGAATGGAGACCCCATGTTAGTCAATGGAGATTTGACGAGCTACCCTGCTTGTTGCAAGGACTGGCGGTGGAAGGACTGGTGGTGTTTCTGGGGGACAGGGATCCCCTCAAGCTAGAGGATGGTGGCCCCGGAGGTAGTACTTGGTGAATCCCATGGGAGTGCCACTGCACCCCCTATACAGAGCAAAGAATAGTCACAAGACACCCTATTCCACCCAAACCCCTTTTCACATTATGAACCCCATTGCTGACTCCCAGGGGGTTCAGGGTCCCCTTGTCGGACCTCTGCAGCGACAAGCTACTTTTTTCCCTACTTAAAATCACGGCTGAAAAAAGCGACAGCACGGCCAACATCATCCCCTTTTTAATAGTATGAAGGGACCCTCAAAACAATGCACTTCACCTACAGCAAGCATCATTTTCGTCATGTCATGGAATAAACTGCGAGGGAAAATACACAGAGCTGCAGGCACACAGCCTACCCCAAGCACCCTTCGTCCCGTCTTTCCACCTTGTGAAAACGCAACCCGAGTAAAGTGCAACACTGCTACCAGTCCAAGATGGCGCCTGGGGAAATGCTGCTTTCGTTAAGAGTCAGTGACCAAAAGCTGTCTGTTTTGGATTGTGAGGTGCATTGTTATATTAATTAACCACACAATAATAGATCACCAAACTGGAAGCGTTCACCTTTCTGCGCTCTTTCCGCATCAACTAGCAGCTGACCGGCACCAAGCAACATACTGCTGCAAGTGCTCTGACATTGAGCTGAAGCTCTCTCTAGCAATACCTAACAAGAACATTCCACATCAGGAGTGACTGATGA